>NC_042495.1:8335626-8365623 GCF_005508785.2 Acyrthosiphon pisum | reverse complement strand
CTCCCCTTGACAAATTCCTGTGGATGCTCTTGATAATAGTATTTCAATAAATAAGTAACTTAGCCTATATAGGTATGTATTATATTACTTAGTCGTGGTTATTACTTGTATTAAGTACGTATTATCATTGATTGTAATTTATAAATAATACTAATATATTTATTTAGGTATACTATAATTATTAATGGTATTATGAACATGATAAAAACCAATATCTTTACTCAACCTAATAACCATATAGGGAGTGAGTCGTGAGGCCCCTGAAAACCCCCTCACCAATGACCACGCCACTGATTTATCCAATATTTAATACTCAAATTATAGACATTTAACTTAAAGTTTTAACAAAATTAGTACTTAGTAGCCTGTAGGTAAGGATGATTGTATGGGACTCCCCGGAGCCAAATCAGAACAGAACGGATGGCAATATCCTCAGAAAGTCACAATAATTCACGACCGACCGGGCGAAACGGCGTTTCCGACATCGCCTGTACACGAAACACGGATGACCGATGACGGTCGACGGGTGCATATTACGTGTTGTGCGGATTGTCATTAACTCATATGTGAATTGTGATTTGTGACTGGTGGCAGAGGCCGAAAACAGCCGCCACTTGCGATCGGTATCTGGGATTCCCCGTAATATCGAGTATCGAACGCCACAAAGACATTGCAACAATTGAACAATATTAGAATTATTTAAGATAACAATGTAGTATTCGTTTTTCATATTATACAATAATAATTACAACAATAATGCAGTAATATAAGAAGTTATCAATTTTTCTATAGACATTTTTATTAAAATTCATGATTCTCAGTTAACTCAATAAAATTGTAATTCTGTTGAATTTTTAATTTCTATATTTTAGTATAATTATTGCTTCAGAAGTTCAACATTAAGGTATGTTTTAATCGCCAACTAATATACAGCGATACAATTGACTAATCAAAATCAATCTAGTTTTCTATCACAGGAGCCACAGAATTCTGCTGTAGTATCATTATTCTATGGTAGTAGCTGTACCTAATGCCACAGAATAAGTGGTCTAAATTCCCATGAAAAATTTACCACTTTGCAGTCTCAACCAATGGAAATGGCCACTGCTACACAGAAACATCTTGGTGCAATGCCTTTGCAACAAACATCACAGCCACCGCCAACCACTCAAATTCAAATCCTTGAATCTTCTGGACCTGTACGTAAAATAACTGCTGTTATTTGCTAACTTTATTGTTTTTTTTTTTCATTTAAATATTATAAGTTCAGGACTTGTCAGTTCGTGCCCTAAAAAAATGCATAAATAAGCAAGCACTGATTCACTAAAAACTGGCAAAATATACATAATATACCAAAAATCTAAAATTATGCTAAAAAATACACAGATTAAAAAAAGAAGAAATCATAAGCAATTTTTTGAAATTACAAGAAATGCATTCCTATTTTTAAAAGTTTTATTTTTAATCATTTTACGTTATGGCAATTCCCATATATTTTTTACATGGAATGAATATAAATTATTGCATTTTTCATAAAATTTTGGCATTTTTATTGTATTTTAACAAATCAATGTTCGTTAATATAATAATTATCATTATAGGAATTTAAAAATCATGTATAAAGTGCCCAATAAAATAGAAAAACACTTAAATATGCTAAATGGACAAAAGTCCTCTAAATATGCAAAATAAAACTTCACATACTTAACCATGGTTCCTTTAAATGGATTTCTATGTCATCTAGCATTAAATACAACTTAGTAAGAATGATATGGAAATGCATGAACTTACGAGCCCTTAGCTATATTTATAATAATGATTACATAATCATTTTTTTTTATCCCAACAAATTTCTTTTTAATTACATTGAAATTTTAAGTATTAGAGTATAAAAAATAAGGCGTGCTATCCAAGAATTGGGGGATTAAATATCTCAGGTTTGATCAGAAATTGGAGTTTGCGCATGCTTATGGTATCCACACAATGTATTTGGCATTTTGGAACCTAAAACAATAATCAATTACTATTATATATACTGTATACATCTAAATTACATTTTTTACAGGAATTAATCAAAAGTGTTCAATCGATTTTGAATGAAATGTCTCCTTATAATATGCTTTCAATAATTAAGCGTTTTAAGGCATTGCCTATTGACAATATGTATTATCTAGAGAAAACTGTTGATTTAGTTTTTGAAAAGGTAATATATATATATATATGATAGTAAAAAATTATATATTAAGTATGAAATATTCCATACAACAATTGATTAACTAATGGTAGATATAATCATTGATTTTAAAATACACAGATAATCCATAGCATAGAAGTTTTCGGTGACTAAAAATATGCTGTTAGCCGCTATTTTTGCTGTATCAGTTTAAATTAAGCATAACGTATATAGCAAACCTAGTGACTGACAGCATATTTTTAGTCACCGATAACTCCTATGGCTTATCTGTGTATTTTAAAATCAATATTTATAATCAATGGTATAACCAATACAAATATTTTAAAGTAATTTATTTTATTATAAATTATGATATACTATAATTATAATTGATTGTTTTTATAAAACTAAAAACCAATATTTTTGTGTTTATTTGAATCCATTGTAATAATGTTTATTATTTACTATATCTTAAATATGAATGGTTGTATTGGTTTTTAAATTAATACAATTTAAGTAACTAATTAAAACTTAATTAAAAAGTAATAATAATTTTAAAACTAATCAATTATACTCACAAAACATATTTTGATTCATAATTTATTATGACCTTTTTAAGATGCTGGTCTTACTAAGTATTTTACTGTTTACTTGATTTATTATATAATTTAAATAGAACTAATTTTCCCATTAAATTCTAGGCAATTGAAGAACAATGGTTTGCTCCTCTTTGTTCATCTTTATGTTCAGCTATGCAATCCTTAAAAGTGATTTCTAATAATGGTAAAAAAGCAACTTTTAAGAATTTGATTATAGATAAATGCCAAAGCCTATTCGAATTAGACAAAGACCAAGAAGTGGAATCTGCTAAGAAATATACTAAAATCCGTTTGTGCAAAGATCAAGTAGTTTTGATAACATACCGACACCGTTAAATAAATTTAATTTGTATTGATTATATTTTTCAGGAAAAGAAAAAAGAACTTCAACTTGAATTTTTAGAGCTTAAAAGAAGATTATGCAAACGTTCCGTGGGAAATTGCAGGTAAAATATAAATCAAATATTAATAAATAATATCAAGTTCCTATATTTTTATATTTTTCTATATTAGATTTATCGGTGAATTATTTAAGCAAAATTTTCTTCCTCCCATTATTATGTTGTTATGCGTTCAGAATTTATCTACTAAATATGCCGAAGTACCACTTGAGTGTTTATGTAATTTATTAAAGACTGCCGGAAAAGAATTGGAACAAGTAAATTTATATTTTATTTTATTATGTTTATTAGAAATAATAGTTTTAATTTGAAAATATTTTTTTCAAAAAATGCAATCTGTATCATTTAACAAAATTTGAATGTGTACTAATTGTAAAAAAATACCATTCAAATAATTCATTAATTTTAGGGAATAAACCATTGTTCATCAACAATTATTATATTAGTATTTATTAATGTAAATATACAATTAAAATGTATAATGTAACCTTTAATATATTGGGATAATCACTGGTGTATACATATTTAAAATACATTTTTATATTTGATTTATTGACTTTTATAGTTAATAAACTATATTTTATTGTTTCAGTTATACAATTTAGATGATACCTTTAAAAAACTTCAAGATTTAACAAATACAATAATTATACCCAATATTTCTTTAAGAATAATGTTCATGATACAGGGTATCATTAGTTTAAGAATGAATAAGTGGATACCAAGTGTTGAGAATAAACCCAAATTGATAAATTATGTCAAAAATGAAGCAGTTAAACGACAATCTATATCGCCAGTTTATGATAGACCTAAAAAACGAAATCATCATGGTGATCACAAATTTAGGAGTGGTGAAAATAAAAATGGTCGTACGTATCTATTATAACCATTAATCTGTATTAAGGGGCTTAGCCAGTTGGGATCTATGAATTAGTTGTAAATGATTATTAATGTGAATGAAATTAAAGGCGAGTTCACATTTTTTTTCAAAATCAAAAACAGTCAGCGTAAACTAACTTTAATTTTTTCAAAACCTAAGGTATTTTGAGCTAAAATTAACAGAAATAGCGAGGCCCCTTAATCAATGAATCAATATTACCATTGATAGTATAATATAGTACATACAACATACTATGTATAACCAATGATATTACCCATATTTAAAATTAAAGTAATTTGGTGGTTTTTTGTATGTGTTTTGTAAATTACTAATTTTGTCTAATTTTTTCATTAAAAATATTAGTAAATGTTGATTAATTAACTACTTTAAAAAATCCTTCCTAAGTCATATTAGATTATTTATTATACATTTGTTAAGCACTCATACGTGTTAAATAAATAAGGCTGGGCAAGTGAACTATTTTTTTTTACTCGTTAAGTTAATTTAGAAAAATAAAAGTTAAGTTTAAAGTTAAAGTTACCTTAATTTTTTTTTAACTTGTAAAAGTTACAAGTTAATTAGAAAATAAAAGTATCTTAACTTAGTTAAAAATCAGTTACTTTTTTTTGTCATTCAAAATTAATAATTATACCTAGGTACCTTTTTTTTAAAACTCACAAATAACATAGTAATTCAATAAATGTCTTATAATTTTTAAATAAATGTATGTGTCAAAATTAACTGTAGGTACTTATATATACTTTAGCAATAAAATAATAAAATAATATTTATGTATTGGTTCACATTATAGTTCATAGCTATACTAAATATTATAATAATCAAATTCATTATTAGAATATAATTAATTGGTGACACAGCTCACGGCTCCACAAAAAGCAATATAGAATCAAGGTAGTGAAAAATAATTTTAAACCACATGTGACACAGTCTACAGACTATTTGTTTACCTATCAGTTTAAAATTTTATGTTCACTATTAAATTCTGTACGTTAACACGTAGTACATACAGTCTTATAAAGAATAATTTCAAACTTTGTTGTCTGCTTATTACGGACCAGACATGCTGGGGGGTTTATTAAAAAAAAAAAAATTAACCCGTGTTCCGGAGTGTTATTAAATACCTTGTTATTTTATTTCAATAAATAAATAGTAAATTCAATGAACTATAACTTATACGCTATTGGGGGTTTGCATTATTTTCATCGACGGGCCAAGTTATTGCTGTAATTCCATGAATGAATAAAAATATAATAAGTTTTACGTGTTATTTAATAAAGTTAATAATGATTAAGTAACGAGGAATAAGTATAGAAATGTGTATATTAAAAATGTATTATTCGTTAATTATTATATCGACGGTGAAAAGGAAAAAGGGTGTAAACGACATTTTTGACAAAATTTGTTTTATTTAATTAAGGCGTAAACGAAATAATTCTGCATCAATTGTGCTCACCTGATTATCGATATGTTGATTATTGACGAAGTTATATTCGATAATAAAATAATCGATAGTTGCAAGGCGTAAACGTCATCGATCAAATTAAAGAGTAATCACCAAATAACAGGCTTAGGCGACAAAACAATATTTTTGAACGTAACCACCATAGCTGTTAATAATAATTTTAAAATATTTTTTATCGGTTTTAATTAATTGTTAGTTATTATAATTATTGATAATATCAATAAATTTTTTTTTGTTCATTTTTTAAATAAACAGAGTAGAATAAAATTATAATAATATTATTATTATTATTATGCTGGTTGTAACCACCAAAATTTAGGATAATAACAAGAATAAGGCGTAAGCACCAATAAGCGTAAGCGACATACTACCAATAATGTTAGACGTAAGCACCAAAAAAGTGTATAAATTAACATTACAGGTAAAAAAAATAACAATTCTTAATTTATTATGTTACCAACTTATTTAGAATATAATTATCTAAAAAAATTGTTTAGGTGAAAATGCAATGAAATTATTTTAAACGGCTTTAAAAGTTAAAAAAAAAAGCAGAAAAAACGGTTGTTTGGCTCTCCTGTAAAATTTATAAAATGTCGCTTATGCCGTTTTTCCTTTCCACCGTTGATATTTAATATTTCAGATAATTATTTTTTTTTTTTCATAAAATTAATTCTTACAAAATTGAATTTTTTTAACTCGTTAATGCCCGGCCTTGTTAATAATTAATAAAATACTT
The DNA here is from genome assembly GCF_005508785.2 of Acyrthosiphon pisum. NCBI lineage: Eukaryota > Metazoa > Arthropoda > Insecta > Hemiptera > Aphididae > Acyrthosiphon > Acyrthosiphon pisum. The sequence continues at coordinate 8,359,351 of NC_042495.1, read as the reverse complement.
GACATTTAAATGTATGTAATTTCAAGGAGGAAATGAGGATCTGTTTAATGTTGATAGAAATGATTCTAAGTATAAGCAACAAAATTCCACTATTGACCAAACTAAACTACAAGGTTTAAAGGTAATATATTATATTCAATACTTTGGGTACAACTTAACTAAGATATTGAATAAAATTAATTTTCTTAGGAAAACACATCTGTGACAAACTTAGGTTCATCTAAATGGTCATTTTCCACAGACAATAATATGACATCTACAAGCCATCACCCATATGCTGTTTTAAGTTATGATGAAAATTCATTTAATTGTCTACAAAATATGTAGGTATATATTTTTTTGTAGTAATTTTTTTTAATGCCTTATTTAATTTTTTAGGTCAAATGAAGACACATCAAAAAAGCCAATTATATCAGAATCTGAAGAAAGACAAAAAATTATGTCAGGAACGGCATTTAGTAAACTGATTTATTTTTTAAATACACTTGTTTGTTTTATAAATAATACATTTTTATTAATATTTTTTCAGGTGTAACGAGTTTGAAGCCTCAATTTGCTCAACTCTCTCCTTTGATAAATTCTTCAAATTCAAAGCCCATAGAGACTGTTGAAGAACATATTATGTTAAAATTGGAATCAGAAGTTACTAGTAACACTTATATGAAGTGTGAAAATGTAAAATATGAGAACCTAGATGTATGTTTTTAAGACAAAAATAACTTAGTATAAATGATGATCTCAATATGATATATATGTCATATAGTTTGAAAAAATAATCTATACAAATAATTTTTAACAAAATACATTAAATTGTTTGTATTTTATTGCCTGTTAGTTGGTAAATTTGTGTTTGTGTAAATACATTTTGTGTTGTAAGTTTAAATATATTAGGTTTGTAAAGAGGTAAAAATGTATTTAGGATTATCTTTTATTGATATTTTAATCCTAAAGCAAACCATAATACCATTTAAAATATTATAATTTTAAAACGGGCATATCCGCTTAAAATATAAACATCATTAAATATTAAATGTATACGAGATTCCCTAGATAATAATAATACTCTTACCTTCTTATAATACACCAATTCGTTATGATATTAAAATATTAAATCTTAAAAAATCACTGAATATATTCTTCGGAATGTAAATTTTGTCATTTTATATATATTTGTAAGACAGACATCATTTATGCTTATGACGTCCTCAACCTTCTATTGATTGCGCTGGGTAAAAATGTACTAAATACATAACTAACAGCTTTTGCGTTAAATAAAATTATACTGATCCAATATAACTAGACTCTGATTATTAATAAAGTTACATATATATTATAACAATAGCTATATAAAGCATAGCAATAAGATAAGAAAGTTGATTTTCTGATACTTATTAAAACTATGATATTTAATGTGAACAATTATTTGCCCCGCGCAACCAATGAAGCATAAAAATTCAAGTAGTAAATACTATGTATATTCTTAGGATTCGTCATCTGTCGCAACTTTATTGCCCCCAAAACAGACAAGGTTTACAAGCAGTAACTTTTTTGCTGTTCTAAATGATAATGAAAAATCATTGAAAACTCAACAAATTATGTAAATCTTTAATTTTAATTTAATTATCTAATCATTTATATTGAATATTAATGCTTTCAAAAAATATTTTTAGGTCAAATAACACAACAAAGGAGTCAATTGTATCAGAAACTGAAGAGAGCCAAAGGATCATGTTTGGTATAACCTTAAGTAGATTAATACTTATTTTTCAATAAATATTTTTTATATAAATAATAATTGTTTGTTAATATTTTTTCAGGTATAGAAACTTTTGTGCCACAATTTGCTCAATCAACTCCTTCATTAAATTTTTCTAAGACAGTTGAAGAACCAGTGTTAGAATTGGACTCTGTAATTGCATATACAATTAATATGAAATGTAAAAGAATTCTTCTAGAGTTTGAGAAACTGCAAAATATAGATGTGTGTATTTAATACAAAAATATTAACTGTATTATGTAGAGATAATGTATAATCTAAATTATAATCATAATATTTATTGTGATTTCTTTACATAGAATATAATTAATGCGTTATCAAAAGATGAATCTTCAGTAATTCGCACAATGCATGAAGAGTTTGTGAAATCAATGTCACTTATAACTTTAGATAATAATCCTGTTATCCAAACAACAGTAGTAGGAAAAATTTTTGCCGAACTTTTATCCAAAAAAATTCTTTCTATGGTTGCCATCACTCAAGGGTAACAATTTATTTATATTATTCTAATAATAGTTATAATATATTAATAAATGATCAGCAATATTTCTTTATTTGTAGAATTGATGCTGTTCTTAAAAATTGGAATTATTTTATGGTGGATTATCCTCAATTTTTCTCATATATTGCTGCCATTATAGGTAATTTTTTATTTATAGTTTTTATAAATTATTTGAAGTTTACACACATTCTTAATTCAAATGATTTCTTTATAGCTCCATTATTATTATCACAGAATGCTTCATTTGACTTCAACAATTTAAAAGATTCTTGTAAATCTTTACAACCAGACAATTCTAGTAAATTTTTTACTGAAGTATTAAATAAAATTCATGGTTCTAAAGAGACGCAGAACACTAAAGAAGTAAGTTATAGCTTAGTTATTTGTTCTATTTTTCTCATCTTCATTATAGCAACAAATATATATATTATATAATGTTAATTTCTGAAGTTTGGTTAATTTATAATCAAAATGTCCATTTTTGTTTCATTTAGGGTTTTACAATCATAGTTTAAACCTCGGTTAAGCCTAACCCACTGATTTTACCAGCCGAATTCGGTGGTTTAACCTTAGTTCAATGATTGTAATACGGGCACTAACAAACAATAGTTTTTTTGTCACGCCTGCACCGATAGTTTGGTTTTCGACCACGGTTGAAGCGTTCGAAAGCAACCTTTTTCCGTCCAGCGGGCGGAAAAGAGGAAATCCCTAAAAGTGCCGGCCGCCGGGCGCGTATCTCCTGCACAACCAGAAACTAAAATGTATACCTACCACGGTCCTTTCAAAACATAAACTTTTGGTTACATCTTAAATTTATAGTATTACCTCCTTGCATGACGCATTAACATTTAAACATATTTTGTAGAATAGTCTATAATTGTTGCATAGATCCCTGCATAACCTTTTCCATGAACGCAGGGGCATGACAAAAAATAGTATGTGTGGCTCGCGCGGGAAGGCCATTTCCCGCCCTTGCCACACTATATACTATTTCATTAATTTGAAATGAATAATAATACTATAACAGTAATTGATATTATTAATTGTTAATTAGCCTATATGAATAATAATTAATTATATTTTATAATTTTAGCAGCTAGGTGGTATATTATGGATTTACTATAAGTGGAGGGCTTCAGAAAATGTTTCTCTTGACGTATTTATACCTAATAACCAAATAAATGAATATTTTAAAAATAATGTAAGTTTTTAAAGACTTTAAAAACAAGTATTTTTTTAAATTATAATATTGTATTAAATTAAAATTTATAATTTTAGCTAATTGGAGTTTTCCTTTTATCTATTGCTATGTATGATAAAATGAAGCCAATTGATGATAAACTTTTGTATGACATAATGCCTAGTTGGATAAATGTAAGTAATATGTTGGATCAAGAAATTTAAAATATTGCATTCAATTTTGTTTATGCATGTTGATAAAGTTTTAAAATATCTACAATATAAATTAAATTTTTTGTATTTAGATTAATATCAGTGCAGAAATAATAAAACGCCCTCAGTTTGTATTAGCATTAACTATAGCTATTGTCATGGTTATATGTTCGAGTAAGTCAATACTTCTGCAACTATGGCAAAATAGTCTACTCGATTATTAAATATACATTTTTAACTTATAGAACTGAATCACTCATATGATGATTTCTTTAATCATGTTCATGTAAAATTGTTAAACTGCTATATTCGGTTTGAACCGCTTCTACAACTTGAAATCCAGGCACGAGAAGTACAGTGTCTGTGTGGCATTCAATTAATGTCTGCATTACTTCAACATCCAGGAGGTCAGTTGCTAACTGTTTAATTTTTATTTTATTTATTAATATGATTGTATTTCCATTAGGAATGTCGTTGAAACTTTTTCATAAGCTCTACCATGATGGAGTCATAAGTAAAGAATCATTTGAACTATTCATAAAAAAATATGAAGAAACTGCTGATCTGTAGTGTACCCATATATAATATAAAATATATAATTTATGATTAAACTAACACAAACTTACAGCTGTGTATATTCATTAATTAATAGAATATTCATCAATTTATTTTATATAACTAGATACTACATTATTAAGATCTATTATTTTAAATCAGAAAAAAATATTTCTAAATATTGAGCAATTTTTTTATTTATTTTCTATTTAATCTATAATATTATACAGAATGTCTCATTGATTACCCATTGCGAAATTTCCTGAGATAATAAATACATCATAAATCTATTTTAGATTCTGAGCGGAGCAATGAATGTATTGATTTTACAATGATGTGTTGTTTTTTTTTTAATTAGTTTATTTTTTTGTCTATCAACACTATTTGGGCCAGTAAACAGATTCGATTTTCTTCAACAGTATCTTGTTTGACGGGAAAGTGAATCTAGTTGGTGCATTCGGGAGGTCAAAATTTTAAATTCCCAATAACCGGGAAAAAATACATTAAAAGGTGAGCAAGTGGGTGTCGCTCTGCTGTGCAGTAAGTTACAAATGGGTTACTGTAATGGATAGTGTTAAATTTAAATTCAATGATATAATAGCATTGTATAAAAAAAACCATTCTGAGTGGAGAATGAATCTAGCTATAATATATAATATATCTATGGTATTAAAAAAAAAATTGACCTATAATAAATTCCAAATTAATCATATCACAATATCCAATAGGTACTTATAATATACCTACAACATTATATACCAACAACAAACCGTGGTAATATCATAGATATATAATAGTATACTTTAGAAGTTTCAAGTACCCACAAATAATATTATACAATCATTAAAATCACAAGAAAATAACTAAAATATTATTCTAGGTTTTTAATATGTAATTTCGTCCAAATTTGAACTTAGATAAAAATAGACTGTGTGTATGTATTTTTTAGATTTTTTGGTAACAGAATTAATTATTTACGTGACATCTTGTTATAAATTTTCAATTCTTAGATACAAAAGTTGAACATTTTATAAATTTTTAACTACAAAATAATTATTACATTTTTAATTTGAACTTCAAATGCTTATAAAAAAAAATTGTGCCTATGTATTTTTAATATTTTTTAACTGCTATTGTAATAATATATCAGGAGCCTTGCATTAAATTTTCACGCTTTTTTACCCAACAAGTACAATTTTATTGATATTTATAGAAAAAAAAACTAAAAAAATTGAAAACTGAGAATGTCCGTAAACAACTCAAAAAGAGTCAAAATATTTTCAAAATTTTATGGTGTACAGAAAATGAAAATATTAACATTCAGTGAAATTTTCAAATATCTACAGTCATTCGTTTTTTAATTACAATTAAATAAGAAAATCGTCACATCAGAAATCGAGCGAATATCAAATGTTGTAAAAATATGAATTTCAAACGATCATAAAAATTTAATTTGACTTTCTTTTAGACATTTTTTTTTTGATAAAGGTAGACAATATTATGAGGAATCTTGTATTACATTTTCAACTCTTAGATTTAAAAAGAGAAATTTTTACGAATTCTTAACCCAAAATAATTTGCTAATTTTCGAGATTTTTACATATTTTGTCAATTTTTGAACTTTAAAATTTAAATGCTAATAATATTAGAAACTGAAAACGCTCCTAAACAGTTCAAAACAAATCAAAATATTTTATCATGTATAGAAAATGGAAACATAAACAACCAGTGAAAATTTCATGTATTTACGGTCATTTGTTTTAAAGTTACACCAAAAACCAAAATCGATTTTCTCGAAAACAGCTTTTGCGTAAAAATTTCCGTTTTTCCATAATTTTTCTATTGTTTTTCACGGCGCTTTTGAAAACTATTGGAAATTTCAAATTTTGACCTTCCGAATGCACCAACTAGATTTACTTTCCCATTAAACAAGATACTGTTGAAGAAAATCGAAGCAGTTTTATTCCCCAAACCGTGAAGACACACAAATATAAAAAACACATCATTGTAAAATCAATACATTCATCGTTCCACTCAGAATCTAAAAAACTAAATAAATTGAAAACTAATAATGTCTGTAAACAGCTCAAAAAGAGTTAAAATATTTTCAAAATGTATGGTGTAGAAACGCGATGCAGATATAAATATTCAGTAAAATTTTCATGTATCTACAGTTATCACTATATTAGTCTTGTAAAGTATTTGAGTAAATGTGTTTAAGTATTTGGAAAGTAATTTAAATACTGTCTTGGACGTATATATATATATTTGAAAATCAAATACTTTTGAAAATTTAAACGAATTATTCGTCAGTTGTCACTTTTTTTTGTTGAAAATTATTAGGTACCTGCTATTTTATTTATAATAAGTTTTCTTTCATAACTGTTGAGAACCCCTGTCCCCTATTTCCGATGTCTCATTCGTTTGTGAATGTGATTATTACAAAATTTAAATATATAATAATATACCTACTTCTGAAATCGAATATTATTGTTATAATCATTATAAAATAATAAAAAACAAATTTTTTTTTGGGAATGATTTATTTTAATTGCTCTGTATATCCACATAATTTATATTTCATTAACAACTGTTTAATTAGGTACCTATTATTAAAGAATTTCTATAACATAACAAGTTTTATACATTTTCATTTTTCAGTTTACAATTGAAAGTGGTACAAAAAGTTCTAATTATACCTAGGTGAATGTATCATGACAGTTTTAAATTATTAATTACAACATTAATTTAGAAAACTAACTAGTAGAAAAGTAAAATAAAAAAAAATTATTTGAAAAGTATTTAAATACATGGCAAGTGTTTATATTTTATTCTTAAAAGTATTTTAAATATATTTTAAATTCTTTCTGGATGGATATATTTGTATCTATATTTAAATTTTAAATACAATTCTAAAAGAATCTTTTACAAGACGCTGACGCCTGACAGTTATTTGTTTTCGATTAACAAAAACATAACAAAACTGCTACATGAGAAATCGAGTGAATATCCAATTTTGTAAAAATATGAATTTCAAAAGCTCATAAAAATTTAATCTGATTTACTTGTAGACATATTTTTTTTTTGATAAATGTCGATAAATTGTTGAGGAATCTTATATTACATTTTCAAATATAAGATTTAAAAAGAAAAATTTTGATGAATTCTTAACGCAAAATAATTTGCTAATTTTCGTGATTTTTCCATAAATATGTCATAGGTATACCTCATCTCTCCGCCTCAGAAAAATTTTCGACTTAATCGATTTTGGTGTTTAGTGTTTTCACTGGTTGTTTATACTTTATACTAATAATGGCTATAGGTACACGATAACATTTTGATTTGTTTTGAAGTTTTGAACTGTTGACAGACATTTTTAGTTTCCAATTATTTTAGTTTTAGATTCTGAGTGGAGCAATGAATATATTGATTTTATGATGATGTGTATTTTTGTGTGTCTGTAATCACCTTTTTTAGATTTTCTAATTTCTTCAACAGTATCTTTTCTGATAGGAAAGTGAATCTAGTTGCCGCATAGGCGAAAGTAGGGGGGGGATTTAGCCTTTAGGGGCTAAGCTCCCCAAAAATGTCCATAGCCCTCCCAAACACTTCTACATTTTGTTTTAAGCTTATTAAATATTATCAAAGTAAGGCCCTATTAGCCCTAACCCCCAAATCTCAAACGCTATTTGCGCCTATGCCAGTTGGTGCCGGTCTCCTCTTATTCACGTTATTCATGTTTGTATATTTTTCTATGTTATCCTTATTACTTATTGTTTTTTACTGTAAAACAGATTAAATATATTTAAATTAAATAAAAACGGGAAATTGTACGCAAAATCCATTTTGTTTTTTGGTGTAACTCTCAAATAAATTCATTATTTTGAACTGTTTACGGACATTTTCAGTTTCCAATTTTTTTTTTCTCCAATTAAGGAAAAACGGGAGTTTTTACTCAAAATCTGTTTTCGAGAAAATCTATTTTGGTTTTTGGTACAACTCTAAAACAAATTACCGTAGGTGCATAAAATTTTGACTGAACGTTTATGTTTGCATTCTCTATACACCATAACATTTTTAAAATATTTTGATTTAATTTGAGCTGTTTACATTTTCAGTCTCCATTATTATTAATTTTTTTTTCTATAAATATCAATAAAATATTATTTGTTGGTTAAAAAAGTTTGAAAATTTAATAGAAGGTTCCTGCTATATTGTTTCAAAGGCAGATGAAAAAAATTATCCATATTCACAGTTTTTTTTTATTAGCATTTAAAGTTCAAAAATTGACTAAATATGAAAAAATCACGAAAATTACCAAATTATTTTGAGTTAAGAATTCGTAAAAACTTTTATTTTAAAATCTAAGATTTGAAAATGTATTACAAGATTCCTCATAAGTTTTTCTACCATTGAAAAAAAAAAAATTCTACAAGCAAGGCAAATAAAATTTTTATGAGCGTTTGAAATTCATATTTTTACAACATTCGATATTGACTCGATACTCACGTAACGATTTTCTTATTTTGTTGTAATTAAAAAACGAATGACTGTAGATACTTGAAAATTTCACTGAATGTTTATACTAGCATGTTCTATAAACGATAACATTTTGAAAATAATTTTCTCTCTTTTTGAGCTGTTTACAAACATTGTCAGTTTTCGATTTTTTAGTTTTTTTTTTCTATAAATAACAATAAAGTTTTATTTGTTGGGCCAAAACGTGTAAAAATGTAATACAATGCTCTTGATATATTGTTACAATAGCAGTTGAAAAATATTAAAAATACAGTCACAATTTTTTTTTACAATATTTAACAAGTTTAAAATTGAATAATTATTTCGTGGTTAAAAATCTATAAAATGTTCAACTTTGATATCTAAGGGTTGAAAATTTTAAACAAGATTCCACGTAAGTAGTTTATTCTGTTACCAAAAAATCTAAAACATACATAATTACAGTTTATTTTTATAGTCATTTTAAGCTCAAATTTGGACGAAATTACATATTTAAAAACCTGGAATAACTATTTTAGTTGTTTTGTTATGATTGCGTATGATATTATTCGTGGGTACTTGAAACATCTAAAGTATACTATTATATATATATGATAGTACCACCAGAGGCGGACTTACCATTTTTCCGCCCCTAGGCATAACAACACTAGCGCTCCGTACATTGGCGTGCTCCCACGGGGGGGGGGGAGTAATGTTCCATGAACTAAAACAAAACTATAAAAATTGTATTTAGGTATTTTTATACCAACTAAACAAATAAATATTAATACAATTTTGCATAGGTACATTTGTACACTTGTACAATAATTAAATCATTTTTCGCCTTGATTTATGTGAGCATTCTAGTCTCTATAATCGTAATCGATTAGCAAATTTCTGAGCAGTATGCAGTATGCACTTTACAGGAGACGGGCGACAGTGCCAGCGTTGCGCGTCGTTGCAATATTTATTATTATTAATTTCTTTATCAAGAAACCTGATTTCCAGAATTAATTCCAGTATTCTAATATTGCGGTAACGGATGCGGGGTGAGGCGGGTCATTCCACTAACTACTAAGCACTGTGCGAGCTGTCCCCCACCTAGCTAGTGGAGTGGCTTTATACAATGTAGTAATGTATTAATGTACCCGGCGGCCCGAGGCAGTATATTTGACTGCCTTGGCTGGCGTTTTGCGCATGCGCCATTCACATTATTGTACGTGTGTACGCTTCATACCCGTATACCACCACCTATGCATTAACACAGGCAACGCCGGCAACTGCCTTGTCGTCTGTCGAGTGTCGAGTGTCGATGTTGAACCTCTAGCGGTGGCGGCGCAACGCGGCGCGTGCTGGTCGCAGAATTTAACTCAAACGGCAAGGTTATTATAGCTTATAAATTAAAACGTTACTGCGACGTGACTACGTGAGCCATTATCCGGTTTCATGCAAGTTGTATACGAAAAAAAAATAATATAAAATATAAATTTAGGTAAATAGAATTATGAAATTATGAAAAACTAAAAAGTAAAAATTAACTAAAAAATTGCGCCCCAAAAAATATTGCGCCCTAGGCCAGTGCCTTGGTGGCCTATGGGTAAATCCGCCCCTGAGTACCACGGTTTGTTGTTGATGTATGACGCGTTACCTATATAATATATTTTATACCCAGATTCAGTCTCCGCTCAGAATCGTTTTTCTTATACAATGATATTATATCATTGAATTCAATTAATGTAATACCATCCATTATACAGTGACCCACTTGTAACCTACTATACAGCAGAGCGACATTCACTTGCCCACCTTTTTTAATACCGATTTATTCCGTATTGATCATTTGATCGTACTATCGCAGATTATACAAACTACGAACATAATCTGTGGTATTTGGTATTATTAAATAATAATGCAACCCTGTGATGTTATTTACAACCATAGTCATATACTTTGTTGTTTTGTGTCAATTACAATATAATATACCCCGTTTGAATAATTATTTATAGATTGTGTGTTTTACTTGTCTATTATTATGATAAGACGACCGATAATAAGAAAACGAGTTAGGTATGGCAACATCGAGTATTTACTATTTACTATTTATAATTGGTGGTTCACATATCACATTATAAATTTGTTTTCGTTGTTTTTACAGTCATCAAAAATATCTAAATATTTTAAATATTAATTATTTTCTTCACACCAGGACCAGGCCAGTAGGCCACTTCTTATATAAACAAGCCAGGCCACCGGGCATTGTCCCAGTTGCCCGGCGGGCCACTCCACCCCTGTTTACAAATAATGCATAAATAATAAATGAAATACCTAACAAGTGATTTGGCATTAATAAATACAATATCAGTTCAAGTAATTTAGTAAAAATTCATAAATATTTAAATTAACATTATGTAATATACAGGAGGCTGGCTTTATTATATAGTATATATATGTACTTAATTGCAGTCCTGTAAAGTATTTGAGTAAAAGTATTCAAATACTTTTTTAAGTATTGAATAACTTTTTAAATACTTTCAGCATGAAGTATTTTGAATGGTATTTTAAATACTTTTTTTTTGTATTAAATACTTTTTGGTATTGAATACTTTGGTTTTTTATTCGAAATAATTGGTTGGAAAAATATTATTGTCAACTACAATAATAGAATAATAGTTTTATTTAATATTCTGTATTTCTGTGTTTGCCGAAGTCCAAAGGTTTGTGAAAACCAGATTTCTAAATAAAGTTATTCAATATTCCCTTTAAAACTATTAGATAACTATTAGATTACCTACTTCCTATGTGTTTATATTACGATAATTAGAAACCCACTTTAAAAACCAAAAGTATTTGAAAAGTATTCCAAATACTTATTCAAAGTATTTGAGTAGTATTTGAAATACTTTACAATTAAAGTAATTGAGTAGTATCTTAAATACTTAAAAAAAAATGTATTTGAGTATTTACTCAAGTACTTTTTAAAAGTATTCTTTACAGGACTGCTTAATTGTCTGTTAATCTTAATTGTATAAAATTCTATATTGTTCTATTCTATATTGTTTTATTCTTATTATGTAATTGTCAAGCTATCATAGTTTGTACTAGCGGCTTTTATAATAGAAAAAAAAAAAAACATGTAATATTTTAAAAAATATATATACAATACCAATGTAAATTATTCAGTAATACCATCTCAACTATCATAATATTACAACATTATATAAGTATAATCATAAATAAATATTAAAAATGATCGTTTGGGTTAATGTTTATAGATTAATGTCTATGGATATTATTAATTATTAATCATATTATTATCCATGACAAATTAGTCATGATATTATCTACAAACCTTAAGATTAATCTAGGCCTGTTGTAGTCTGTGGCATGAGTGCATGACAAAATAACTATTACTAGTAAGTAATAACTATTATTTTGTCGTGGTCTGTGGGAATATATTCACAATTCGAGAGGTAGGTACGTAATATATCATTGGTGATGGCCGATGGGTATTCGGGTATTCCCATAATACTGGATTACTGTCCGGCGACTGCTATACAATAATTGTTAAGAAGCAACACTAAAAGTCTGAACTCAGCTGTTGGCTTATAAATCAAGTGTGAGGTGCATAGAAAAGTAAGTAGAGGTGAGTGACAATAAATTACAATATAGACAATTAGTAGCTAATAATGTTACATTACAAAATAATAATAATAAATAATAATAATACTGTTAATAATTAAAAACATTTTTACAGAATTAAACTCATTGCGTAATATACATTGCTAATTTTCTAAATAAATTTAGGTATATTTAATTTACCATTTATAATATTACTGTTAATGTTGATTAACCTAGTAATCTACCACAGGGGTTCTCCAGAATACTCCTGTAGCTATGAGTAATGCTCAAAATTCCAATGGACAATCACTGATTGCGCCATTTTATCCAATGGAAAAGACTACTATTACAGATTCTTCGCGACAAGTACCAGTGGTATTACAGCAACCGTCAACTACTTCAATTCAAATACTCGAACCTTTGAAACATGTACGTATAAAAATTGCTGCGGTTAAGATTATTCATCCTAATATCGCTTATGTGTTAGACTTTAATAATTTACCACATATGCCACCAGGATAAGAAAATATATTATCATAAATTAAATGTTATTCTTAAGAGTGAAATGTTATAAGCACATTTATGTATACTAGATTATATTTTGTATACTATAAGTGCGTTTATCATGGACGGTCACAACGTTCACTGTGCATGCAGTATGAACCGTTCATCAGGCACATGATATAAACAACAAGGTATGATAGTAACTTTTTGACGGTCAAATTATTCAATAAGCACGTGACATAGTTCATTTTTACAATTTATTAAAAGTTCAATATTTGTTAAAGTATATTAATTTGAATCTTACAAACTTATTAAAAGTATACTATTAAGAAATTTTCTGATATAATTAAATGTTAAGTTATTTACTATCCATATAATTTTCATAATTTTTTTTATTCTTCTCACTTTTATTAATTTTTCAATTTTATTTGTCAGGTATTTCTGTTGTATCCTGTACCTGTACATACATTTTAAATATATTTCAGAATAATGGAGGAGAAAATACATCCTGTAAAGAGTCCTAATCACAAGTCAATAAATTGACATGTGAACGTATTTTTAGTACCTTCAAAAGCCACAGAAATCTCAAATCTTATATGCATATAATTAAATATAGCTAATATATATAATATAAGACAAGTTGGTTATTTAAATGAAACTTACCATACTGTAATTCTTAAAAAAAACTAATGTTGAGTTGAGTTGCCAAAAATTGATTATTTTAATGTTTCAACAATATTTAATAAACACAATAATCCACTAAATCATGGTTAAGGGACCATAAAAATATACTATTAATTTATCAGACTTTCAGTTTATAATAATAAACAATGTAATTAATTTGTATACGTTAAACTGTGCACAACCAAAAAAACATTATCATTTATTCTGTGTACGAGTAAGTTATATTTTTTACAGGATTTCAACATAAGCGTTCGATCAATTTTGAATAAAATGACTCCTGATAATATGTCTTCATTAACTAAGTGTTTTAAGGCGCTACCAATTGACACTATTGAGCGTTTAGAGGAAACTATTGATTTAGTTTTTGAAAAGGTAAAACAAAAACATTATACTTCATTGTTCTAGGGTTCTATCTTATTGGAAGTGTAAAACAATTGTCTTAAAACTAAAATATTCAATTGATAGATCATTAATTTTATTACAAAAATTATAAAAATATCAAAACAGTGTTAAATGTTTGTTTAATGTATTAATTTTTGTAGCAATGATTGATCTATATTCTATATATTTGTATTTTAGTTTTTTAACTTTAAGCAGTAGTAATAACAGAATTATAGTCCTAAAAATATTTTGGTTATTATTCATTATTATGTATCATTATTAAGTATCATTATTATGTCCTTCATAAGTGTTAAATTTTTAAGTTATTCACATTAATGAACATAATTTTTTATTAAATTTCAGGCAATTGAAGAGATATCTTTTGCGCGTCTATGTTCAATTTTATGCTCATCTATGCAATTTGTAGAAGTTAGTACTAATTATGGCCAAACAGAATCTTTTAAAAAGTTAATAATAAGTAAATGTCAAAGCCTGTTTGAACTAGACAAGGCCCAAGAAATGAATGCTTATAAGAAACTCACTGAAATCAATTCTTGCAAAGATCCAGTAATTTTGATGACTTACAAACGAGGCAATGGAATGGTTGTTAATTTGTTATGATAATAATTTTTAGGAAAAGAAAAAAGAACTTCAACTTGAGTTTGAAGAAAATGAAAGAAGATTACGCAAACGTTCTGTAGGAAATTGCCGGTAATTAATAATAAACAATAAATGAAGATTAAGATTCTATATTTTTTTATTGTGTGTTTTTAGATTTATGGGTGAATTATTCAAACAAAAAATTGTTACTTCAGATATTGTGTTGTATTGCATTGTGAATTTAGTCACTAAACTTGATGAAGAATCAATTGAGTGTCTATGCATTTTATTAAAGATAGTTGGAAAAGAATTAGAACAAGTATATGTACAGTTTATTTGTTTAATTAAGTGAATTAGAAATTATAGTTTTAATTTTTTTTCCTATTTAATCTATATTATTTTTCAATAATAAATGTAAACCAAATGTATTTATTAAGTTGATTATCCATTCAAGATTATTTAATATTGTTACATTTTGATTAAGCCTAACAACAAAGTATACTTTTAATATTTAAATGTATCACTTACATTAATAGTAATTTCAAGATACAGAACTTTTAAAGTAGAAGCCTATAATATATATATTATAATTTGAAAATTAAATTATTGTGAATAACCAAATAACATACAAAATCTTGCTTCTAAGATTAACTTATTAAATATATTTTATTGTTTCAGTCTTACAATTTAAATGATACTTTTGATAAACTAACAGCTTTTACATTCAGCGACAAGAAATCAAAGATTTCATCTAGAATACAATTCATGATAAAGAATGTCATCGATTTACGTAGGCAAAAATGGATATCTGAAAAACAAGATTGTCTTCATGATAATAGATATAAAAGTCACCGTATGTATCTTAAACTTGTAAAAATAAATAAGTAAATAACAGGACTAATATAATATTTAAAAACTTATTTGATTTTATAGTTTTTTTTGATTGATTTTAAAAAACTTATTTTGTCTAATCTTCTCACTGAAAATATTATTAAATGTTGATTAATTACTCACTATGATGAAAACACATTTTAAAATCATATAAATTTAATTTTTTTGAACTTTTAACAATATTATGTTAAATTATATAATTGACCAATATTATAATAGTTACCATTTAAGTGTCCTTTTTAGATGAAGATAAGAATGGGTGGTATGTTCATCAAAATAACACAATTGTTCATCAAAATAAGTATAAGCAACGACATTACATTAATATACCAGGTTTTAAGGTAATAATATATTATGTTCAATACTTAGGGTACAATTTGACATCAATATTAAACACAATTAATTTCCTCAGGAAAACACATCTGTTACAACCTTGGGCCCACCTAAATGGTCACTTACCACAGTTAGCAGTAACCCATATGCAGTTCTTAATGATGATAAAAAGTCATCAAATTCTCCACAGATTATGTAAATATATTTTTTATTTAGCTTATAATTTTTTTTTATTAATATCCTACATTTTTTTTAGGTCAAATAAGAACACATCGCGGAAGCCTGTTATATCAGAAAGCGAAGAAAGACAAAGAATGATGTCTGGTATGGCATTTAGTAAATAGACCTATTTTTAAAGCATCGTGTTTATTTATTTTATTTTATCAGGTGTAGCGAGTATGATGCCTCAATTTGCTCAATCCACGCCTTCAATAAATTCTTCTAGTTCATCACAGCTAAAAGAAACTGTTGAAGAACCAGTGTCCGAATTGGACTCAGAAATGGCTAATAAAATTAGCATGAAATGTAAAAACATCCTTCTTGAATATGAGCAAATGCAAAATTTAGATGTATGTTTTTGATATAAAATTATTTATCACATATATATTATAATGTATAATTTGAATTTGGCCTTCTTATTATAGGATATAATTTATTCATTATCGGAAGATGAAACTTCGGTGATCCGCACAAGGCATGAAGAGTTTGTAACATCAATGTCACTTATAACTTTAGATAGTAGTCCAATTACCCGAACAACGGTAGCAGGAAAAATTTTTGCAGAACTTTTATCTAAGAAAATTCTTTCTATGGATGCCATAACTCGAGGGTAATTATTTATTCATGGTGTTTAACATTCTAATTCATATAATTTTTATTTTTTTTTTAAGAATTGATGCTGTTCTTAAAGAATGGAATGATTATTTGATGGATTACCCTCAATTTTTCTCCTATATTGCTGCCATTATTGGTAACTTTTTATTAATACAAGTACTTGAAGTATACAAACATACTTACTTTATATGTTTCATTTTATAGCTCCATTATTATTATCACAGAATGCTTCCTTTGATTTTAATAATTTAAAAGATTCTTGTACATCAATACGACCTGACAATTCTAGTAAATTTTTCACAGAAGTATTAAATAAAATTCTTAGTTCCAAGGAAACGCAGAACATTAAAGAAGTAAGTGATTATATTTATTAAAGTAATTTGTTCTATTAGATTTTGACCGGATTACAGTTATATGATTTCTTTATAATTTTATGTTGTGTGAGCTGTAAAAATGTTTCAATATTTATATTTATGGGTTGCTTTTTGGTAGCAAATCTTATTTAGTTTTTTTGTGGATGATGATATTTTAAATTTATCAGAAAAAGCTAAAAGATTGTACCTACTAATTATGTATCCCTGTTTTAAAGAAGGATTCTGTTATTCATTAACTCATATAATTTGTGAGAAACATTTATCGTAACATTTTCTTGATATGAATTCAAAATATTTTGATTTTTTCTATTTTATTCCCAGAATCTATTTAAAAGGTCATTGTTAAAAAATTAATTTACCAGAGACTTTTTTTTCTTCACTGAATATCTATTATACATTCTGTAATATGACATAATATTATATAAGCTTAGACAGTCTAATTAAAATCTATAAATCCTAATCTGCTTAGTTTATAGATTTTTATATATTACTATATGTTTTTGATGTTATTATATTTTACATATGTATTGGCTTCTATTAAATAACATAAAATATAGGGAACACCAATGCAATCATTTATTGCTAATGGCACATAGTGACAAATGACGAGTAGATACTTAATTCCCACCTGTCAATAATGTGCAACTTCTTAGTTAAATCTCATTAATATAGCAATAAATGATTGCATTGATGTTAGTTATTTAGCTAATTTATTCCATTATAACTTATTAGCTTATAAATGTTATTGCGCCCGGTTTGCCTGATCTTTACTATAACTATTTTTGTAATTTCAGCAACTAGGTGGTATATTGTGGATTTACAACAAGTGGAGGACGTCAGAATATGTTCCTCTTGACGTATTTATGGCTAATAACCAAATAAATAAATATTTCAAAAATGATGTAAGTTTTTAAACTTTTTGTTAGTATTTTTTATTTAATTGTATTTAATGTTTAATTTTAGCGAATTGGAGTATTCCTTTTATCTATTGCCATGTATGATAAAATGAAGATGACTCATAGTAAACCTCTGTACGATGTATTGCACAGTTGGATAAGTGTGAGTAAAATAATTAACCAGCCTATTTAAATTATCGCATGTTTATAACAAACATTAATGTTGTTAATTCATCTTCTTTTCTTTTTTTTTAGACTAATATCAATGCTGAAATAATTAAATGCCCTCAGTTTGTGCGAGCATTAACTATAGCCATTGTCATTGTATGCTCTAGTAAGTCACTTCTTATGCATGTATAGTAAAATAGTTACTCAATTATTAAATATTAATTTTTAACCTATAGAACCGAATCATTCATATGAAGATTTCTTTGATCATGTTCATGTGAAATTGTTGACCTGTTATATTCGGTCTGAACCGCTTCCGGAACCTGAAATCCAGGCAAGGGAAGTACAATGTCTATATGGCATTCAAATTATGTCTGCTGCGCTTGAACATCCTGGAGGTTAGTTACCAACTATTTAATTTTTAGATTTATTATTAATATCATTTTTTCCCCCCAAAAGGAATGGTATTAAGACTGTTCCATAAGCTCTATCAGGATAGTGTTATAAGTAAAGAATCGTTTGAATTATGGAAAAAAGAAGATGAATTCAAAGCTGGATTCGATGAAGACCTAGAAACAAAAACTATGGCTGTTGTAGTTTTAAATTCATTCTTCCTTTCACTTGCAGCAAATGATTCTGATGAAGAAGAAACAGCTGATTAGTGTACTAACATTAACTTATAGTGTATCTTATATACATCGATCAACAAACAAATTCTTCCATTTTTTTTTTAATATTACTGTAGAATGTTTTGATGAATAAGAAAAAAATCCTAACTACTACATTTTTCATTTATTTCCGTTGAAATTCAATAAATTATTTGTTAATTTGCAAATATTAGTAGTTTTTTTTTATTTAAAAGAATACTTACAATTTATACTAATAATATCACAATAGGTACCTAAATTAGACGAATAATACACCTAGGGATACAAATATACATGAAAACACGAGAGGGGGCAGACAATTGCATCTCTGAGATTTAATATATTAATTTATCAATATTATTATTATTTTTTTTTTAAAAAGAAGAGATTTATCATTATTTTATGATTATTAAAGAAGCGTCTTTTAGCCAATTTATTTTTATCCTTCTAGAGATTTTTTGGTATACTTGGAGATGGCATTTGGAAAATAAAGGATTTTTGTGATTAGTATGTTTGTTGTGAATTCTATTATAATATTGGTGGGCTAGGTTTTTGAGTTTAGAGATATGTATGTCCATGTGAAAATTTGGGATAGTGACATATCCTGGACATCAAGTAATTAGTCATAAACTAATCACCAAAAATCTTTCCAGTGAGTGAATGTTGGGCAGTTTTGTTTGGCCCCAGATTTAGATGTGTATCATTGAATGCAGGGAATGCAAATAACTCTAAAGATGAGTATTTTGTTTTTGAGGCTCACGAAATGGACGGAGAAGGTTATGCCATGAGTTACTTTCTTTTCTTTTATTTTTGTATGATCTTTCCAGGATAAGTTTTTGTTTAAAGTTCTTCCTCGGTATTGGGTTTGTGTTTAGTAGGTATTGTATCCGGGCTGCCAGTTGTCCACATATTGGTGGTTTTTTAATAAATTGTTAAATATAGTGAATAAAAATGATATTTTTTTTCAAAGTTGCGGAAGAGTGGCGTGATTGCGTGAAGGTGCCCAGGTGTCAATGGCTATGGTACATAGTACACTCTGGGCTTCCTTATAAATGATGTCGACTATTCGACTCTTATGATTTGGGCAGGTCACATGTGCTGTGGATGTTATTATGATTAATAATATCTAAATATGTGCATCTAATTGACATTTAGCTAATTTGTGACTTGGTCAACCGTTTCTTATACCTAATTATACGTAGGATTACAATTTATACATTGTGTTAGGTCAAGGCTATTATTCATACAGTAATTTATTATCTACTAGCTGACCCTGCGAACTTCGTACCACCTAACAGTCGATTCTTTAATTTTTTATTTTTTTTTAATACTTATTCTTCTATTCAGGACACCAGGTCAGCTAGTAAGTTGATAAGTCAACAATTACATTATGTCAAAAAATAAAAATTATAAAACACTTAAAATTCTTTTAATAAATTAAATTACAATTTCAGATTTCTTATTATGATACCTACTTATTATATTTCATTTTATTTTTACTTATTCTAAATTAAGTTTCATTTTTATTGTAGTACTTTATGGTACACGATATTTCTTGTTTGATTACATGGCGCGTAAACAAACAGAGCAGATGTTTTTCCAACACGGGAACAGGCAACATATAATTGACCATGCGAGAAACATGGGTCTTCTAGATTAATACCACTAACACTTAATGACTGCCCCTGGAATTTGTTTAAAGTCATAGCGAAAGCAAGCCGTACTGGAAACTGTAGTCGTTTAAACTCGAAATTCGAATAGTACGTCAGACGGAATCATTGTAATGCGTGATATCAAAACGTCTTCTCCTTTATACTTTCCTTTCAATATGATTGCTTCTATTACGTTATTCAGTATTTTTTTATCACTAATCGTGTGCCGTTACAAAGTTGTGGTTGGTTAATAATTCGCTATATTATAACCACAGATCCAACCTTTAATTGAAGATTGTGAGGCGGCAATCTTGGCAAAGTTGAGTTTAAAAATTCCGGTGGATAATTTCAAGATTCATCATCTTTGTTAGTTGCCGTATGCCCGTATCAAATTACTTATATGTCCTCATTTCGCCAGGAATTTCATCTTGAATTTTTAAATTTAATTAATTTACATCAGTGTTTTTGGCAGCCAGTATAGCTCGTTCGCTCAACCAATCATGGGATAAGTAATTTTGAGCAACATTTGGAAACACTTTTTGAATGAGTTCAGCTTTTTATTGCGTTAACTGACAAAGACTGCAGCCAGTCAGCACATCTATAGGAAATTTGCCATTACCAATATCAATGAGTTGTTTAGAGAATATGTCTCCTAATTGATCATTTTACAACATGACACGCATATTCTTGCTTAAATGTAATACCTTGACACGTTTCCACCAATTGGAGGACTTTAAACATGCATTCAGTTCATCAGCTTGCGTTGAACGTGGAACCACTGGCAATGTTTGGCGAAAATCTCCTGATAATAAAATCATCGCGCCACCAAATTTGTTTTGGTTGTTCCGTAGATCTTTTAAGGTTCTATTTAAAGCCTTTGAAGATTTTTTATGCGCGATCGTGCATTAATCCCACACTATTAGTTTATATTGCTGCAAGACCTTTGCCATTGCCGAGTTTTTGGAAATGTTACAGGTTGGATTTTCGTTGCTTTGCATATTCAATGGCAATTTTAGAGCTGTTGGACAGCCTTCGAGCAAAGTTGCTGCAATGCCTGACGAAGCAAGAGCTAGAGCAATTTCATTTTTTAAGTGAATTGTTGCCAATATTAAAGTAGGTAATCAAAAAAGTCTGTCTTAACCAAATTCTTTCACGTTCCTGGGCAGTACGATTAGATTGATAATTAATTTGGTTCGTTGCATTTCGGGTTCTTCTGCAATTTGTCAGCCGCCTTATAGGAGGCATATTTAGTAAGTCACAAACACACGACACTTTTTTAATTTTATAGAAATTTGTGGCTTTTAGATTTAGTAATATTATAGATGCACAGCAAAGCGAGACGTTTACATTTTACTATAGACCATATACCTACAACATACCATTGTTTTTGAGTAATGTTAAATAAGTGATTATTATTATTATTATTATTGCTATAGTTATTTGTTATAAGATAGATATTTTTTAATATTTAAATATTATAATAAAATAATAATACAAATCAACAACATGCCGGATTAATCAATAGCAACCAATATATATAATATACTGTTGCGCCACTGTTTCACTTTTCCAGATTTCCTACATTTCCGATGGATTTTCCTAAATTTTTCTCTCCGTAAGAACTATCATCGTACTTCAAGTAATATTATAAAAAAAGAATTAGCGAAATCGGTTCAGCTGCTATCGAGATTTGCGCTTAGCAACACATTCAGTGATTCATTTTTATATTATAATTTATAGATTATTCGTTATGATCGCTTAAATTAATTCGCGACATAGGTAAGGGGTTATTATTTAAACTTGATGTTTATAATAGGGGAGATTCTTAGTTTGGACACAATATGACTCTGGACGTTAGATGCGACGAATATAGACATTCTAAATTTCTAACAGATCTAACAGATTTGCCTTGGAAAGAAATACTCAAAACGACATTTTTTGAAGCCAAAAAAGTATAAAATATTTAAAGGATTATCATTATATTATCCAGTTCTTAATACAAGATGGTATCATAGTAGGTATTTCCATTAGTTTTGTTGGTAAATTCTATGGATTTAAAACGTTGATGGCGTCTTTTCTGTGATTCATATAGAGAGGTTTATCTTTCACTGCACTGCGTAGTGGTTTTCACAGGATTGATTTCTTGGCATTCAGCGACTCATGTCTTATCCATGAATAGACAAAATTTCACTGTGCCTCGATATCTATAGTACCTACAACACTGGCCAGCAAACTTTCTTTATTAGCTAAAAAAGGTATAAACTATAATTTAGTATTGTTTTATGTTAGTAACATTGTAATTATATTCGCATTATTTCACTACAAATCTTCATAACTTTATATCATCATAACACTACGGTATCCGGACATTTTCCCCCCGGCTGTTTTCGGCGTGGTAGGACATTTTCCCCCTGATAAATTTTTGGATGCGGACATTTTCCCCCCGTTTTTTTTTTGTTTTTAATTTTTAATTATTTACCTTCGAATATAAAATTATTATTTTTAACACATATTTTTTAGCTTTTGTTCATATTTATTTTTTTTATTTTTGAAAAAACTGTACGTTAACTAATAAATCTTTAATCTTAATTTCAATAAAAAATAATTAAATAATAAAAATATAATTTTAAATAAAAGATTGTCTAAATAATAAACCTCCTGTATGTTGGTTTTTTTTGTTGATAATACTGTTGTTTGTATTATTAGTTTGTACATTTGGTGATTTAGGCATGTTTATCTCGCGGACGAAGGTCGTCCACTGTTGCGCGGCGCGGACGAAGGTCGTCCACTGTTGCGCGGCGCGGACGATACGCGACGAGTAGGTAATGAGACACTTGAGACTATTACGAATTGAATCGGTTCACATTATATGTAGACGTTAGGTGGTTATCGATAAAATTAAAAACTGATACGCAGCGGTAATAATGGAGCGACGAAACAGGCGTGCGTTAGGTACGGCTGCTCGCACGGTACTGTAGTAGACATTTTAACTATCATTATATCTACTGTAAAATATGGTTCTTCAATTCATTGATAACTTATTCGAATCCATAATTTATAATTTTACAATAAACTTATTTTTTTTTAAAACAAAAAAGACTTGTCACGACCCATTTTTATAGATTACGCGACCCATGATTTGGTAGCAACACCGGTTGAATAATGAATTCCTAATACCTTGCTAATTTTTTTATTATTGTTTGTTTGTATTTATGCCTAGTTTAGTAGTTCGCAGATATTATGTAACTATTGTTACATAATACAGTTATTATATAATATTGTTACATATTCTCAAGCGACCTTCAGAAGATGTGAAAATATATAATATATGAGCTTAGAAAATATAGTTTTATTATGGCGTTTTGAAGTAAAATATTCTTATTTTAAGACACGTGCTTTCATACTGTTTGTAAGGGTAAG
>NC_042495.1:8330231-8333941 GCF_005508785.2 Acyrthosiphon pisum | reverse complement strand
TTTGAAACTATTGGAAAATTTTACTTTTGACCCCCCAAAGTACCAACTAGATTCACTTTCCTATCAGAAAAGGTACTGTTGAAGAAAATCCAAGCACTTTTACTGTCCTAAAACGTGATGACAGACACAAAAATAAAAAAAAGAATAAAAAAACACACATCATTGTAAAATCAATACATTCATCGTTTCACTCAGAATCTAAAATATATAAACATAAATATCACAAGCACGCACACATTATTATTGTTTATTTTTATTTTATATTTGTTATCGAAATGATATAATTTGGGTATAATTAGGTCGCGATGGCCCATCGTCCAGCATAAGCCACCGCGGTGCGGTAGTTTAACTTTATTCGTTACACATAGTCAACACATTAATATATTATAATGCTCACGGGCGCGAATCGTAAAAAAATAAATTAAATCGCGAATTTATACTTTTTATGGCTCAAATAGTCATACATTTTTGTTTTTTCTGTGGGCGGTAATCGCCACAAAGGTGCGTTTGTTATAAGCATATCTTATTATTATTGTTAATTGTGACCGTGTGTGCAAATCGCCGCGGACCTTTATATTATTTTTCAAAGTCGAATATTATTCTGTTATAAAGGCGCAAATCGCCACATTTTATTATTATCTGTGAGCGCAGTGTGCATTTTTATATTATTTATAATTATGTTGTTTTTAGTGTGTGCTAAGCGCTAATGTGTGTTATTTTGTATTTTCGCTGTTCTGAATTTTATTATTATAGGATAGGGATCAGACTAGTTTAATTCTATACACACACACACGCATACACACTCACACACTCATAACACACGTAGCTCATCAATTTGCTCGGCATTCCCGTCCACTGCTGATCGAGCTATTTATTATTTATAACACACTCACACACACATGCAAATTTCAGGCGGCCTATTAATATAGCCTTATTATACTAGGTATAATGTATAAACTACAAAAAATACTGTATAAGCGCACAAAGTATTAGATAACCGGGCTCGCGTTTATTTTATTAATCGCTCCCGACTCGTACACAAATGTTTGGTATTTATAATTTACTCTTTATTTCCTATTTTAAGAAAAAACTTTTTTACATGCCATAAATACCGGTTAGTCTATGAACCCATATATTAAGTGTTAACCTTTATACCACCTGCAAAATAAATATTTATTTTTTATTTAAAAAAATAATTGTTCAACGAAAAAAAAAATCAATTATATAGGTAGGTAATATTTGGCTTGTTAACTATTTGCAACTAATATTTGCCGTTTACAATTTACTTATTATTTCATATTTTAAGAATGAAACTTTTTTTTTACAGGCAAATTCACGGTAAATATTATATATCACCTGTAACTGTAGGCAATTATTATAGGTACCTCAGGTGATTAATACCACCTCGGTAATAATATTGAAGAGGGGGTAATAATCGCCTGCTGCTGTAGGCGATTTTTACCTCAGGTGATTAATACCCCCTCGGTAATAGTATTGAAGGGGGTAATAATCGCCTGCTACTGTAGGCGATTATTACCTCAGCGATTATTACCCCTCCCGGTAATAATATTGAAGGGGGGTAATAATCGCCTGCTACTGTATCTTTGTAGTTACTCATAAATGGTTAGATACATATTTTGATTGTAATTTACAAGTAACACAATCCAACCATTCTGGTATACGTCGATAACACAACAATTAAAATAGTCGTTGATAAATTTGTTATACTTATAACTTATAAGTTATAATATATTTAATATTTATAGTAGGTAATCACTATAGCCTCTAGGTATCTATACTATAATACTTTTATCTATTACCCATGCTGATCCAATGTGATTTTTTTTTTTGAAATGTTGTTAAGTTTATTTATTTGTATGGCCGAAGTATTTTTAGTTTGCACAACATAAGTTTATTATTTTTCCAAAAAGTGTTTTTATTTTTTAATATGAAATTCAGCTGATAAAAAGAAGCCACTCAGCATGGCATTTTTAATGTTTTTCCTAGTTTATTATCAATATACCTACCTTAAGAATCGGGTTATTGGATTTATGGATGTATTATCTGTTGAATAGCTCTTCGTAGTTGTATTATGTATAGCTACATATATTATATAATAAGATACCTACCTATCATACCTATCGCATAGTGTCATTAGGTAGGTACCCATAAGTCATAACAAAACATAATTAATCGATTATATTATATTGTTGTAAATAGTTATTACTCACTTTCAAGTCTGTAGTGCTCCAGCGAATTAGATGACAACATCTAATTATTAAATTATATTATCCAAATGAGTTTCAGACATTTTTTAGAAATATAGTTACAACCTGATCTTAATCTATTATAATATATTACAGGTACGTTATTAATTATCATGCAATAATTTATTGAAATATGTATCAAATTAAATTTATATTTTCTAAATATGTAGGACGTCAATCATACATATAATTGTAAATTTATACAAGAGTTGTGTGGATGGTGGATAGTGTGATCATCTCTAAGGAAAAAATGCAAAGATGTCCCTAAATGTATTATTATTACAATATTAATTTTTTTTTTAATTATCCCTATAATATAGTAAATATTTGTCATGATACAGTCAATAACGCTATTTAAAATAACAAGAAAATTTGTCTACTTTCTTTTTATTAAGTACCAACCAACTCATCCTGTTTTTACCTAATTATAAATTATAATTACGGATAGGTATTGTATTCTTTTCAAATTCCGTATAGCAAAAAATATTTAAAAATATATACCAAAAAATTTACATTATACATTTATAAATTATATACCTATCATATTTAGGTAGCCATGTGCACAATATAATAATTAACTTAATAATAGGTTCATATACAAATTTTTACATTAGTTCTATTGAATTTTAATCAAGAATTAAAAAAAAAAACAATGTTGGTACCTACCTAAAAAAACCAGTAATTGTTTCTTTTTAAAGGTTCACATCACA
This sequence comes from Acyrthosiphon pisum, assembly GCF_005508785.2. Taxonomy (NCBI): domain Eukaryota; kingdom Metazoa; phylum Arthropoda; class Insecta; order Hemiptera; family Aphididae; genus Acyrthosiphon; species Acyrthosiphon pisum. The sequence continues at coordinate 8,330,964 of NC_042495.1, read as the reverse complement.
CATTTAAAACAACATGGTAGAATACAGAATTTCAAGAAAAAATGAATATAATTGGGACCCGTTTTTAACTAAAGAAATTTTGTTTGTAATTGCAATGGTAAGTATAAATATAAATATTTTAAATTTTTTTAAATATTTGTTTATTCTTCTAGAAGATTTATGGGGTATAGGCCCATAGGCGCAACTAGACCTATATTTTTGAGGGTGCACAAATTATAAAGAATTCCCAGATCCCCGGACCCATACTCTATATACAGGCTATAACAGACAGATCTGACAAAAAAAAAAATTACGCTACTTAAACGTATGACAAAAATTGTGGAAAAAATATTTTGAAATAAGGTATTACATTCTAAATTAATTTACTCAAAAAAATATTGATATTTTAAAATATTCTAAAAAATTAACTACTTGACTTAGATAAATGTTTTTATTACCATTAAAATTAATCTTATTATCAGATTTACAAATTGGCTATTTACATTTTTTTATTTTCAGTATTTAAAAATAAAAATATTTTTTTTATATTATACGTGTAGCGCAAGACTGTAAAAATATATAAAAAAATATAAAAAATATATAAAAATAATTGAAAATATTGATTTCAACAAAAGTTATTTCATCTAGTCGTCTTGTTAATATCTGTAAATTGAGAGGATGTCACACTCACATGTGTTGTCTCTGTCTTTTAAATGTACAACATAGCAAAAAGTGTTTTGCGTGGGACAACTTT
>NC_042495.1:8318500-8329511 GCF_005508785.2 Acyrthosiphon pisum | reverse complement strand
CTATGGTTGGAACATATAATAGTGAATTAGTGAAGTACTTACTTAGTCACTTCTTATGTTCCTCAATATACTCTAAGGTACAACTTTTTTGTATTTATTGATAATTTTTACTTCAAAATAATCAAAATATTATAGATTAAGTATTTTATATTTTGGGGGTGCACATTTTAAACTCGGGGGGGGGGGCAATGTATAGGCCCCACTGAACGTGGGTCGTGGGGGCCCATATTACCCATAAGCAAATGGCATTAATTTATCTAACTATATTTGTTATACTTATTATTATTAATATATAGAATATCAATTTATAAATATTTGTTATACATTTTTTTTAAACACGATCTATTTTCAAATGTGTACATTTTACTAATTTAGATTTCGAGCAGAGCGATAATAAGAGTTAAATATAATGGGGACAATAATTCGTTAACGAAAATTGATTTTAGTTATTTCTTTGTCTACCTTCTAAAAACGGGACATTTCAGTGTCCTGAAGATTCTCCTGGGGACAACGGTTAGGTTAGGTTATCCATTGATCACCTTAAATCCGTAAATGAATAGTATATCATCGGCGGTGGTTGTGTTAATGGCCTTAGATAAATTATAAACCTATCAGTATAGTACTATAGTATGACATAGAATAAACCAATGAGCACTCACGTCGTGCTTTTCAAATATGATTATATTAAAGTGTATCACTTATGCTTATTACACAAAATATGTTCACAATTTATAATAATAGTAAGGTAATAGTAAAGTTATTGTGTTATTATGTTACTGTTGTTCAACAAACGATGGTAACAGGGAGGCAGCAATGTGAATCCATATTTCCTTCCTTGCCTACTATTCCAAACTGAAAAAAAAGGTAATAATAAAAAATATACTTGTTGTACTTGTGTAATTATAAATTGGTAAACAATTTTAATAAAACAAAATACACAGTTATATATTATAAATCAATCAATAAATAACAATAACTCCTAAAAATGAATAATTATTTTTAAAAATCATAAAGGATAGGTATGTAAATAATCACCAATATATATTAATCAGAATATATAAGACATTAACTTTTAGATTCTGAGCGGAACGAGAAAGCTAGTGGTTTTACAAAATTTCAACCAGAAGGAGTACTTACTTCGATTCAACATAAAATATATTAGTATTTTAACTTTTAGCAAATTAGATCAAGATGGTACTTTAAAGAGGCCATTTTTCGATTTTCTCAATAGTTATTTAATTCCACAGGAAAAACCACTACCTCTAAAAACGAGATTTTAAACATAACGCTTTGTGTATCACCATATAAAAGAATAAAAAATTGTGACGAATTTAAAAATATTAATTCAACTTACAGGTTATAAAAATTAATAACAATATAAAATATCAAGACCGACAAAAGTCTCCGATCAGAACGGTTTTTCTTATACAATAATATTATAGGTATATCATTGAATTCAAATGTAATACAATCCATTATACAGTGACTCACTTGTAACCTCCTGTACAGCAGAGTGACATCCACTTACCCGTTTTTTTTTATTTATCAAAATATTATTTTAAGTATTATAGAAAGGTCGTAAGTACTTTAATTGGCCGTAACCATTTTCGGCCAAAATGTACCCTTCCCTTTTCGGCCAGCACCTACAGTTTTCTTTAAAATGTATAATTATAACAACTGAACTTAAAAATATAATTTTTTTGATAAACATTATTACCTACAACTAAGTGAAAAAAAAATAACATTTTTTTAAAAACAAACTTTTCTATAAAAACATATTTAAAATAAAATATATTAAAAAAACAAAAAATTAATGAAAAATTTGTTGATGAAAAATTTAACAGTGTGTGGTGCTCTTACACTTGACATATACTCACAGTCACTATCTTATATACAGGATTGAACAAAGAAGTGTATGTGAGACTTAGCTCGGCTTTAAATGTTTTGTATGATGCACCACTCACTTAAATTTTTCATTAATTTTTTGTTTTTTTAATATATTTTTTTCCCGTTTTTTTTTATGAAGCGACGACACATTCCCCTTTAAACACAATGGCGACTCTAAAGAAAGCTCAAACTAAAAGAATATAATTATTAAGTATCCAAGTGAGCGGGTTCACAGTAGTAGTTGCTGATCCCGTCCAATGATAATGGATCGTTCAGCGACGTCGATAATATTCGTGCAATAATAATTATAATAACTGTGTGTTCGCGATGGCAACAGCGACGATGCATACAAAATAAACAAATAGTTATGCGACCAGATATACTGCGTGCGATAGTTAAAATATTTACAGTCTTTGCTGTACCACTGCAGAATCCGTGTAGGGGGGATGCCGGGGACTTCGGGGCATTTGTTAGCCCTCAAATTCGGTTTTAGCGACCCCGAAAACCCCAGAGAAACCCACCTTGGCCCAGAGAAACCCTTCGTACCTGTACTTCCTTGGAGATGACTTTGCACAGCCGTCATCGCCGACCTGGAGGTCCGGGTCCCAAAATGACAACGGACTATTGTATTGTCATCCATGACCAAGGTCTATACCAATTTTTATCGTCAAAAAGTGCCTCAAATCAAGCGCGCAAGATTTGATTACAGACATACGTGAAAGCGAACTTAAGAAAAGTGTGTAATAAAAAATAATAAAATAAAACAATTGGCAATAAAATTATTTCAGTCAAATAAATTACCTAAAAATTAATTTTTGTTTGAAAAATGTTACTAATTTTATTATCTTTACTCTTCAATGTAAGTTTAATTTAATAAAGATAAACCAGTGTTTTCCATGTTCGATATAATATAATATAAAACGCGATCCAACCAGATATAAAATATGTCGTTACAAATTTGTAAAGCAAATATCATACGATTATAAAAAGTGAATTTTACTATCATAATTATTTTTTACATTGGTATTATTATAAGACCATATTAATTTTTTTTTCAACTATAATGTAAGTAATCAGAAATCTTAATATTTTGACAATCTATTCATGAATTTATATTTTACTATTATTATTATTATATATACCTTCTTATTACCTATATGTATTATATGACTATATTAATTTTTATTCGATTAATTTATTAAATTTAACGATACAATAACATTGATTATAAATACTAATATAATATAATCAACTGTAATAATAATATGCCAATAATTGTTTTATTTTTTATTTAATTAAATATACAAATTGTTAAGTTCAGTTTTTATAACTGTAGGTGTTATAACTTAGCAACTGTAGGTGCTGGCCGAAAAGGGAAGGGTACATTTTGGCCGAAAAGGGGGCCGCCCCTTTAATTACCGTTCTTATTTTTAATGCATTTGCAGGTATTTACGTTCATTATATTGCACTCAAATTCATTAGAAGCCGATTCCATCACTGAAATTGATTGCTCTGAATCCAATACATGCATGAAATGTATGAACAAGTCTTTGTGCAGCTGGTCCATCGAAACGCAGTCATGCTTTAACACAAAACTGCTGCAAGCACCGCGTGGAAATCTAACAGTCCATAACGAAAAGCACTGTCCACGGTTCACGGTGGTCAACCAATCGTCCGTAGCCGGCGTGTCTTTTAAATACACGATCAGGATATCGAATGACGTGAAGGGTGCGGTCACGTCGTTCCTCAACAGCAGTACGATCACATGTTGTATCGAGTCTTGCGAGTTCCGTGGATCGGTGGTCGACGACTCAATCGTGTGTGCGGCGATACGCACACCATTTTCGTACTTTGCGGACGGCTCAAGAGCCATGATCTCATACATCTACGTCATGTTTGGTGACAAAAAACTGCAGTTCGACAACGACGCCGACCACTATTACACCATTTACGATCGCGACTGCGCGGTGTCTGCGGCAACTGTTGCTGACGACTGCGTGACGTGTCTGTGGAATGACAGATTCTACAAGCATTACTTGAAATGGTATCCAACTGGCAACCCATGTACGGGGTCGTATCAGATCTACGATAAGCGGGACTTGGACGGTGACAAGAAATTTCTATTCACCGACGACGACGTGGTGCGCGTACATTGCTCCGAGATCAACATCTTGTCGGTGCGGCCGCTATACGCGCCACGGACAGGCGGTGGCACCACCACAATGACGATAACCGTCCGGAACCACCGGGTGTTGGCCGAGAATAGAACTGTGACTGTGGCTGTGGCCGGACGACGCTGCGAGGACCCGGTGACGTACGGTAACCAGACGATAACTTGCTCCTTGCTACAGTCGTCTGTCACCAGCGCCGCAGCCGCCGCCGGTCCGGTCGAAGTTGTGTATGCGTCTTCGTTGTCTTCAGCAAGGCCGTCGCATAATGTGAGGTTCGCACTCACATCGTTGGAAACGGTCGGTTTCGTCGATCCCGAGACGACGAGCGTGCGTCCAACCTGTGGGTCCATTTCTAGCGGCATCGCGTTGACGGTGCGTGGTCGTTTCCTGGATATCGGTAACGCCGTACGTGTGTCTGTGGTAGCAAACATCAGTGAAACAGAAGTCGGAGAAACGGTCCTCATGGCATGTGACACTGTATCGCGCGACCGGCTCATCGTCGGCTCGGGTGAAAGTTCAGTTCGATGGTGGTCCGATCAAGTACGTCCAGAATCCCGCCTCGTGGACGTTGTGTTCGATCGGTGAATCGGCGTTGGACGCGGGCCAGACGTACGGCGGCACCATTTCGGGCGGCACGTTGGTGCCGATCCGCGGCGTCCGTTTTTCCTGTATTTCGGACGCCCAGTTTTACGTGCACGGCAGGGACGGTGCCAGATACCAGCACGCTACCGGTTGCCGGGTAGTGAACGACACGTACATGGAGTGCCGGTCACCGGACATGCGGCGCGCGTCATCTACTGTTGACGTGGCCACAGCCGCAGTGTTTCCGGATTTCGGTGTCCGGGCGCGGGATTGTGGTGAGGGTCGTGTGTCCGACTTGCCGGTGCTGCAACTACAACAGCAACGGTTGTCCGCAACCGCCGTCCGCAGTCCGTTTTCCGTGTATGCCGATCCCGTTTACATTGATTTCGAAATCCGCGACGGTGCCGTCATCATCAGCAGCGACCATCCGTCCTCGTTGAGCCAGGGCTACGTGGCGGGTGACGTGACCGTCCGGTTCTTAAACTCAACGGGTGGTTGCCACGTCACGTCCTTGTCACGGCACGAGATCATATGCGTGCCGAACTCCACTACCACGGCTACCGTTCTCGACCAGCTTCGACGTATCGTGGTGACTGTGGGTGGCGACGGCGGGTACGAGTGTGATGTGCAGAAAAAGTCTATCAACGCCTGGGACGACGGTAGTCGCGGTAGTCGGTCGCTGCTATTCACTAGCGTCACTTTCTCCTGTTGCAGTGGAGTTGCTATCGTTTCGGGGGCGGTGTTACTATTCGCTGTAGGTATCCTATTATTCCGTGTCATTACAAAAAATCGGTACGTAATAAGCGCGGAAACCTGATAAGATGATTATGATCAAATGTATCTCATAGCTCAAGCTATTCTTTACACTTTATAATTTTATGAGATTCTGAGCGGGCTATCAGTTATATATGTGTTTTTTTTTTAATGTATTCAAGTCTGACTCTTCATCACCCTTTGAAGCATATGGTCGAGGGGTAGTATCTGGTAGAAAATTGGATCTAGTGGGTACTTTGAGCAAGATTCAAAAGTAAAGAATTCTCTGCAGTACTTTTAAAAATAAACAAAAAAAACAAAAAGCATTTATACAAAACAGGATTTTTCACTGAAAACCAGTAATGATGTAGAGATAACTCGAGAAAATGAAATAAACTACCTGGGTATCACTTTTGTATTGAAACTAAATTTTAGAATATAACTACCAGTGGTAGTTAAAACCAAAACCAGTGGGACTCCATTCCACCTACTAATTAACTCAAGTCCATCAAAAATTCAGTAAAACAGTGGTATACACCGTCTCCGGATCTCGGCCTACGTCAAGATATTGCGATCACACATATAAGAATCGGCCACACATTCACTTCACACTCTTTCCTAATCACTAATCAGCAAAGACCATTAACCTACATGCATTATTATAATATGTCAAGCTCGCATCACTATACAACACATACTACATAAGTACTCGAAGAATGCTCCATCTATGAACCAACACGCACGTCCCTCAACCTTCGCACAACATCAAAGAAATCCTCGATGAAGGACAAACTCCAAATATCATCATTAAATGCAACCTCATCAACAAACTCTAATCTTATCGAACTATATTGTAAATACACAGTACACTTATAATTTAACTGTAAATATGGGCGTAACCGTTTTCCGCCAAAGTGTTTTATTATTTCGATTTCCACCAAAAAAAATTATTAAATTATTTATGATATTTTTTGAGAGCCCCTGATATCAGTTATATCCCGCGTTGTCATTATTATAATCATTATTATTATATAAATAATTTAAAACGAATAGGAAATTAAGAATACCTACGATTAAAAACATATTCATGGGCATTTAACTAGTTAAAGAGTTTGTCAAACAAATCTTTTTTCATATAACAAATATTGAATGTGTTAAAATATGTTTGAATTTTTGTACTTTTTATGTAATTTTAATTTTTATAATTTAATGTATTATTTGGACGAGAAACTTGTGATGTTTTTGATTATTAATATTTATACTGTTTAATGTGTATACCTACTATATTCGTTTAATTTTATAAGTGTTTAATATTTTTATATGATCAATATCTGTCGTCTGTGATACAAGATGTACAATGTACATATGTACATCGTAATCATTACCATTTGATGGATTTAGGTTGAAGGGTTCATTAAAAATATCTCAAATAATTTATTAATTTTTTTGGTGGAAACCGGAATATAACCATTGGCGGAAAATGGCCACGGTGATAACGGACTAGGGTCATTTTGGCTATTATTTTGGCGGAAAACGGAAACCCTGTTAATATGTAATTTTAATTATTGATTGTATATATATATATATATATATATATATATCATTACCTAACCTATACCAAAAAAAAATGTCAGCTAATAACCAGGGCTCGGAAGTTGTAGCAAATACATATTTTTCTTGGTTCGTCCTAGAACATCCAAAGTAAAATACAAATATGTATCATACTTCTCTGATGTCATACACGAAATTTTATTTTGCTATTTTTTGCATATTTATGGTTTTTTTTGCTATTTTACTAATTTAGGGTTTATAGTGCTATTTTTAGTCATATTTTCTTAATATACATAAACATAATATATACCTACATATTATACAAAATATAGGAAATTATCACATTATGTTGAAAATAATGATTAATTTGGTTAGGAAATAGGAAATAAATAGATCTTATAACTTATAAGTACACTTTTACAAACATATTTAAGTAATTGAATAGGTATATATTTTGTTAACAGTTTATAATTCAACTAGTCCAGACAGTCCCTGATGTCTATGAGCCCAACAATTTTATAAAATTGTATAATTACATTTAACTTTTTAAAATAAATTTAATTTTTTCAATTTAAATGTATATTTTTTGATTTTTTGTGCTATTTATAGCGCATATTTTGGGGTTTTTAAGTGCATATTTAAGAGCTAAAAAGTAAGATTTTTAGTGCTACAACTTCCGAGCCCTGCTAATAACCTTTGCAGTTTGTTGAAGCCTGTATACTTTTAAATAATAAAATAAAAACTCTAACAGGTCTAACAAAACTACGGTTTTTGAAGCGTAAAGACGCTTAAATGGCGAACAGACTGCAATAGTGTTTACTGAACACGCAGTATTAAATAAATTATTTATTATGTACATTGTATAGTGTATCAGTGGCGTATTTACGGGGGGGGGGGTATGGGGGATGGATCCCCCCCTTGACCTTATTTTTTTGTAAAATTATATTTACTTAATTAAAAAACTGGGACTAAGGATTTTTTTTATTTTTCATCTGCCTTTGAAACAATATACTAGGAGCCTTCAATTAAATTTTCAAGCTTTTTTATCCAACAAATAAAATTTTATTGATATATTTTAGAAAAAAAAACTAAATACTTTCCAATCGAACAAGATACTGAAGTTGAAAATCGTAGCATTATTTCGACTACTTATCGTGGACACAGACACAAAAAAAATAAAAAAATAAAAAAACACACATCATTGTAAAATCAATACATTCATCGTTCCACTCAGAATCTAAAATGTGTAAAAGGATTAACTTTTATAGCTAAAGATTAAAAAATGTAAAACAGGGTTCCGCGTAATTAGGTTATTCTGTAGCTAACCGAAAAATGAAAAAAATATTTAAAAAACAGTTTTTTATAGTTATTTTATGTTCAAATTTGGACGAAATTAGATATTTAAACGAAGAAAAATGATTTTAGTTATGTGTCCTACACATATTTTTCATTTTTATTGTCAATGTTCATTATTATTAAAATAGCATAAATATGCAAATATGTTAAGACTTGTGAATAATATGAAAAAAAACATATAGGCAATATTAAAATTATAGAGTTGATGTCTACATAGTACCTACAGGCTACAGAACAAGATGTTACCGCTATACGAATAGTCGAATAGACGACAACTATCGACTCAAAAAGTTAAAATTGCAAATATTTTATAATACCAAGAATAAGTCTATAGAATACCTACGGGCTACGGGTTACGTGTTGTACAGTCACGCAATACACTGATAGTAGATAAACTCGTCTATTTTTGGAATTCGGTGTATTCGAAATGTCGTTGACGTCCCAAGGCCCTGCCGACTGGACGGTCGCCTTAATTTGGCTTTTACTGGAATCTGACATCACTGCCGTGATAAGGTCTTCCTTCACCCCCTCGATGACAGCGTCGATGTTTTCGGAAAAGTTTGACATAATAGTGAGCAAATCAATTATTTTGATATTCTGTAGAACGTATGTGTATTGTTTTGAAAATTGTTTTTTGATTTTGTATGAGATTGACTTCCCTAACGCTTTTATACCTTACGCAAGGTTACAAAAATTATTAAACTATAAGGTATACTATTATACTAATAAATTGATTATTGATTATTATGTATATTTATGTTAAAAAAATTACTATAATTCGACAAATGGTTCGTCACGAAATATAAACTAATTCAAAATGTGTAATCAGACGTATGAATAAGCATCCAAACGAATATCTCCACGAAAACAAAATAATATAATATTGTTCAAAATTTAAAAGATATTATACGGCAGATTTATTTCCAAAGATATAACATGTACTTTTTGGGATTTCCAATTTACCACTCGGCACTATTAGGTATTCCCACTTTACCGCCCGCTGGACGAAAAAAGGACGCTTTCCAACGCTTCAACCGCTAATGAAAACCAAACTTTCGGTGCATTGGGCGTGACAAAAAAAGTTGTTTTGTATTTAGAAAATTTCATAACAAACTTGCAAATATTCTAGGTGAGAATGAACTCTTGTAAGGTATGTAGTATGTACTATATGTATATATACTGTATAATACACTACAGTGGCGTATGTAGGAATTTTGATAGGGGGGGGGAATGAAATATATAATAATAGGTACACTCAAAAATACGAATATAATATACATTTTTAAAATCTTCTAACTTGTTGAGTTTAGTGTGGATCAAAGTGAAATAAGAATTAACACAAATTGTATAGTAACTAATAGCATTTATTATAAATTCATATTAACGACAATCTCGTGTTTAATACGATAAACAAAGAAAATAGTTATAATACAAAATCCTGTTTTCTATTTTATTGGATGCTTTGTTCATCGATAAGCTTATCTGGCATGATGATTGTATTGACCGGTGACATGCAAATAAAGCCAACACATTAAGAGGGCGCTACACCAAATTGTCGTTCACTATTCTCAATAGTGTGCTGTTGGTTTTGATGGCGATAGGGTGAAATGACCTATTATCAAACTTTTAGTTAAGAACATTATCTGGGTCTTGGCGTGGGCGATTTTTAATATTTTAATTTTCAAGCGAGATATGAGCATTTTTAATTTTTGATATTTCACACACCCTTATTTTTCTCGAAAATGAAAATATCGAAAAATCGCCCACTCTAAGACCCAAATAATGTTCTTACCTAAAAGTTTGTTAATAGGTCGAATAATAGGTTAGGAATAATAGGATTCACTCTAGTATCAAAACTAATAGCTCACTATTGAGAATATTGAACGACAATTTCCTATGTCGTGCGTGTGTAAGACAGAAACAACACACGCGGTCACGCGGATGTAGCGTCCTCTTATAAGGGTCCGTATTACAATAGTTAAACTAATGTTAAACCGCGGAATTCGACTGGTAAAGTTTAAGTTATGATTGTAAAACGGGCCCTAAGGGCCAGTTGCACCGTCTACGGTTAAACTTCGATTAAGCTTAATCAAGTGATAACCAGGCAAATTCGGCCGATTAAACTCCGATTAACTTTAATCAGAGACGGTGCAACTGGCTCTAAGTGTCTCTTAGTCGGTTATAATAAACAAAGTATATAATAATTACTATCTAATTTATAGTTATTATTCAATATTAGATAGGAAAATTGATAAAATATTTACTTCTGTCATACTATTTATTAGGTAAGACTTAATACTTAATAAAAACTTGAAAAACATCGTTCAGGTGTATAGCAGTTGATACAGGCAAAGTACAAAATATTTTCAAGAGTTCATGAATATTTGGATAAACCTCTTTATCACAAACATCTAAAGCATGTAACCCAGAGGTGAATACAATGTTTTCAGTCACTAAAAATAAACCCATGCCCTATGGTAAATCTACAGTCTTCATGGGAATTTTGTTTTATTTACCGACTATTTATCGGGTTTATTATAAACACTCATGCATGAAAAATAATTCGCAGAGAATTCAAAAATATAGTATACCATACCACCATAAAGATATATGTTTTTATTTTCCGATATTTATGACACGAACGACTAGTGGCGTATAGTACCTATATCAAAGCGGACAAATTACTACGGCTAGAACATTTAGAAAACAGA
>NC_042495.1:8317633-8318450 GCF_005508785.2 Acyrthosiphon pisum | reverse complement strand
TGAAAATAATGATTAATTTGGCTAGGAAATAGGAAATAAATAGATCTTATAACTTATAAGTACACTTTTACAAACATCCCTGTTGTCTATGAGCCCAACAATTTTATAAAATTGTATAATTACATTTAACTTTTTAAAATAAATTTAATTTTTTCAATTTAAATGTATATTTTTTGATTTTTTGTGCTATTTATAGCGCATATTTTGGAGTTTTTAAGTGCATATTTAAGAGCTAAAAAGTAACATTTTTAGTGCTACAACTTCCGAGCCCTGCTAATAACCTTTGCAGTTTGTTGAAGCCTGTATACTTTTAAATAATAAAATAAAAACTCAAACAGGTCTAACAAAACTACGGTTTTTGAAGCGTAAAGACGCTTAAATGGCGAACAGACTGCAATAGTGTTTACTGAACACGCAGTATTAAATTATTTATTATGTACATTGTATAGTGTATCAGTGGCGTATTTACGGGGGGGGGGGATATGGGGGATGGATCCCCCCCTTGACCTTATTTTTTTGTAAAATTATATTTACTTATTTTCTGTATTTCTCAATATATGATACTACTTTTAAGTTTAGTAGGGACCTATATCTGTTTTCTAAATGTTCTAGCCGTAGTAATTTGTCCGCTTTGATATAGGTACTATACGCCACTAGTCGTTCGTGTCATAAATATCGGAAAATAAAAACATATATCTTTATGGTGGTATGGTATACTATATTTTTGAATTCTCTGCGAATTATTTTTCATGCATGAGTGTTTATAATAAACCCGATAAATAGTCGGTAAATAAAACAAAATTCCCATGAAGACTGT
>NC_042495.1:8316679-8317583 GCF_005508785.2 Acyrthosiphon pisum | reverse complement strand
CAAGCCCCTCCCACAAAATTAGTAATTAATTTCTGATTAGTCGCCAATATTCAATAAATTTACTGAGCGCGCGTAAACAAAACAGTATACAAGGTGGCACCACCTACGACAGCTGAAACTGTCGGGAGTGGGGAGGCCATGCGCGCGTTTCGACCGGTTTTCGTCCGCCGCCCGGTGCGTTCTCATTTGAAAAAGAGTATATCAGACTGCACTTTTATAAATTACTATAAAAGCTATTATTTTCTATGGATAATTATTACGGAAATATGATATTTATATTATATTTATTAACCTAAATAATTAAATAATCATTAAGTTAGTTAACGATAAGTTGTCTTTAAACAACATTTTAACGTTAATATGAAATAATATTCCCGAAAAAACAGATAATCTACATATTTAAAGGTGCCTACCGACGCTACCGTTTTTCTACAATTTAAACAATTTAAACGAAAGACAATTCAGGTTACTTTTATTGTTGCCTACTGTTGCGAACAATTACAATAGGTACCCGTGATGTATTATATTATAATATAATATAATATTTTACATTTATAATAAAATACAAAGGCTCTATACATTTTTTAATATTAAATTAAAAGTTTTAAAATTGCCCTAAATCCAGACGGAAAATGCTTCTAAAAAATATTCAATCCTGGTCTAAAATCTAACCTTATTCACCACTCAGAATATATTACAATAATTTTTTACTGATGCAATTGACATATTTAAAATACTTGATGATTATGTTTGATGTCATGATTGGGACTTGGATGTTGTCATAATTTATTAATAAGTTATACGGTTTTTACTTATTAGAGCACAAAAAACTTCATAAAAATTTAGTTTAAAAATTAAATTACTTACACAAATGTGATGTATTTTACCATTGTTCTGTAAATAT
>NC_042495.1:8314722-8316579 GCF_005508785.2 Acyrthosiphon pisum | reverse complement strand
CAATTTTCTATAAGATAAGGTACTATAATATGTTGAAGTCAAAGCACTCCTTCTAGTAGAAATTTTGTATACAGGATAAAAAAAACACATATCATTGTAAAATCAAAACATTCATCGCTCCGCTCATAATCTATAAAAGTGTTTATCGATCTTTAATATTTTTAAAGAGATATAATAAGGCTCGTCATAAATATAATTAAAGAGTATCTAAATTAAATACATATTATAATAAAATACCGATTGATGACCATTTTTTAGATTTAATATTATTAAACTGTATGTTATAAAATTCAGAATTTTCTCGTGCTTAGAAATATCACTAAATGATTAAAAAATTTTGGGAACTATATTGTGTCAAGAGTATTTTAAAAGGTATTTTAATAAACAATTTATAATTTTAAAATGCTCTTAACTGCTTTTAAAATTATAATATAAAAAAAACCCAACGAGGATAATATTAATACTCATAAATTTGATAATGTGTCAATTCACTATAAATGTTAAACTAACAGAGCTACACGTGTTCTTCTGAGCGTAAAATTTGCTTTGTTACGCACTTCTAAGACCGAGACAACACATTCGTGTTTGGCGTCCTGTTAATAGATACCATTTTTGGTACCATATAGGTACCAATTGTAAATAATATTATCATAGATGTGAATATTTGGTCTCCAAATAATTAAATAAGTACATATCTAAGTGGTGCCTGATCGTATTACTATGTACAACTCTACAATACGTGTACATTCATACCCAGCTGTATGATCAAAAACTTAAGTATTTGTATGTTGATCCTTTTCTTATAAATTATATAATATTGTTGAAAACCAAAAATTATTATTATTATTATTATTATTATTATTATAACTGTATTAAGTTTCATTTCAACCAAACGTAGGGACTATCCACCAGTTTTTTTCTGGGCTTTAAACGAATTGAAACGTTTCGTTCTTGTATACCATTTTTTTGAGTTTTGGTTTTGGATTTAATACCGGTTTCCAATTTTTTTCATGTTTCGTTTTTAATTTTGTATTAGGTTTCAATTTATAAACGGTTTTTCCGGTTTCTAAAAGGAGTTTCAAGGCCTGAACGGTTGGACAATTTACGTTCATTCTTGGTATATTAATTTATTTAAATCGCAGGATTGAGTGTTTTAATCGCCTTTTGTGTAAAGTAAACATTCCAAAATGTTCAAGATACCAAAACACAGTTTTAGATTCTGAGTGGAACGATGAATGTATTGATTTTACAAAGATGTGTGTTTTTTTATTTTTTTTTATTTTATTATTTTTTTATTTTTTTTGTGTCTGTGTACATGATAAGTAGTCGAAATAATGCTACGATTTTCAACTTCAGTATCTTGTTCGATCAGAAAGTGAATATCGTTGGTGCATTGGGGAGGTCAAAATTTAAATTTCCCAGTGGTTTTCAAAAGCGCCGGGAAAAACAAAAGAAAAATTAAGGAAAAACGGGAATTTTTACGCAAAATCGATTTTTCATGAAATTTTCACATGAAATTTTGACTGAATGTTTATCTTACCATCATCTATACACCATAACATTTTCAAAATATTTTGATGTATTTTGAGCTCTTTACGGACATTTTTATTTTCCATTTTTTTTTAGTTTTTTTTCTAAAAATATCAATAAAATTTTATTTGTTGGATAAAAAAGCTTTAAAATTTAATAGAAGGCTCCTAGTATATTGTTTCAAAGGCAGATGAAAAATATTAAAAATCATTAGTCACAGTTTTTTTTTTTAAGCATTTAAAGTTCAAAAAATGACAAAATATGGAAAAATCACGAAAATTTGTAAATTATTTCAAGTTATAAATTCATAAAAATTTTTATTTTTAA
>NC_042495.1:8312348-8314198 GCF_005508785.2 Acyrthosiphon pisum | reverse complement strand
AAAAAAAACTAAAAAAAAAAAGGAAAATGAAAATATCTGTAAAGAGTTCCAAATAAATCAAAATATTTTGATAATGTTATGGTGTATAGAAAATGCTAAGATAATCATTCAGTCAAAATTCATGTATCTACGGTAATTTTTTTTAAAGTTACACCAAAAACCAAATTCAATTTTGTGAAAAATCGATTTTGCGTAAAAATTCCAGTTTTTCCTTAATTTTTCTTTTGTTTTTTACGTCGCTTTTGAAAACTACTGAGAAATTTAAATTTTGACCTCCTCAATGCACCAACGATATTCACTTTCCCATCGAACGAGATACTGAAGTCGAAAATCGAAGCATTATTTCGACTACTTATCGTGTACACAGACACAAAAATAAAAAAAAATAAAAAAAAAAATAAAAAAAAAACACACATCATTGTAAAATCAATACATTCATCGTTTCACTCAGAATCTAATATTAAAAATACATAGGCACAATTTTTTTTTATAAGCATTTAAATATCAAATTTTGACAAAATTTATCAAATTTTAATTTGAAAAATTATTTTGTAGTTAAAAATTTATAAAATGTTCAATTTTGTATCTAAGAATTGAAAATTTAAAACAAGATTCCACGTAAGTAATTAATTCTGTTACCAAAAAATCTAAAAAATACATTAACGCAGTTTATTTTTATAGTCATTTTAAGTACAAATTTGGACGAAATTACATATTAAAAACCTAGGATAACTATTTTAGTTATTTTGTTGTGATTGTATAATATTATTCGTGGGTACTTGAAACTTCTAAAGTATACTATTATATATCTATGATAGTACCACGGTTTTTTGTTGATGTATAACGCGTTATAAGTACCTAATAAATATTATGATATGATTAATTTGGAATTTATTATAGGTACCTAATATAATATTATGTTTTATACCTAGACTAACATACCGTCTCCGCTCAGAATCGTTTTTCTTATACAATGATATTATATCATTGAATTCAAATTTAATACCATCCATTATACAGTGACCCACTTGTAACCTACTGTACAGCAGAGCAAAATCCACTTACCCACCTTTTTTAGATTAAATGTCGTTTTTGGTTTAAATTATAATACCATTATCCAATTTTTACCAGTTTTAATTTTGATTTTGTTTTCGATATCCGGTTTTAATAGTTTATACCGGTTTCAAAGCCCTGGTTTTTTTTTAGTCACATCAAAAAACAAAATCAATTTAGCTAAAAACTGGTTTTAATTATCTTCCATTCGTTTCGACATTGCACATTATCGACTACCGTATACAAGTTACAGTTTTCAGCTACGGCGGAGGGTTGAATTGTACACAACTATAATGTGCGTATTATAAAAAAACAAAGTATTATTTGCCTACTATTATTTACCCAAATGTTTTATTCTATTGCATACAATAAATACAGATATTTTGTATCGTATTTGCCGAAAAGCATTTTATATATCGTTGTAGGTTAATTTTTAATATCATTCGTACATTGTGTTATTCATCGCTAACGTTGTTATTAAATTATTGTTGGTAACTAAAAACATGGTAAAACATATTATTGTGTTAACTTTATGTCTTATGACTTATTTTATTGGAAATATAGATGCCGGAAAGAAACGTAGAGCTGGTGAGTATATTTTATTTTTCATTACATATTAAGACAAATCGCTTATTCGTATTTATGGAGAATCTGGAAACAGATAATAACTATTTGAATTCACTGAAATAAGGTTATTTTAATAAGATAGTAATCAACACATATTATGAAATATAAAGTGATTTTTTATTACGTTATATTTTTAACAGAATCTAAAAAATTTCCCAATATCTTGCTTG
>NC_042495.1:8310852-8312298 GCF_005508785.2 Acyrthosiphon pisum | reverse complement strand
AAAAATATCTATAAGAAAGTCAAATTAAATTTTATGATCGTTTGAAATTCATATTTTTACAACATTGATATTCACTCGATTTCTCATGTAACGATTTTCTTATTTTGTTGATATTAAAAAACGAATGGCTGTAGATACTTGAAAATTTCACTGAATGTTTATATTAGTATTTTCTATATACGATGAAATTTTGAAAATAATTTGACACTTTTTGAGCTGTTTACGGACATGGTCAGTTTTCAATTTTTTCAGTTTTTTTTTCTATAAATATCAATAAAGTTTTATCTGTTCGGCCAAAAAGTGTAAAAATTTAATAAAAGGCTCCTGATATATTGTTACAATAGCAGTTGAAAACTATTAAAAATACATAGGCACAATTTTTTTTTATAAGCATTTAAAGATCAAATTTTTACAAAATTTAATAATTATTTCGTAGTTAAAAATTTATAAAATGTTCAATTTTTATATCTAAGGATTAAAAATGTAAAACAAGATTCCACTTAAGTAGTTAATTCTGTTACCAAAAAATCTAAAAATTACATAAGCACAATTTATTTTTATAGTTATTTTAAGCTCAAATTTGGACGAAATCACATATTAAAAAACCTGGAATAACTATTTTAGTTATTTTGTTGTGATTGTATATTATTGAAACTTCCAAAGTATACTATTATATATCTATGATAGTACCACGATTTTTTGTTGATGTATAACGCGTTATAAGTACCTAATGGATATTGTGATATGATTAATTTGGAATTTATTATAGATTCCTATTATTGGTCAATTTTTTTTTTTAATACCATAGATAAGTATATAAGATACCTTATACCTAGACTGACATACCGTCTCCGCTCAGAATCGTTATTCTTATACAGTGATATTATATCATTGAATTCAAATTTAATACTATCCATTATACAGGGACCCACTTGTAACCTACTGTACAGTAGAGCGACATCCACTTACCCACCTTTTTTAATTTTTAATTTGATATATTTTATCAAAATTTGAAATTCAATTGCTTACAAAAAATTTGTGCCCATGTATTTTTAATATTTTTTAACTGCTGTTGTAACAATATATTAAGGGCATTGTATTAAATGTTCACGCTTTTTGACCGAACGAATACAATTTAATTGATATTTATAGAAAAATAACCAAAAAAAATTGGAAACTGAAAATATCCGTAAACAAGACAAATTAAGTCAAAATATTTTAAAAATGTTATGATGTAAAGAAAATTCTAATATAAACATTCAGTGAAAAATACTGTCGGTGCTCCAGGACATTGTAGGACCATGGAATTTGGCTACAGAGACCATCTACAACTGGACACCGACACCGATAACATGGACAAAGATAGACGGATGGTTTACCTTGTGTCGGAAACGTTGTCCTCCGTGCCACACGTACAGCCCGGAGACGTATCCTTCGGAAAGGTTG
>NC_042495.1:8305236-8310752 GCF_005508785.2 Acyrthosiphon pisum | reverse complement strand
TACTGTGGTGCGTGGAGGAGGAGGAGGACATGATGATTCCGACCGAGGGCTCGTTTGAGGCGAAAATCATGTTAGAGGTTCTGGACGGCGAGCTTGCTCCCGGAGTTAAACAGGCAACCCACGCAGTAACTTCACGTGGGCGGATAAGGCGATTCGCGGCCGCCGCGTGTAGGGACGTTAAACAGGCCGGGCGTATGGTCTAGGTATATGCCTAGGTTGCAGCTAACGATGGGAAAGCGTCCGCAGAACCCGACACCTCCGTTCCTCGGTCGAGGGCAGCAGTCAAGATGAAGCGATGTGGGGTCGAAGTAAGGTACGTGAAAGTGCACATTTGGGGTGATCGGCGGTAAGTCACTAACACCCGTTCTCTGGCCACCGGTGGTAGGGCCACAAGATTGCTGACACCCGAGACCCTCTGGATGCATGGCAGACCCCGGCTGCTTCGGTCTGAGAGCGACGACGGAGCTCTAGCTGTACCGGCGCGGACAAAGACGCCGTCCCGAAGGTACCACGCGACGGTGGCGAAGGAAATCACAGAGCACACGTCGGGCGAGTGACGGACGACTATAATATTATTATATGGTGGCTAGGAACGCGGACGTCAGCAGCGCCGGATCCACGGAAACGACGAAACGTTTCAAGATACAGGAGTGCGCGACTCCATGGCGAGGCCTTCGGATGCGGCTGCAGACACTGTGCTGACGGGATGCCGGACTGAGATAAAAACCGCGGACAGTTTCCAGGTCACAGCGTCGCCGCCGGTTCCGCAACACCCATATAGTAATGATATAGTTTTCGTCGCTCGCTCAGATGAGTTTTGGTCACCGTCTTCGCTGTCGCCATAGTCGTCTTCGGCACCTGTAGTACAATCTATAGCGCACGTCATCGTTGCTCTCGCAGCCGTCGTGGTCGGGTTTCACCCGCTTCCATAGTCGTCTTCGCATCCTCGAGCAAACGCGCCCGCGACTCTCGTCTTCCTGCAAGACCGGCCGCAAGAACGATGTAGAGGTGACCAGTGGCCATAGACTATTAACAATTATATAACATGTGCACCACCCACTCACCATCACGTACCCCCACCACGCCTCGTCTTGACTGACGTCTTTTTTTTTACAATTATATTCATTGTAATTTATTCTGCCACATTGACCAATTTTCCTTTGTATTACTTATTTATTTTTCTGCATAAACGTTTCAAAATTATAAAGCACTCGTTATAATTATATATCAAATAAATAATTTATAATATTATTGAATTATCATTCATCTCACACCTCTTGTATTTTTTGCTTATTTTTTTTCAAAATTATAAACCACGGTGTTAGATTCTGAACGAAGTGATGAATGTATTGATTTTACAATGATGTGTGTGTGTTTTTTTTTTTTTTTTTTTTGTGTCTGACGACAACTTTTGGAGCAGTAAAAATGCTTCGAATTTCAAAAGTTGTACCTTTTCTGAAAGGAAAGTGAATCTAGTTGGTACTTTGGGGGGTCAAAAGTGAAAATTTCCCAATACTTTTCAAAACCGGCAGGAAAAACCTTAAAAAAATAACGGAAAAACGCGAATTTTTACGCAAAACCAATTTTTGACAAAAACGAAAACTTAATTTTACTGTAACTCAAAAAATAATTATTGTAAGCACTTGAAATTTGCAACAGATGTTTATATTAGCGTTGTCTATACAGGGTTAAATTTTCAAAGTGTTTCGACTTTTTTACTTTTTTACTATGAAATTTTCAATTTTTCTAAGTATTTTTTTTTAAAATAACGATAAAAAATTTTTGGTTGGATAGAAAACTTTGAAAATTTAATACAAGGTTTCTTATAAGTTGTTCTCACAGTGATAAAAAAAAATCCAAAATCGTTAGTCACAATTTTTTTTTATAAGTGCTTAAAGTTTAAATTTATACGAAATATGTCAAAATTGCGAAAATTTGCAAGTAATTTTGTGGTTGAAAAATCGTAAAATTTTTTTCTTTTATAACTAAGCTTTTAAAATTTGGTACAAGGTTCTCCATAAGTTTTTCTTTAAATATCTGTAAAAAAAACTCAACCGGACTAAGACAAAAAATTTTTAGGAGTGTTTGAAATTTAAATTTTTACAAAACCGCATTAAATAACGGTTTAGCCTCAAACGATTTTTGATATTTGTTATTATTCAAAAAGTATGAGTCGTAGACACTTGAAAATTTTACCAGTTGTTTAAATTGACATTTTCTTTATATAGTTTTATTTTCAAAATATTTCACTAATTTTTAATCTATTTATAGGCAATTGAAATAATCGATTTTTTTTGATTTTTTTTTTATAAATGTTGATAAAAAAAAATTAGCTGGGACAAAATACTTGAAAATTTAATAGAAGGGTCCACATATGTTGTTCTAACTCCCATTCAAAAATTATAAAAATACATAGGCACAATTTTTTTTTATAAGCATTTAAAGTTCAAATTTTGACTAAATACGTAAAAATTACGGCAATGTTCAAATTATCTTAGACAGAAATTCATAAAAGTTTTTCTTTTTAATTCTAAGATTTGGAAATTTAATACAAGGCTCCTAACATATTTTTACAATAGCAGTTGCAAAATAAAAGGAATACATTGTCACAATTTTTATTTATAAGCATTTAAAGTTCAAATTTTGACAACATATTATGTAAAAATCACGAAAATTCGTAAATTATTTTATGCTAGAAATTCATAAAAAATTTTCCTTTTATATCTAAGATTTCAAAATTTAATACAAGGCTCATAATATATTTTTACAATAGCAATTGAAAAATAAAAGAAATATATAGTCACGATTTTTTTTTTATAAGCATTTAAAGTTCAAATTTTGACTAAATACGTAAAAATTACGGCAATGTTCAAATAATCTTAAACAGAAATTCATAAAAGTTTTTCTTTTTAATTCTAAGATTTGGAAATTTAATACAAGGCTCCTAACATATTTTTACAATAGCAGTTGCAAAATAAAAGGAATACATTGTCACAATTTTTATTTATAAGCATTTAAAGTTCAAATTTATACGAAATATGTCAAAATTGCGAAAATTTGCAAGTAATTTAGTGGTTGAAAAATCGTAAAAATTTTTTCTTTTATAACTAAGTTTTTAAAATTTGGTACAAGGTTCTCCATAAGTTTTTCTTTAAAAATAATATATCCTAGACTGACAAATCATCTCCGTTCAGAATCGTTTTTCGTATACAATGATATAATATCATTGGATTCAAATTTAATTCCATCCATTACAGTAACCCACTTGTAACCTACTGTACAGCAGAGCGACATCCACGACTTACCCGCCTTTTTTAAAAATGATATTATTTTTATACTTGATATTATTTAATATTTATTACTGTATTCAAGTTATTATTATAATTTATATAGTACAATTGTTATATTATTATAAATTATCCAGTAATAAAATTATTTTTTTTATGCAGTAAAATGCTGTTTTTATATTTTATGTATTTAATAGTAGGTACGATTTTATTTATTACAACAGAATAATGATTGGTGAACACGATCGCGGTCATGTGGGGCCTATACGTCGTACCAAACCTCAATAAAATATTATATTGAACGTTTTGGCCTCGTGAAAGTATAAGTGCAAAATATTGTCATGCACCATATGCACATTGCACACATCATTGTAAAATCAATAAATTCATCGCCCGGCTAAGAGTCTAAATAATAATAAAAACTATTGTTTTCGACTTTCGTTGTTGTTGAAAGAACACCAGTACACCACATTGTGCAGTTTACGTAAAATTATGTACTGCGCTGATCCGTCCATCGATCCACAAGAGGTCTGACGATCGAATCTCCACACGCTGTCAAATATGTTGATGTTTTGATGATGACGATGATTACTGTTGTGTACACAATGATAAGTTAAATATTCAGAACTATATAACCTAATACATTAATACATTT
This sequence comes from Acyrthosiphon pisum, assembly GCF_005508785.2. NCBI lineage: Eukaryota > Metazoa > Arthropoda > Insecta > Hemiptera > Aphididae > Acyrthosiphon > Acyrthosiphon pisum. The sequence goes on along the minus strand of NC_042495.1, from coordinate 8,306,810 downwards.
AAGTATTTAACATATTATAAACAAATACAAATTGTAATTAAAAAAAAAAAGAATGGATCAATAGGTAAGTAAAAAAATACACAATATTTTAAGTATGCACTACATATTTATATCGCCGAAAGATTTTTAATATTTTTCAAATGTCATTGTAACAATATAGTAGGAGCCTTGTATTAAATTTTCAAGTATTTTTACTCGACTGCAAATAAAGTTTTATTGACATTCATAGAAAAAAAAACTAATTAAATTGGAAACTGAAAATGTCCGTAAAAAGCTCAAAACAAATCAAAATATTTTGAAAATTTTATCATGTATAGAAAAAAGAAATATAAACAACCAGTGAACATCTCATGTACCTATCTACAGTCATTCGTTTTAAAGTTACTCCAAAAACCAAAATCTATTTTCTCGAAAAAAGATTTTGAGTAAAAATTCCCGTTTTTACTTAATTTTTCTTTTGTTTTTCACGGCGCTTTTGAAAACTACTAAAATAAATTTTTACTTATGACCCCCCAAAGTACCAACTAGATTCACTTTCCTATCAGAAAAGATACTGTTGAAGAAAATCCAAGCACTTTTACTGTCCTAAAAGGTGATGATAGACACAAAAATAAAAAATAAATAAAAAATAAAAAATAATAAAATAAAAAAGGTGGGTAAGTGGATGTCGTAATACATAAAAGTAATAATGGGTGGTTTTATCAAGGTTTTTCAGAAAAAACCCACCCGAAAAAAATAAAAATCGGAATTATTTATTAAAAATAGAATAAAATTGTATTGAAAATAAAAGATATCTATTGACCATTAGTGTGTAATTTTTTCTATTTTATTCTTTAAATTGTACCTTCCTAATTAAAAAAATAATTATTAAGTTTTTTTCAAATCAATTTAATATTATAATTAGAAAAATAAATAATACCTATAAGGTAATTTTTTCTGAAAATTAACACAAGTTAAAAAAAAATAAGAGTGAACTTCTATTTTATCCAGAAAAGTAACCAAGATTTTATGGGTTTTTTCAAAAAAATTAGTGTGTTTAACCCAGAAAAGCAGCCCGGGTTTTTTCGGGGTGGGCTTTTTCGTGCCAACCCTGGTTTAAACTATAATTGACATCTAGATTGTAGATTGTACGAATGAATGAACATCAGTAGGTACGTATTCGTTTATCACGGTGTTCGCATATCACGTTATTCGTTATTACTTATTTATTAACCTAGTATTGTATGCCAGTATTTTTAAAAATTAAGTTGTTATTTATTTATTTATCAGGTTTGTGTACCTACTTACTTTTTAGTTTTTTATTACTAAAATTGCAATATGTTTTATGATTTTTCAAAAATAATATAAAAATGTTGCTACATAGTACATATTTAAGCATATTTTGAGAATTTTGACTGCATATTTCGATAATTTTTAGTGCAACAAGTCAAGTTCTGAACCCTTAATTTATTTATACACGAAAACTGTAAAAACTTGGTTATAATCTATACTTAAAACACCCCCCATTTCATAATCCTGGTCATATACCACTGGCATATATAATAGTATACTTTAGAAGTTTCAAGTACCTACAA
>NC_042495.1:8248339-8304274 GCF_005508785.2 Acyrthosiphon pisum | reverse complement strand
TAAAAGAAAATTTTTACGAATTATTAACTCAAAATAAATTGCTAATTTTCGTGATTTTTCCATATTTTGTCAATTTTTGAACTTTAAATGCTAATAAAAAAAAAACTGTGACAAAGGATTTTTAATATTTTTCAAATGTCATTGTAACAATATAATAGGAGCCTTGTATTATTTAAGTATTTTTATCCAACAAATAAAATTTTATTGATATTTTTAGAAAAAAAACTAAAAAAAAATGGAAAATGTCCGTAAAGCGCTCAAAATAAATCAAAATATTTTGAAAATTTTATCATGTATAGAAAATAGAAATATAAACAACCAGTGAACATTTCATGTATCTACAGTCATTCTTTTTAAAGTTACACCAAAAACCAAAATCAATTTTCTCGAAAACAGATTTTGCGTAAAAATTCCCGTTTTTCCTTAATTTTTCTTTTGTTTTTCACGGCGCTTTTGAAAACTACTGGGAAATTTTTACTTATGACCCCCCAAAGTACCAACTAGATTCACTTTCCTATCAGAAAAGATACTGTTGAAGAAAATCCAAGCACTTTTACTGTCCTAAAAGGTGATGACAGACACAAAAAAAAATTAAAAATTAATTAAAAATTAAAAAAAAACACACATCATTGTAAAATCAATACATTCATCGTTTCACTCAGAATCTAAAAGAAGGTAAGTGGATGTTGCTCATCTGCAGGCTCACTGTAAGTGTAGTAGGTTACGAGTGGATCAATGTATAATGGATTGTAATAAATAATTTAATATTTTAACTTTTATTTTATATTATTTGACTATAACGGTAATACGAAATTTCATAATATTTGTAGCCGTTATTTTATAAAAAAGTTTTTTAAAATTTAGAAATTATGACCGATTACACCACAGATTTATTATTAATTTAATATTATAAAACCTATCAATTATCATTATAGTATACTACAACAGTTTGTTCAGCTGCCTGCTGCGACCGACGGCCTTGACCAAAATATAATATTATTATCAATGAATTTAACAAACGTTTGATTAGTGATAAGATTTAGCAATCAAATGACGTCACCGTGATATATTGAACAATAACATCAGTCACAATGACACATCGTTGTGAGAAGTTGAATAGCTGATAGTCTATAATAGTACATTCTACAATCTTCACTTTACAGTAAAATTAATAATAAATAAATTATAGTATACAGGATTTGATAGTTTGATACATGGTTTGATACTATCACACAGATTTCTACATTCTATAATTCTAATTTCTGTTCAGTATTCAATATTGAATATGTTACTTAATAACTAACGACTCAATCACTTATATTGTATTATTGTGACAACTGACAACGATATTTTGTGTTTGAAGTTATAATTCAGATATCTAAAAGGTTTTGTCCCTCTGTTTTCCCATCGAGCACTGTTAATCAAAAACTATACACAATGTGTGCTAAAATGGCATTCACTCATCAACCTGGCACCGCCATGGAATGCCTTAGTGTAAGTACCTATATTACAATACATTTATTACAGTGAAATAACTTTGAAGTATATACAACAATTTAGTGTAATAAACTTTTAAGTATACTGATTACCTATCATTTTAGATACCTATTACTTTAACGAAAGAATCTGCAATTGATACTGATGGTCGTGAATTATTAAAATGTGGGTTCAAAATTGGTGGAGGCATTGATCAAGATTTTAGGAAAAGTCCTCAAGGATATACAGATAATGTGAGAACTGAGATTTTTTGAGTATTTAATATAATATATATATAGATTATAGTTTAACCATATTACAATTTTAACTTTTAAGGGTATTTATGTAACTGAAGTACATGATGGAAGTCCCGCATCTAGGTCTGGATTACGAATACATGATAAAATATTACAAGTACCTGCATATTGTATAGAACAATAATAGTTTACTATTAATAATTTAATTTAATTTTTCTGAAATTGTCTTTTAGTGTAATGGATATGATTTTACAATGGTAACCCATAAAAAAGCTGTGGATTATATTAAGAAGCATAAAATACTAAATTTATTAGTTGCTCGAAGAGGTGTTACATCGACATAAAATATTGAAAACTTGAAAAAAGTCATCTGTTATTACTACATACAACCAAAGGTTTATTAATTAATTAAATTATTTATCCTATTTACCATAAACGGTAATACGTTTTTTTTTTACTAGGTACCTATTTTAAAATAAATAATTGTATTTATAAATTTAGTATATTTCTATTTAAATGAAGTAATGTTATTATTATTTTTTAACATGGTCATGTTTAAACCAAAAACTCTTAATGTGCATTTACCCTGATGGGATCAATTTTTACTACTATTTTCCAAATTTATCCTATATCAACACTTATTATACATTTTTTTTCTTTCGTTTGAAATTGCATATTTTAAAATAATGAGTGGCATTTAATTTATACCTATTTATTTCAATAAATAAGATAAAGTGTATTATGTTTTTAATTATAATTGAAAAAGTTAAAAATTACTTATACACTTTTATATAAATATGATATAAAGTAACATATAAAGTTCCGATTTTAAATCAATTTTCCATTTGAAATCAAAAAACTTGTTTTAATTAATACTTATCTGTATAATATAAATACTAGAATTATTCCAATTGTCCAATTATTCCAAGTTTATTTGTTATTATAACTTATAATATTAATTTTACATTAATCTTCAGATGTTACAGTATATTACAATTTATTAAGTATAAATATAATCATCTTTCTATATTTTGATGAGTTACCCAGTATACATTTTAATTAAAATAATTTTTATACATTTATTTTTATTTGTAGTATAAACAATATTTTATTAAATGTATGAATACAAGTTTATAACCTAAAGTTATTAGTACCCAATATTTAAATATTATGTTAAGATATATTAAACTAGTAAAATAATCTTATACTATTAACATTCCCGTCCAATGTTCTATGCAATTAATATAATATATGGTTACTAAAAATTAGAATAGATATAAGCTTGAATTATAATGCATATGTTAATATTCCAATTGTTTTTACATTTTATAATGATATAATTTATGTTGTTAAAGTTTGAATGAAGAAAATATAATAAAATTATTGAGCTTAATTTTAATAATTTTACGGATACCTTATATTTTCCATGTCATCTACTAAGTCTTTAAAAATACCATCTGTAATATTGTCTTGCATTAGATCGAGTACTTTTTCAATAAAATGTTTCCTCCTAATTAAACAGAAAAAGTTGCAAATTTATATTTGGATTAAGTCAGTAATAAGTTGTCTAGAAACTGAATTAAGTCTCCACCTCATTCACATATTATCTAGAAATTCTGTATATATACATTTATCATATATGTGCTTTAGGGGAAACCATCATCCTAATTTTTACATAATAATGTTTACTCTTGTATGTATTATGGTGATGGATCCTGGACAATGTTAAACAAGTAGCACTGATTACAATTATTGGTCATAACTCATAAGTTAATACTAGGGCTAGGATAGTATAGGATTTAGGATTTCGCATTTATTTGTATGACATACAGGATATAACTTTTCCAAGTATTAAATGGGTTTTACTCATTCTATGAGTTCAAATAAATAGCTTTTATTTTGCATTTTTTTGCACTTTAATTACTTTTTTGAGTTTTAGGGCATTTTTTTTTACTTTATTAAAATCTATATAATATTTTTATTTATTTACATTTCCAGACATAACAGAGATAATATTGTAATTCAATATCGTCATTTTTATGTAGATTCTATTGATGCTATCAATAATAAAACATTATATAGGTTATATAACAATTATCTTTGAAACTGTGAGTTATTTTAATCATTAAATTACATGATACTTGATTACATGAACTTTTTTGACACAGCCAATGTATTCTGTGTTTAGAAATTTCAATATTAATCTTGATTTGTGCAGAGCATTTTTAAGTTCAAATATACCATTAAATAAATTAATTCATCAAATTTTTTGAAAATTATACAAAAAAAGCGATCCTGGACTTGTGTACATTAAGAAAAAATTACGTAAATAAATGTTACGAAGAAACTATGAATAAAATAAGAACAAATGTTTCGGAAAAAAAAAATTTGGAATTCAATAGATGAAATTTCAGATGCAGCTGGTCGATATGTTGCTAATGCAATAATTGGCACATTGGAAATTGATAATCTGCGTAAAACCCGATATACCCTCACGGCCTTACCACCTAACCCTGTGATTACTAGATGGGGAACATGGATAAACACATCTCTATATTATTGGGAACACTTGAGTTCAATCAAAAATATTTGAATAGAGAAGAAGCCACTGCTACAGATAAAATCAAACTAAAAATTTAAATTAAATTTACATAAAAACTAATTTTTGGTCACTGCCTGAGACTAGGATTAGGAGCCTTTTATTAAATGTTCAAACTTTTTTACCCGAAAATAAAATTGTATTGATATTAATAGATCAAAAAACTGTTGTTATGGTGTATAGAAAATGATAATAATATATAGGATAAACATTCAGTCAAAATTGCATGTATCTACGCTAGAGTTATACCAAAAACCAAAATCAATTTTGCGTAAAACTTCCCGTTTTCCCATAATTTTTTATTATGCCGTTTTTCCCGGCACTTTTGGAAACTATTAAGAATTTTAACATCCCCAATGCAACGAGTAGATTTACTTTTCAATGAACAAGATACTGAAGTTGAAAATCGAAGCTTTTTTACTGTCTATAAAAAGTAGATTACACACACTTAGGTATATTTTTTTTAAAACGCACATTGTAAAATTAATACACATTCACGGCTCCGCGGAGAATCTAAAAATATAAAAATAAAATGTCCGTAAACAATTCAAAACGAGACTCAAAATATTTTGAAAATTTTATCTAGTAGATATGGGAATTGATAATGTAAACACATGGCGTAAATTTCAAGTAGTTATCTACGGTTGTTCGTTTTTGAATTAAAACAAAATAAGAATATTGCTTCATGAGAAATCAAGTGAAAAAATTGTATTGTAAAAACGAGCGCTCATAAAAATTAGTATTTGACATTACGGTAGCCATTTTTTTTTACCAAAAATAGACAAAGTTATGAAGAATTTTGTATCATGTTTTCAAATCTTAGATTCAAAAAATAAATTTTTATGAATTTCTGACAAAACAATTTGCAAATTGTGAATTTTACGTATTTTGTCAAGGTCAGAACTTTAAATGCTTATAAAAAAAATTGGGACTGTATTTTAATATTTTCAACTGTCATTGTAACAATATATTAAATGTCTTGTAATACATTTTTAAGCTTTTTGACCCAACGAATAAAATTTTATTGACATTTATAGAAAAAAACCCTGAAAAAATTGGAAAATAAAAATGTCTGTAAACAGCTCAAAACAAGTCAAATTATTTTGAATATTTCATGGTCTATTGCAAATGCTAATAATAATATACATTTTCAGTAAAAATTGAATGTGTCTACGGTCATTTGTTTTAGAGTTACGCCAAAAACCAAAATCAATTTTGTGTAAAAATTCCCGTTTTTCTTAATTTTTTTTTCGTTTTTTTCAGCGCTTTTAAAAACTAGGTATTTTAATTTTTTACATGTAACAATCATATTTAAACGTAAATTCTTAAATAAATAGAAATATCTTTGATATATCACATACAATCTACATTATCCTAAAATGTATTGTATCTTATTTACGTCTTATTATTTTGTAAAATGTAAATAAATTGTAATATGTATTTATGAAACGCTAATAACCCCGGTAGTTGAGGCGTATTTTTTAAATAAAACAAAAAAAAAGAAAGAAATATCTATTTATTTTATTAATTTCAGACCATTTCAAACATTCAACAGCAGTGCCTATTAAAAATTAAAATCATAAAAATTATTCATTTAAGTATTTTTTAGTTTTTTAATTTTTTCATACCTAATATTATAATTTAAATAATTCTGTACGAAATAGAAATTAATATTTACTATACTTTTTTTTATAATATTTCAAGGTCATTTTTATTTTTTTTAGGTAATTTTTATGTTATTTTAAGTGATTTCAAGGTATGTTTTTTGGTTTTTAGGTCATTAAAATCCTAGCCCTAATTATGACATATTAGGTACAAAAATAAAATTGGAAAAAATGTCCATTTTACATATTAATACATTTCATAAGGTTTTTTAATATATTATAATATATTAAATAATGTATTATATAAGTATAGGTAAAATAGGTATTTTATATCCATTAAACTAAAAATTATCTTAGAGTAAAACTATTTTATAACAATACCTAGAAAATAATTTATATCTGAGATTTTCTATCATTGGCCTGACACATTCATCGTGTTGAATTGATTGAAGAACCTTATAAAGAGTTTAATTTATATTTCAGTAATTAATAATAATTTACCAGTTCATAAACATTATTTTATACTTTAGTAGCTCTTTCAACGATACATGTTGGTAAACCATTTTGTGCTGCTATACTGTGAGCCATACTCATATTTTGGTTTTTTATTTTATCTACAACTTTATATAAGCATACTATTTTGGAGTGTTCTATTGTGTGGCTCATGCTTAGGTACTAGATAGAAGACATTTATTTAAGAAACTAGTTATAATAATTCCTATTATTTATGATATTTTTCAAACAGTTTTCCATATTGTACTTACTTTTATATTGGCATTTAAAATATCTTTATTTATTATCTGTTGAAGAAGATTTGGTAAAGAATAAAAATGAGTTGAAACAATGATGTGAGGCAATAAATGTAATGGTCTATGCACAAAATGGCTGATACTTGCTAGTAGTAAAGCTAATCCATTTATTTCAGATGTACCTTTTCCAAATTCATCTAATATTACGAGAGAGCTGCATGTTGATTCATTTAATGCAACTGACATCTATTTATTATAAATAAATAAAATAAATCAATTATTTTCTTTTTTGATTATATGAGTTGTTGTATTAATGTATTATTGTTGTATAATTTATATATTATTGTTCATACATAATGTTTAAAATACAGGTACTAACTTGTTTTAGATCGACCATAAAAGCTGACATTAATGAACTTACAGATTCAGTTGATTGAATTCTAGTATGAATATGATCTAATATACTTATTTCGGTGTACTCTGCTGGTACGTAACATCCAATATGGCATAGATATGAAATTAATGCTACCTATTAATATTTACAAATATGAAATAACCAGCTTATTAGGAAAAAATAAATTCATAAAATTACAAAAATTACAAAAATGTTTGACCTGCTTTAAGTAAATACTTTTTCCACTTGAATTAAATCCTGTAATAATATTGATATGTTGATTTATTTTTGAAGAATGATAACTGTTAGGTACAAATTTATCCACATATTTTTCTTGTAAAATATGGCGACCATTAATTATGTTTATTATACAGTGTTCTTTAGGAAGTATTTTTGGTTTTATTAATTTTAAATCCTTAGCAACATCAGCAAAACCTATTAAACTAATAATTATTTGATTGTTAAATAAAATATTATTATAAAGTGTATGGTTTAAACAATGTTTAGATGAAAATATTTACTTAATACAACTAATACTTATTATTTACATATTATTATATGTATTATTTTACATATTATTTATATGTATTACGACAGATTAAACAAAATAATATTATAGGTACATAATATGATAAAAAAATTGTGTACCTACCTGTACAAGGAATAATAATTATGAAAATACTAAGGTACTATCAGATGTTGATTGTGGAGAAGGGATGGTAAATAAGTAATTACATAGACATATAATATATATATGGGGAACGGAGTGGCCAGGCGGACTAAGGTGTCGGTTGTAACGCACACCAGCGCTGGTTCAAACCTCAGTTCATAGGCGGCATTTTTCTCCGGGTAAGTTATGGTGTCCGGATAACAAGTGCCCGCCATCCCCTATCCGTGCATGGCAGATACCTACGAGTCCCCACTTGAAAATCTGCCAAAACTACACATACGTGTTTACACCTATTGTTCCCTCCTCTACAGTTTAAAAACCACCCAACGACCTAAGTTGCCTTGAGTTAACTAATAAAAAATATGTATATATCTATGGGTAATTAATACAAAACAATGCTTGGGCTTTGTTAGTAACATAATATTGATAGTCAAAAAACATTTTAAAAAAAAAACTTAAATCTATGCAGATATAATATCATTTGAGTATCATTAGACTTTATAGTATTTGTATCAAACATACCAATCTAATTCAGCAATTAATTTTAAAATTAAATGTAGATCACTTATCCAGTGTTGTATAATAAACTCTGACAGTTTTGTCATAATTTGAATTTCTTCTTGAATAATACTTGATTCAACTTCACCAAAATATTTATCAAGTTCTAAAAACATTATTGATATAAAATTGGATAAGCTTACTATATAATAATTAATTACAAACTTTAAAATATAATCATAGAAGTATAGAACATTGTTTTATGATATAATCAAGCTATTTAGTAAGTATGTAATAATTTCCCGTAAGTATGAGAGGAGCCAAGTATCCACCAGGATCCCCTGTAAACACTTGCTTCCCATAAATACAATATGAATATTTCCATATTTATAAATTATTCAATTTAATCTAGTAAAAATACTTGAACAAAATTAATACATAAAACGTGTGTTTACACTCTATACAATGTGTCCACAGAAACAGGGAACGCGATATGCTTTATAACTCAGTACGACAGTACCTACATGTTTTTAAATTCTGTTTGGAAACTAGACTATTGATTATTGAAGCATAAATACCTATACAAATATACCAATGCACTACACATTTTGGTTATTTAATCAACATTTAACAACATTGTAAATTGTACTTGGGTACTTGCATACAATTATACAATAACAGAAATCATATGCAAATGTATGTACAAGTCTATATATTATAGGTAGTTGTTACTCATCACTAATCAGTAATCACAGTATCACACATTCACACATACATGCTGTATACTAAAGTATTTTGTCATAAAATATGTATAATGATTGTTGCTTATGGGCATAGGCGTGTCATAGGTATAGGCCTGCAAAATGTTATCCAACTTAGGTACATTATAAATTGCAGTGCATAATATAAACTTTTTTTTCTAAGTTTCTGATTTTGTATTAAGGTTTTAGATTTTCATCACGTAAAAATAAACATTTGTAAAAAGTATAATTAGTATTAAAATTATATTTTAAAATTACTAAATACAATTTCATATAACCTACCTAGTTATTTATTTATCTGTATAAGGAATGGGGATTGTTTTTTATTCAAAATGAAAAAAGTAAAACTGATTTAATTATTATCAGATGATAAAACTTATTTCAAAATTTGGGGGTCATATTCCCAAACCTAAGTCTAATTTTTCTTTTTTTTTAGTGGGGGTGGGTGTGCAGTAACCCCTCCCCTAAATATGCCACTGTTGTACACGACCTGCGGATGGCTTATGGGTTATTGATTGACTAAATTGGCTTATACCATATGACTGTATGACAACCTTAAATCTTTAAGTAAATTACATTTAATTATAACAAAATTAATGCTAAAATCAGAAAATTAATAATTTTAGGTGCATAGATTCATCAGTTCCCTATTGTGCTTGTGATAGGGAAAATGTTGATTGGCTTTCCCTGTTATAGTTACGTCAGTATACAGTAGGTATATAAGCTATATAAATACTATTAAACTAAACTAGGTAACACATGCAGTGTACTAACCATAACACCTGGAAGTTTTGTAATATACATTATCTGTCAGATGAAACTAAAATCAATACAAAGAAATTCTGTATTTTAAACAATTCACTGAAGTAGGTAATAAGTAATAATATATTAGGTACTTAATTTATTTATATAAAGTTACTGTACCTACATTTTAAATTAAACAAATAATAAATATACCTACCTTAAATTCCAAATTTGGAATTTTATAATCATTTTCAGTCATAATGTTAGATGGTTTCCACAATGGAAGACACAATAAAAATCCAATTTCTGGCATTTTACGTATTGAACACTCATTAATGTATGAAGGTAATTCTTGTAGTTCTTTTAATGTTATTTCATCTAATAGTTCAGACATGTTTTCAATTTTTGATTTTTCTATAAAATAATTAGTATCAATAAACAATGCCTAACCAATATATTTTACATTCTACAGGTTGTTATAAAAATTTTACTGTACTATTATCAAGTTCTGGTATGAATCCTGGTTTCACTACAAATCTATCTAGTATAGTGGATTTTTCAAAGTCAATTATACAGGACATAGAATTAACCATAGTATAAAGACCATCTTTTAATGTTTCTTTAATCTATAATTATATTATACTCTGCTACAGTTTTAAGTATGAAATACCTCATTACAATATTTAAGTACACTATATAATATTTAAACAATAATGATTAAGTACCTAATTTATGACTGCCTATGTTTTTAACATACCTTTGTAAAAAACATAATTTGTTCTGAATATCTTTCACAAATTTCTCCAATTGTTACAGCATTTATAACTGTCTGAAATTTAATTAGATCGGTTTGGTTAGTAAAAAATGGTATAAACTGTATTTATTTATTATATAAGATTTAGTTTAAATGTTAACTAAATGTAAATGTAAATGTAAATGTTAAAGTATACATATTTACTTGGTATAATAATTTCCATTGGTACATTGAAGCATTGCCACCATTCATTTTTACTACAGTAGACTAAAATTATTATATTAAAAACATAATATGTTAGGTATTTTATGTATGTTTGATATAATCTTAATTTTAAAATAATACTTTTATTTAATATATTATAATGTATAATTATAAATTATAATATACAATATTTTAAACTTGTTCTCATTGTATGATATATATTTTATACTTTATACATTATAATGTATATATACACTAAATTGTATAACCGGTACAATTATATCTAAGCAATAAATTAAAAATATTAAGGAAATCAAGTACTTACTAACACACAACGGCAATGTTTGATACAATTAATCAATGAGAGTATTACACTTTCATTACAAGGTTTTATACAAAACTCTATAAATTCATGTCTGTAATTTATAACATCAATGTTTTTGGTAGGTTGGGCTAAAATATTCTTTAAAAATTTTGAACCTAAAACTGAGTTACACCGATTCAATAAACTAAAAATACTTGGGCCTTCTTTAATTGAATTTTTGGTCCAATTGTATGCAGATGGGTGTTCATGTACAGAAAATATTTGTAATGACTCATATGTACTAATACCGAGCCAAACTAGATTATCCATGTTAAGAATTCTTAATGACATTATTGAGAAGTTGGTTGGCAAAATTAATTTTACCAATGGAGTATCCAAGAAATGTAGTAATGCACCTAATGCACATACAGCTAACTCTTGAGTAAAATCTACTAAACTGCGTATATACATTTTACGGGACTTTTCATTTTTTGGAGCAGACGCCAATGACATGGATAAAATTAATTGCTCACATGTTTTAAACTCTAAAAAAAAAATGGTGTACTTCGTTAATACATAGATATATTAATTAGTTATACGAAAAAATTCTATCTTTAATAGATAGAATAAGATACCTAAAGACGATACCTTTATATATAATATTATGTACAGTTACTTTATTAATTTGCGGAAAAACTTTAAAAACTTTAAAAATATATTTATGCGTAAAAAGGTAATAAATCTATTACAAAGATTACTTATTGTTGATTAAGTTGTAGATAACTATATTGTATACCTAATATTATATACTATCAGTGGCGTAGCCAGAGGGGGGGGGGGCTAAGGGGGCTGCAAAGTGCAAATGTTAAGAAAATTTAAAAATTATTTTAATGGTCTATGATAGCCGCTCAAAAAATCTTAAATTGTATTTAAAATATTTAAAAATGTACTACCTATACAGTGGCGTGCCCAGAAATTTTAAATGAGGGGGACACCATTTTTTTTTTTTAAATAAACAAAAGAAAGCGGATAAGTGGAAGTCACTTTGCTGTACAGTAGCCTATAATTGGATGACTGTAAATTTAAATTCAATTATATATATCATGTGTGCAAAGAACGGTTCTGAGCAGAGACGGTTTGGCGGCCTACTAGGATACTGTATATTATATTTATATTGCTGTTATTAATATATATAGGTACATTTTTAACTACTAAATCATTTTAAAAGCTAATGGTATTACAATGGTTTTTATTTATTTTTTTATCCTGGATACAATGATCAGATATTATTGAATTCAAGTTTAATACAATCCGTTATACATTGACCCACTTGTAACCTACTATACAGCAGAGTGATATCCACTTACCCGCTTTTAAAATTTTAAGTTTGATAAATTTTGTCGAAATTAAAACTTTAAATATTTATAAAAAAAATTGTTTAATATTGTTTAATAATTTTTTAATATTTTTCAACTGCTATTGTAAGAATATATTAAGAGCCTCGTATTACATTTCAAGCTTGTTGACTCAACGAATAAAATTAATAATTAATAAAAAATGAATGACTCTATACAGATGTAATAACTAATAAGTAATAAGTGATTTTCTGTAGACCAACAAAAAAAGACAATAGAGGGGGGATATAACCCCCCCCCCCTGAGCACGCCAATGTACCAATAAGTGTTAACACTTCTCAGCTATCTATCTGTGCTAGTATGTATTTAATGTGTAAAAGTGTAAAAGTTGATCAGCCCCCCCCCGAAAAGAATCCTGGCTACGCCACTGTATACTATAATATTATAGCTGTTTTATTCAACTTTGGCTGGATAGCGAAATGGTTTTTATAAAAATATGTAGTGAAAATATAGAATTATGTTTCACCTTTCACAATTATGCCTTACAATTAATGCATAGTAAATGTATATAATTTTTATATAATTTCAATGTAATTATTTTCAATTTAATTAATTTTTAATTTTTAAATTAATTTTACATATAATTTTTAATACTTACATATTATTAAATAACTTAAACGTATATTGGTTATAGATGGCTAAATTATGCTAGTACACAGAGTAAAAAAATTAGAGTGAATTGACCTCTTATGAAATTTAAAGGTAAGCTTACTATCTAGGCAACCTCATAGGCTTTTTATTATATTTTAATTTTAAAGTGAGTTTGAGGTTTTTGAGATGTACAAACAATTTACAATTTTAAAATACTAATAACTCGCTTTAAAATTAAAATTTAATAAAAAGGCTGAGGTTTCCTAGATAATAATCTTACCTTTAGATTTTATAAGAGGTCAATTCACTATAATTTTTAAACTGACGGAGCTACACGTGTTCTACTGAGCGTAAAATTTGGTATGTTATGCATTTGTAAGAAGAAGACAACACATACCGAGTATCGGAGTAACACGTCCTCTTAATTATTTATATTTATAAATTATAATAAAATATTTTATGTTGTATTTTACGAAAGTAATAAATTATATAAAAACTTACTGAAATGTTGTTTGGGTAATATATGCACTTTCTCATCAGATTTATAATCATCAGTATTAGTTGGACTAGAATAAATATTTATTTGTCCGTTATGAGCTAATTGCTTAATAGTTTTTAAAAAATGTCCATCTTGTAAACTACATACTACAATATTTCTATAATATAAATATTAAAATTTGAATTGTGTTGGTAGGCATTTTTATTAAATATAATAATATATTACTTAAATAAATTAATAAATAAAGTCAAACTTACGCAGGTCTAACTTGCATAAATAAAGCATTTAACATTTTAAAGTCTAAATTACTTTCTACGACGTCGTGCAAAATTTGTATCTACATATAATTTTCAAATATATATATTAGTTATCTAAGTGCCTATTATAAATACTAAATATAGCTAAGATTAACAAATATATTATTTATTTTTCATTACTTCAGATATTTGGCTATTATAAGATGCAGCTCCCAACATACCATTTTTCCAATAGATCGAGAGATATATATCCTAATATTCAAAAATTAAAATTAAACCAAAAATAAGTTTATTAACTCTATTAAAATATTAAATATCAACTTTAAATAATATTACTGTGTCATCAGTGCTTAATGTAATATCATTATCAGATTTGTTAATATTATTTGCGTCATTATGGTCATTATAGTTTGAATAATCAACTGACGAAAAATCAATAGAACTTGAACAGGTTGTACTTCTACTTAGATCCCTAATAATATGAAATAGTAAATTATTTTATAAAATTGATGATATACCTAGTAGCTGGAGACTGGAGTTAAGTGGACCAAACTACTGAAGCAGGTATTTTTAAATTTTAAAACAACTATTTTAAGCACCGAGCTTGATTACAAGAAATGTAGGAAGGTGTAGGTACACTGTACACTGTACTTACTGCACTAAAACTATGGTATAATTTAAGTTTGATGCCTAACTCCAGGTCAGCAGAGTATAAATAATACATATGAACTTAATAAAATTCTGCCAGACAATCAACGTCAATGATTGTAAGTTTTAATATTTTTTATCAAAGATCAGTTCTTTTTTCTTCTAATTCAACAGTATTGGTCAATACAGTGCCGTAGACAGGAATTCAATATGAGGGGGGTTATCATAATAATTAATTAATTCATATAATAAATATATTTATATACTTGCCATGTTGTTTGGGGGGGGGGGGGGCGGTCCTGTTCAATTATATTTAGGTAATTATGTCTTATTTAAGGTAAATCGACATTTCGTAGCCACTTTGTTCCCGTCGAATAATTGAGTCAACAGACATTTTGACTCCGGCAAATATTAATATAGAACAGATTTTGATTCGCGGGAGCTGGGAGGTATTAATAGCCATAGGCCATAGCCCATGGGACGTTTGGTATCCATTTTAAATCATCATTTTTAATAATTTCTTAAAAATAATAATATAAAATGTGGAAAAAGGTTGGAAAATGGGTACCGTTCTGCTGTACAGTATACGACGATGTCGATTGGATCACTGTAATTGACATGTCAAATTTGAATTCAATTAATTCAGAACGGTGATAGTCTGTCAGCCTATGTAAAGACGTAAATTATAGGAATCGAGGACTTTTCGCTCCCGCCGTTTCGTCCGCATAAAAAATTGAGCTCACGGACGTTTCGTCCCCGTCTATCATTAAGATTGGACATTTGGCCCCGGGGGTTCATATTATCGTAGTTGTCATCGTCGTCTTTGTCGCCGAACAAGTCAAACAAAATTGGCAATTTCACATATTAGGAAATTCTCAAAAATAATATTTTGAAAAAAGTTATTAGTTTTAATAATAATTAATAATTTTAACAATAATATAAGTAAATAAATATATGTAAAACCCCAAAGGGTAAGAGTATACAGTATTGAAAGACTAAGATTATCGTTTATTTAAAGAAGACAATAGTTGAAATAACTGAGAATAAATTAAACATCAATATTCAAATTATAAATGCAAGTTTTTAGCTTAGAGCGGGAATCGAAAAAAAATCAAAATTAGAAATTTTATTACAAGCTGTTGGTAGGCCATCCCCACATATTAATATAAAGTATATTGAAATTGTACCTTTTTTAAAAATAATTGAAATTTTAAATTAAAAAAAGGTTGGTAGGTGGATGTCACTCTGCTGTACAGTAGGTTACAAGTGGTCACTGTAATGGATGGTGTTAAATTTGAATTCAATGATATAAAATCGATATATACTATAAAACTATTTTGAGTGAAGACGATCTTTCATCTTATAATATAAGGTACTAAGTATATTTGATGATATTATTGTAATTAAATTCATTTAAGATTATTTGAGAATTATTCATGGGTTAGGTTGTTAAGGAATTTTTAACTTATTAAGATAATTGTGAGAAAAAGTACATATTTATTTTAATTTTAACCGGAAAAAATATTTTTTAAAGATTTACCAACTATCAATTTTTTTTTATAATTTAAATAAAAAAGAGGTGGGCAAGTGGGTATCGCTTTGCTGTACAGGTTACAAGTAAATCACTGTAATGGATGGTGTTAAATTTGAATTCAATGATATATATCATTGTATTAGAAAACCGATTCTGAGCGAAAACGGTCAGTCAGCCTATGATATTACTAAGTATATTTGATGATATTATTGTGAATAAAGTAATTATATATAACCTATTTACGCGGGACCTTGTTTTACATTTTTAATCCTTAGTTATAAAAGTTTGACATTTTATAAATTTTTAACTACAAAATAATTATTAAATTATAAATTTGATAAATTTTTTCAAAATTTAAATCCTTATAAAAAAAAATTGTGCCTATGTATTTTTAATATTTTTCAATTGCTATTGTAACAATATATCAGAAGCCTTGCATTAAATTTTCACGCTTTTTTACCCAACAAATACAATTGTATTGATATTTATAGAAAAAAAAATTAAAAAAATTGAAAACTGACAATGTCTGTAAACAGCTCAAAAAGAGTCAAATTATTTTCAACATTTTACCGTGTATAGAAAATGCTAATGTAAACATTCAACTAAATTTTCAAGTATCTAAAGTCATTTGTTTTTTAATTATAAGAAAATAAGAAAATCATTTCATGAGAAATCGAGTGAATATCAAAGTTATATAAATATTAATTTCAAACGCTCATAAAAATGTAATTTGACATTCTTGTAGAAATTTTTTTAGACAATCTTATGAGGAATCTTTTATTACATTTTAAAATCTTAGATTTAAAAAGAAAATTTTTTATGAATTTCTAACTTAAAATAATTTGCAAATTTTCGTCATTTTTGTATTTTGTACGTATTTTGTCAATATTTGAACTTTAAATGCTTATAAAAAAAAATTGTGACAATGGATATTTAATTTTTTTATCTGCCTTTGAAACAATATACTAGGAGTCTTCTATTAAATTTTCAAGCTTTTTAACCAACAAATAAAATTTTATTGTTATTTATAGAAAAAAAACTAAAAAAAAATAGAAACTGAAAATGGCCGTAAAGAGCTCAAAATAAGTCAAAATGTTATGGTGTATAGAAAATGCTAATATAAACATTCAGTCAAAATTTCATGTACCTACGGTCATTTGTTTAAGAGTTGCACCACAAACCAAAATTTTCTCAAAAACAGATTTTGTGTAAAAATTCCCGTTTTACTTAATTTTTCTTTTGTTTTTCACGGTGCTTTTGAAAACTACTGTGATTTTTTTTTGATCCTCCAAAGTACCAACTAGATTCACTTTCCTATCAGAAAAGATACTGTTGAAGAAAATCTAAGCATTTTTATTGTCCTAAAAAGCAGTGTTTGGAAAGAACGTCGTTCATGAACGCACGTTCACGTTTATTTTTAGTGAACGATACGTGAACGTCACTCGTTTTATTAAAATAGAACGTGAACGTGAACGACGTTTATATTTTTAACGAACTTGATCGATTTTTAAGACGTTCAATTTATTTACCCTTTAATAAATATATTTATAAAATATACTAATTAATTATATTATGTTATATAAGTCTAAATAGTATTTTTATATTTGGCTTGAGTTGTATATGTTTATAGGGTTTTATATTAAAAACTCGGTCAAACAGAATTCGGACTGCCCGCGCGGGCACTGTAAAATAATACAAAGACCGCTTGCCCGCCGCGGTCCGCGTACCCATAGGTAAACCATGGCCGACGAAAAGTCCGGAATGAAAAAAGTTGTACAAAAAGTCCGGATTCATTTTTTACAGCAGGTAAATGATTCATAAAAAAATGTATATAAAATAAATGAACGACCCAATGAACGCGTTCATTTTTTGAAAGAACGTGAAAGTGAACGCGTTCGTTTGAAAAAAACACGAACGTGAACGTGAACAAGTTCCTTTTTTAAGGACTGAACGTGAACGTGAACGAGTTCATTTTTTTAGTGAACGTTTCGAACACTGCAGTAAAAATTAATGACAGACACAAAAAAAAAACACACATCATTGTAAAATCGATACATTCATCGTTTCACTCAGAATCTAAAAGCTATTTAAATGTAGTAATTTAAAATACCGAACTACCCAAACCTATGGGTAGGTAAATATAACATTACATAAGTCCTGACGAAACGTCCTTTTACCAAATTATAGGTACCTACTTATTTCATGATATTATGTTATGTGAATTACTTATTTGATATTAAACTCAAATAAAGTAACTTATTTTAATATCAGTATTACGGAAGGTTGATTTAATTTTTACCGTAAGTACCTAGGTACCTATTGCATTTATCATATTAATAAATATTTAATTATTATAATAGTCCATATTTGATATTTCTAATATTATTATATATTTCTATTATTATTATACGCATTTTTAAGTCAATACTACCTCACCTCAGTGGCGCCGACTTGTTTTTCATTTGGTGGTGCAAAGTATAAAAATTAGTTACCGCCACCACCTACCGGCTACCACCCACGTGATTATAAGGTAAATTCAACTATCACAAAGCAAACACTGGGGCGAACCGCCCCATAAAAAATACGCTTTTGGCGTCACCGCTTTTTTGCCTCACCTTACAGTTTCAACAGTGTGAATAAGAGTAAGCCGTTTATGGTATAAATCGGTAATGAATATTTTGAAAATGTCATTGCATGTAATAAAATTTATAATTTTGTAAATCGCCACAAATAATGTTTTTGAATTACAACAAAATAACTAACATCGTTAATATTCATCGAAATATCTAATTTTCACTTAGAATGTCTATATTACCTTAACATAATTTGCAAATAGTTGTGATTTTGATGAATTTTGTCAAAATGAACTATAAATGCTTATAAAAAAAAAATTGCGCATATGTATCTTTAATA
Source organism: Acyrthosiphon pisum (assembly GCF_005508785.2). NCBI lineage: Eukaryota > Metazoa > Arthropoda > Insecta > Hemiptera > Aphididae > Acyrthosiphon > Acyrthosiphon pisum. Next base: position 8,285,403 of record NC_042495.1, on the reverse strand, counting down.
TTTTTGAACTGAAATTGTAAAAACTTAGAAGGAACCTTGTATCGAATTTTAAAGCTGTTTGACCCAGCGAAAAATGTTTATCGATATTTTTCAGAGAAAAAAAATAAAAATGAAAAATTATATCGATAAATACAGCTAAGAAAAAAAAAGTCAAAATATTTTTTTAAATTATTCATGTACTTACACATCATTATAATAAATAAACTAAAATGTTATAGAATAATAAATAACGACCAGACTGTCGTTCGTAGAAATCGGCCATCCCCAATAAAACCATTGTCACCGACAAAAAGGTACGATCTGTATTATACGATCACGAAATCAACACATACTTACAACCGTGCGGGTTTCTTATATGCCGTCAGATAAAAGGAATGGTCAAAAAAGGTCTTTGCCACCGAAGAGAAATCTAGTTCCAGGATGCACAAAAATCTTTGATAAAACCTACCACTCCTAAGGCTCTACATAGAACGGGTATGCTATGCCACCATTTTGCGACTCATTTATCAATGATAAAATGACAAAATAAAGGGGGAGAAATTCAATTTCACATAACATTATTAGTCGCAAAATAGCGGCGCGGCGTAGCATACCTGTATCTACAGTGCCCTACCACTCCCTGGTCAGCATATACGTGTCGTACTGTCGTCCCTTAAATCAGTGCATGAACACCAGCCATCTGAGTAACGACATCCCAATACCTAATCCTATACGAGCGACATCTGGACTCCTTGTGACGAGCAATAATCAGTGTGTTCATTATTTCGATTTGTATATTTTGAAGACTGAAGTATTAGTTTAAGTCACCTAAGACCGCTACAGCATAACCCACGAGTCAGGTAAGGCATTTAATATAACATTATATATTGATTGTGGATATTGCAATATTGCATCATATGTGTATTTTGCATAAAATTATATTGTACAGTGTGTTTGATCAGATTCTCGAATACACGATCTCGAGAGCCCTCCGAACACCTGGGGGAACGTAATAGCGTAATTTTAGTATTTGCATCCGGTCTTATTCTCTTATAAGACACTTATAAGCATTTGTATGCACTTATAAGTGTAGAGAATCATACATATAACTAATTCTAACATCCGATTTTAATATAATTATCGACAGGAGTCGTCTTTATATTTACCCTATTTTTGCGTAAATTGCGTTATTACAATTATTATAGTTAACAATAAAAAACTCTTACCATACCGCACCATACCTAGACCATACATTTTTACTAGGATACCTTTGGTAGGTATCTATATTTTAATATTTATAAGATTGAGTAACATTGAATTATTATACTTACATATTAAATCTAAATGAAGATTGTTACAATTTTACATTAATATATATTTTTTTTAAAACACGAAATAACTTAGTAGTTAGTATAAGCAGGTTTTTAGTATTCTTTAGTATTTAGTTGCATTGTGGTAACAGCTGGTAGCCATTTACAGTAGGTAGGTAATAAGTAATAGTAACCACGGAGCGCACTATAAAAGAAAAATATAAGGGTACTTGTCTATATATCACTTTCTCTGCCTCTGAATACAACACTGATCATAGAGTATGACGATTACCAATATTATAATATTCATGCATAAAATCTTCAAACATATCAGTGCCTGCTATTTTAAGCACAAAAAATTTCTTGAAAACTTTACTATGATATTTAAAAACTTCAAATAAATTTTATCATTACAACTTTAGTACTACTGAAGTGCCGAATACAGAATAAATTAAGATCGAAATATATAAAAATACATTATCTATTATTATTAATTATTCGTTAATCGTTTTAGCAGAGCGATTGGTGTATTAATTTTACAATGATATGCAGTGTTTGTGTGTGTCATTACTTTTTGCCTTTTGAAGCAGCGAAAAAAGTAAAAAACTACAAATGTTTCAAATTTCAAACTTGAGAGTGGTTTTTGGTAAGAAATTTTATCAAATTTCCTGTATTTTCTAAAAAATAAAACCGGGAATTTTCGCTCAAAACCTGCAGTTAATGACAAAATTGATTTCTTAATTTGTTGTTCAGGTAGGTTAGGAAGTTAGGTGACAATTCCTTATTTTTTTGCTTACCTATAGTGTTGTTCTGTAATTATTGGAACATTATAGGATGACCTTCAATTGTTTTTTCAAGGAAAAGTGCAGGCCATCAAAATAATGTATGGAACTTTGTTACTTTACCGGAAACCCTTTTTTAAACATTTTGTTTTCTTTAACTTATATATAAAATTACTAATTACTAATTAGGCATCTTCATATGCATAGGCGCAACTAGAGCTAAATTTTAGGGGAGCTAAAATTCTGTTTACTTATCCTACTAATTCATGTGGGTCTATTTTCCCACTTACCCAAAAATATGTAATATTTTTGAGGGTACGTATGACATATCGATTTGTCTAAATATTGTCTCAAAACAATTTAAACATCGCTTAAATTTACAAAAATGTTTTTGTTTATTTTGACAATCGAATACAAATAGTCAAATAATAATAAAATATAAAATGAATAGGTATGTCATACATTCAAAAACGTTATCCTCTATAATTTTTGATATATTTGTTTTACTCTAAGGTCACTCAAAAATCATAAAAAAACGATTTTAGGTGAAAACGTTTTATCTATGTTGCGAGGTGGGTCTGAGCAAAAAAACAAATATTGCGCTGCATCCTCTTAAAGCAGACGTTCATAGCGCCCATGTATGTGTACTGTAGTCTGTAATATGTACATTGTACCATTTATTTTATATTATAGTATTAAAAACTAATATTATAAAATCAACGATTGTACATACCTATCTAAAGTTGATAATAATATGTCCATGCAGGATAGCCGTAACAAACATGAAAATTGTGTCCCAACTAATTAATTAATTAATTTAAAGGATACTTCCAATATTTTATCATAGATACATTTATCAAAGTTATTCCTTGATAAATGGTGTTCTGTATAGTACGGATCCCGGTAATTATTATCCTGAGTTTTACGTGGGCCCATTATGCATTCGGTAATTAAAATTTTTTTTTTATGATTTTCACATAAAACCTTTCCGGCAACACCGATCATATAGAGCCTAAGAGATCGTGCCCGGTGCATGGACAAGATTCAAAAATGAACCGCTAAGTTGAAATTTACCCACTCAAAACACAAAAATAAACCGGTATGCAAAATAATGCACCATGGTGTTTAGACCGAATTTAGGAAATAAAAACCCCATCATATGAAAAAAAGCTCTTTACCAGCAAACATTAAACATTCAACGATATGCTCTGATTTTATTAATATTATTTATAACTTATTTTTACATTAAAGCATTTAACAAAATTTAAAACAAGGTTCCACGTAAGTATAGGTATATAGTTAATTCTGTAACCAAAAAATCTAAAAAATATATAAATGAAGTTTTTTTTATATTTGTTTAGGTTCAAATTTGGTCTAAATTATATATTTACATTTCACATGAAGAATAACAATTTTAGTTTTGTGTTGTAGGGGAGACTGGATTAATATGACTTATTAGGGTAATATGACACATTGATGTTTCGATTAGAATTATTGATATTTTCGAACCAAATCCGCATTAAATACGTGACAAATAACCTCCTACATACAATTGTATACAGTGACCACAAGTTTTGAACTTATCAGAGAATTTGAAAACAAAAATGTGTTTTTTGTCTTATCAACTTTTTTTTTAATCATTTTTAAAAATTAATTTTAAAATATAAAACTTTATTTTCTTTCAATTTTAGATTCTGAGCGGAGCGAGGGAGCTATTGTTTTTACAATGGTGTTTATTTATTTATTTTTTTTATTTTTATATCCTGTATACAAAATTTCATCCAGAAGGAGTGTTTCGATTTCAACATATAGTACCTTATCTTTTAGCAAATTGGATCAAGATGGTACTTTAAACAGGTAATTTTTCGATTTTCTTAATAGTTATTTAATGCCACGGGAAAAACCACCGGAAAATTACAAAAAACCGCTAAAAATGGGATTTTAATTTGTAACGCTTTGTTTATCACCATAGAAACGAATAAAAAATTATCATATTTTAATATTAATTCAACTTACATGATAAAATAAATAATAACAAAATATAAAATATCCAGACTGACAAACCGTCTCCGCTCAGAATCGTTTTTCTTATACGATGATATTATATCATTGAATTCAAATCTAATACAACCATTAAACAATGACCCACTTGTAATCTACTGTACAGCAGAGCGACATCCACTTACCTGCTTTTTTTTTCGAAGTTGAACATAAAAAGGCAATCTATACTAAAATTATTTTATAAATAAGCTTATCTTAATACTTGGGCCATAAAAACATTAAAAAAACTCTTATGATATCAGGCAAAATAACATAGCAGTGTTTATTATTATATTATTTTCATATTTATATTATTATATTAATTACGTTAAAATATATTTCTAAATTGTTGTTATTTATAATAAAAAAATTGATTAAACTATTAAATTGCAAAAATTTTATAATTAATTTCTATTGCCCAGTATACAATGGCTGCTTATACAAATGTATTGTATGTAATTTTATCCGACACTCCATGTAAAATGACATATTATAGGTACATTTAAAAAAAAGTTAATTAAAATTATTTGTTTGTATTAAATGTACAATTAGACTTCAGAAATATGTGTATAATATAAATACAAATATGCTGCTCAAGTATCATGTGTTAACTAACATTATTTCCTTCAATTTTTTTAAATTAAAAAGTGGTATGTCATATTAAGCCAGTCTTCCCTAATTTAAAAATATTATTCGTGGGTACTCGAAACTTCTAAAGTATATTATTTTTTTTTCCGAATATGGTTTGGACCATATCATTTACATGGTTAATTATCCATTGACCATATTAATTATCCAGATGCAGGATAATGTGGGATTATTTTAAACTGGTTTGGTTCGGTAAATTTCTAGTCATTTTCAACAAATTCGCTAGGCTAAATCAGTGTGAAAAATAATAATGCACCGGGATGTTTGGATCATAATACCATATAATTTACATGGTTCATTATCCCGGTGTGGGATAATTTTGAACCGGTCCATAGTCCGAGTTCAAAGAACATTACTCGGGCACTCGACCCGAGCATGGCGCAGCCAAAATATCCAAATGAACGGGCCTCGCCGCCTCCACCGTTCCACCGTCTAGAGGTATAATTATTAATTTCTCCTACCAGACCGCCATGAACCATCGCACTAATTAGACATACGACATCGTCGTAAGCCATCGCTTGACGAGTGACGACTATTTTATTGTTAGTACCATGAAAACCTAGAACAAGAAGACCAAACTCTTACGGCCGTCTGCATGAAAAGACGTACCGCGAAATGAGTCGAATGTTTAAACGGCAACTGCGTACTGTACTACTGTTACTACTTTAATTTGCGTAGTATATGAATTATTAATGTTTTTGCGTTTTTTGGAAATTATATCCATTATTTTAAACTATGACCCTTCTTAGATTTTATGGCTTGTACGATTACACATTTATACATGTTCTGTGTTCATATAAATACAAATATTTTTTTATTATTGTGTAAATAATTAAATTACACAATAATACCTATATAATACCATATAGTATATACTATATTGTCTTTTTTTGAACGATTGTTTTATAGTTTATACCGATACGTATCCGGTGCACTCAAATTTGTATTTTTAAGAATGATGGATGTTTATGAAATATACACATATACACATCCGCACATGTATAAATGCGTAATCGTGCAACCTATAAAATCTAAAAGGGGCATGCTTCAAAAAAATGCATATATTTTCCAAAAAACGTAAAAAACGTGAACCCTTATCGCACGCATCGCAGCCTGTGGTAAGGCTCTACATATTATAATGGTATCAATAGTGCCCTACCTGTGGCTGTGTGGCGACTTACTCATTTCGTGTCTGGGGACGTTATAGCGTTATCACTTATCAAAAGCAGACTGCGGAGTTTGGTCTCCGCTATATTATTCTTTACTCTATGGTCTCCACTATCCTTATTATAGACTTTAGTCTTCATGGTTTAGAAAAAAAAAATAATGGTTAATGCGTTAGTAGTTATACCTAGTTGGTACTTAATCGAGTATATATCATATTATCATAATATGTCATAGTACTTATGATTATTGAAAATTGTACCTACTTATATAAACAAATTAAATTAATACTTAGATATTATTATTTATCATTGTTAATATTAAAATATCTTTCTTTCGGACTTCTGACTATGATTCAAGATACTCTACTAAACTGTGGCTCTGACTCATGACTACGCTGTGACCTGAGACACAATATTCTGACTTTTATTGTAGTCATTAGGGGTCTGATACCTACTTTGATGGTTGTTTTTGTAAGTTACCAAATTTTGTACATTATGAACAATAGTAGAAGGATAGCATTAGTGCGCACGGTATGGTCAGAGATACCTACTGTGAAAGGAGAATTAATTGTTTGCTTAAACCTCGGTGCAATTTTGTGATTATCAATAATATAAATTACTGAACCACTGAACCAATTAAATGCATACCTTATTAGCTCTTTCTAAAATATGATACCTACAAACTGTATCAAACTAACTAACTATTACTATTGATGAAAACGGATTTAAAATTTTTTACAGGTTTTGTGACCAAAACAAAGTTCTTCCATCTACCGAAGTACCAAGTGCAGAGTTTCAGATTAAGGTTTGTAAAGGTTTCATGCTAAGTTTTAGAAAAAAAAATTGAATTAAATTATTGAATGTCTTGAATCAGCTGTATTACTTGAATTTAATACATTTTCTACCATACTGCATACAAATATATAAACATATTTTATGCTTGATCAAAATAGTTATTGTTCTATTGTGTTGGTGTTTTCTTTTCTTTTTTACATTTTAAAGAAATCAGGTAGTATTAAAATAAAATTGATAATATGCATTTTAAATATATCTAATACAAGTTTTTTTTCTGTAATAGTTGAAATTATATGTTAATATCATATGTTATTATTTTTATTTACTGTTAAATTCATGTTGTATAACATTTTTAATTTGATTAGAAACTTGGGCATAAAATGATATTAATTCTTGCATTTGATTTGATAATATACCTTGCGTCCTTGCTATTATTCATATTTCAAATTTCATAAAAAATTAAACATTAAAAGAAAATATTAAGATGACTATGGGATTAGCATTAATATTTATCAGTATGTATATTGTATATTGTATTTATAGGAAAAAAGTATGTAAATTAAGAATGCCAATCTGTGTGATTATATTAAGTTGTTGGTTGGTTATAGAATTAAAAAAAAACAATTGTCTCTTAAACTTAGTAAAAGAAGAAGTGTGGCGTCCACGTCCTGCATGTGCTATCTCCATCTTATGATCATACCACATGTTACATTTGTATTTAGTAGTACCAATTTTATGCAATAACATTTAATAACAGAGATATTTATATTTATAATCGACTTATTGTTAAACTTTAAGCATCTCATTCTCTTAAAACGTTTAAGCAAGTTTTAAGTATGTAAATTATTATAATCTAAAAATGCTCATAACTTGCTTAAAAATTTAAATATTATTTAAAATATTAAAATAAATGTTTTTATCTTTAATTAAATAATAATTAATTTCACTCTATTACTACACAAAGTAACCTACTAACCACAAAATTGGAACTGCTGAACACAAATTGGTACATTGTGTGTTTATTAGACAGTGTCAACATTAGCAGGATGGCTTCCTCTTAAGATAAAACCATATTATTAAATAAATAAAATGGTTTTATATTTAATCTGATATACTGTGAGAATAATAGCTAGTAGTATTTGAATTTTAATGAAAAAATTGATTTACATAGGTATTGACTACTTTACATCTTATCATTATCTTCCTTATAAAAAAAACTATAATTTTACTGATTTTTCTTAATGTCTGGCAAATATTTTCTTTATACGCTGCTGATCCAGCCACATCACTCTGGCATCAAAACATTCAACCATATTGTACACCCAAACCAAAGTTTATCAAAGCTACTTATTTACATAAACATTTTTATTATATACTACTAACTCCCAATGTTGTTGTTAATGTGTATTTTTATACTTTTGTTTAGATTTGTTCAAATACTTCAAAAGGTCTAAAATGTCTAGAATAATTTCATCTATCAAATGTGAGCAACAAAATGTATACATTAAGCAAGAACATAATATTGATGAATCAACTGAATATAATGATAGTAATGATGGAGAATTTACTTATCAATGGTAAGTATTTTATTACAACATTATGGAGGATCTTACCATAGACATATAAAAATTTAATTTGACTTTCTTGATGACATTTTTTTTTTTTGATAAAGATAGACAAATTTATGAGGAACCTCGCATTACATTTTCAAATCTTAGATTTAAAAAGAAAATTTTTGATGAATTTCTAACTCAAAATAATTTGGAAATTTTCATGTATTTTGTCAATATTTGAACTTTAAATGCTTATAAAAATAAATTGTGACTATGGATTTTTAATATTTTTCATCTGTCTTTGAAACAATATATTAGGAGCTTTCTATTAATTTACAAGCTTTTGTACTCAACAAATACAATTTTATTGATATTTATAGAATTAAAAACTAAAAAAAATTGGAAACTGAAAAAGTCCATAAACAGTTCAAAACAAATCAAAATATTTTGAACATTTTAACGTGTATAGAAAAAGCTAATATAAACAACCAGTAAAAATGTTCATGTATCTACAGTGATTTGTTTTAGAATTACACCAAAAACCAAAATCGATTTTGTCTCAATTTTTTTTTTGTTTTTCTCGGCGCTTTTAAAAAATACAGGGAATTTCATATTTTGACCTCCCCAATGCATCAACTAGATTCACTTTCCCATTGAACAGGATACTGAAGTTGAAAATCGAAGTATTATTCCGACTACTTATAAAAAAAGACACAAATAAAAAAAACATATATCATTGTAAAATCAATACATTCATAGCTCAGAATCTAAAAATTTGAAACTGAAAGTGTCCGTAAACAGATCAAAACAAATCAAAACTTTTTGATAATGTTACCGTGTATAGAAAATGCCCAAATGGGCCCAAGAACAACCAACATGTCGTATATTTATGTTAGATTACAAATTTTACAATAAAATAATATTATTTTATTATTTTGGTAGATATTTGAAATAAATTTATCAATGACCATTTAACTTATTTAGGAGCTAATTATTAATATAGTAAAAGATGCTAAGAAACTTTGTATTAAATGGAATATACTTTTAACTTAAACTGTGAAAGATTTGCAGTTCATGTACCATGAAGGTGTTGGTAGTTTGGTTCCATGTTAGGTAACACTTTTGTGTTTAAGACATTTTCATCATCTTAACACAATATCTGTGCCACATAATATTAAAGACCTACCTAACAGTTTATTTAATTGATTATGATTCATGACGTTTTTATATTGTGCTTAATTTTTCTGATTATTCCAGTTACTAAGGGGCCCCTTTTTTACAATAGCCGTACATGCCGCGCCGTCAGTGAACGAAAGTTACCACCTCCCACACACTACATGTACCAACCATGACTTGAAACCGATATTTGATAAAAATTCCAAACCAATAATGAAATCAGAAAAAATAAATGCCGATATCCGAAACTGAAATCAAAATCGGAAAAGATAAATACCGATAACCAAAATCGGGAAATATATTTTCGGTTTCAAGCCCTGGCCATAGGTGCAATTTGGGGGGACTTGGATTAAAATTAGTCCCTTCAAAAATTTGTATTTAAACTGAAGTATTTAATTCTTAATTAATTATCTAACCTACATACCCAATGCAGTAAACGTTGCTTGAAGAAATTTTTTTCTAAAATTTAAAGATGGAAACGACCCCGTGCACCAACATGATGTTAGATAATAATATAGGTAACATATATAAATACCTAAATGTTGTTATTTGTTTTAATACAAATATTTCTAGTTTTATTAATAGATGTATTATAATATATTAAATGTAGGGAAGTGGGTAAGAAAAATATAACTGTGGTATTTGAATAGGGGGTGTGGGGTTGGAGCCCCTCACGGGTCTGTTTCATTTAAATATGTTAAGCCCCTCCAAGTTAAAAACTGAAATTGCGCCTATGGACCTGGTCATTATAATAATATAAAAATAATGCTGGATTTGAAACCAATATTGGATACCAATTTTGAATACCGGTTTAAACCGTTAAAAACCAAAATCGATACCGAAGCCGAAAACAAAATCGAAAAAAAAACCAATACCGGTTATCAAAACCGAAATCAAAATCGGAAAAATTCTAACCGGTATTCAAAACCAAAAACGAAATCAGAGAAAATAAATACCGATGTCGGTGATATCTGAAACCTAAATAAAAATTGGAAAAAATAAATACCGATATCGGAAACCAAAATCGAAATCGGGAAATATATTTTCGGTTTCAAGCCCCGGTACCAACCACCACTTTTGCCGGCAATCATATATTATGAATTATAAATTAATATTTACAATCCCGGGCAACAGGGTCTGCAATAGAGGATTGCATGGTGAGAGGTGATCCCCTACCAAACTCAGTAATTAGATTTCCGAGTTGTTTATTTAAGGATTTTATTCTTTATTTTATTTCCTTACGTTGTCTTGATTTTACAATGATGAGCATTTTACTTTTATTTTTCATTTTCTGCGTGTGTACACGATAATAAGTAATCAAAATAATGGTTCGATTTTCAACTTCAGTATTTTGTTCAATGGGAAAGTGAATCTAGTTCCCATATTCCCATTACTGTTCAAAAGCGCCGAGAAAAAAACGGGAATTTTTACGCTAAATCGGATATCAATAAAATCTATTTTGGTATTTGGGGTAACACTAAAACAAATGACTGTGAATACTTTAAATTTACACTGGTTGCTTATATTCTATAAACTATACAATTTTCAAAAAATATTGTTTTGTTTTAAACTGATTACGGACATTTTTAGTTTCAAAGTTTTTTTTCTATGAATGTCAATATAAATGTAGTTCTTTAGTGAAAAAGCTTGAACATTTAATACAAGGCTCCTAATATATTGTTACAAACATTCGATACATATTAAAATCTAGTCACAATTTTTTTATGAGCATTTAAAGTTCAAATGTTGACAAAACGCGTAAAAATCACCAAAATGTGCAAATTTTTTTGAGTTGGAAATCCATAAAAAAAAAATTTTTTTAAATCTAAAATTTGAAAATGTAATAGGTAGAAGATTTCACATAATTTTGTCTACCTTTATCAAAAAAAAAATGTCCACAAGAAAGTCAAATTAAATTATGAGCGTTTAAAGTTCATATTTTTACAACATTGGATATTCACTCAATTTCTCATGTAGTGATTTCTATATTTTGTTGTTATTCAAAAATACTGTATTCTGTAAATACATGAAAATTTAACTGAATGTTGATATTCTCATTTTCTATACACCATAAAAGCCCTGCCAGCCACCCATCAATTTCTATTTTCTTCAACTGATGACCACCAGCTCTTCCTGGCCCGTGGCGCATCTATTTAGTCCTCGGCCCTTGTTCTCACTCTTTTACTTCTCAAGGAAAAACACCTGGATTATAGATTTTGTTATATTTATTACCATTTTTACCTGTTTTTATCAACTTTGGATGTGTTACAATCATTCCTGGTGTTTTCCGCGGGAAGAATAATAATGTGGGGGGACATTTGAGTACTTACAATTCTCTGGTGTCTTAATAATAATATTATATTGTATAATGTAGGTATTGTTATGTAATTATAATTTTTTAAGTATTTGGCCGATACTTAACACACAAATTATTGTTATTATATTATCCTGTAAATGCCTAGGAGATTATTTTGTAAGAGTTAAGATTTAACCTAACTAATACAACTTAATGTAATTTAGCGTTAGCTACTTCATACATTTAGATTTTGGGGGAGCGGAGATTCATTCGTTTGAATGTATGGTTTTACAATGTTTTTTTTTTTGTGTCTGTCGTCACCTTTTATCACCTTTTACAGTGACTCTCTAGACACCTAATGTACAGCAGAGCGTTACCCACTTACCCGGTTTTTTTATTATTCATATACTACACATTTTAGTCATCTTAACTAAGATTGTTAGTTTTTAATGTAATATTTTAAATATAAATTATATAATTCAAAGAAATATTTTAAATTGTAGTTACAGGTCAGTGCAAGATTCTAAATATACTACAGAAAATTCTGAAACACAAATAAAAACTGAAGTGGATATAAGTGACGACATTATACATGAAAGTTTTTTTAAGAGAGAGAATTACAATTGTGATCCATCAATCATTATGTGCCATACGCCTACAACATCTTACATAAAAAGCGAGTCTACAAATTGCAATCTGAATACTAAAGCTTTAACCATAAATTTAACACCTCCTGAACACAAGACTGCATTATATGAAAAAAAACAATACTTTTCTCAAATTGAAATCAAATCTGAAAAACCATATAAATGTGGTATTTGTAATAAATCATTTTCATTGAAAGGAACCTTAAAAACTCACCTTTGGATTCATTTGAAAATTAAACCTTACAAATGTTTCATTTGCTACAAATCTTATTCTCAGGCATCAACTTTAATTACTCACAAAATAACTCATAAGGCTGAGAAACCATTTAATTGTGATATTTGCAAAAAGTCGTTCGCACAGAAAGTAAATTTGAAAACTCACATGATGTTTCATATGGGTGAAAAATCTAATAACAAAACTTGTAATAAAAGAATTTCATTAAAAGAATTTCATACAAAAACTCTTACTGATGAAAATTCAAACAAATCTGTCATCTGTAATAGATTATTGTCTCGAGGAACAACTTTAAGTGTTAAACAACCATATAAATGCCATATTTGTAGTAAATCATTTTCATATAAAGGAACCTTGAAAACTCACTTAACAATTCATAATAAAGAAAAACCATATAAATGCCATATTTGTAGTAAATCATATTCTCAGAAAGGATACATGAAAATTCACACAAGAATTCATAAAAGAGAAAATCCATAATATAAAGAAATATTTAAAGAAAAAAAACATTGTCTCAGACATGATTTTAAATACAAACCACATTATTCATAAGGTCCGTTAAATAGTTAACTGTGCTCTCTGTAAACAGTCTTGCTCAAAAAATACTTGTAATTAAGTCACTTAAAAGTTTATAAAATATACTAGCTGTTCTGCCTAATATTGTCCAGGGCAGATTTGTATTTTTAATAAATATATTTGTACAAAGTGATATACCATATTTGTTCTATTTATAATATTGATATAATATGTGACCAATTGCAACCATTTAGATAAACTAAACATGTTTTTTTTTTCTTAAGCTAAAAAAAAAAAATCATGTGCGAGCTACCCTTTAGCTATCTGTGGCCAGACGCGATTCTGTGTGGTTCTGTGAGGGGTGACCGTAGTACAAATCAGAAGTTTGTATATTATACAAAATAACGACACAATTAATATATTACTAATTTACTAGTTCATTAAAATCGTTACACAATGTATATGATATATGAGAAAAAGAGTCCAGTACTCTATGACGCGAACTCGAAGACAAAACCTCCGTCCGTTCGCAGGCCGCGACATACCCTACTCGGGTCCACGACTGAGTGACCGGCCAGTTATATTACCATTATATTTGCATTTTCTATACACTATAAAATTTTTCAAAATATTTATTTGATTTGTTTTGAACTGTTTAGGAAAATTTTCAATTTCCAATTTTATTAGTTTTTTTTCTATGAATGTAAATAAAACTTTATTTGTTAGGTAAAAAAATTTGAAAATTTAATACAAGCAAATCAAATTAAATGTTCATGAGCGTTTGAAGTTCATATTTTTACAATATTGGATATTCACTCGATTTCTCATGCAGCAGTTTTGTATTTTTATTATTATTCAAAAACGAATAATTGTAGATACATGAAAATTTCAATGAATATTTATACTTTCATTCACACTATATAATTATGAAAATATTTAGACTAGTATACAGCTGTTAACGGACATTTTCGATTTTCAATAAATTGCTATTCATTGTGTTGAAAATCTTGAAAATGCAAAAAAGCCTTCTTATATATTGTTGTAACATCAATTAAAAAATATTAAAAATACATAGTCACGTTTTTTTTATAACCATTTAAAGTTTGAATGTTGACGAAATGTATCAAATTGGAAACTTACAAATTATTTAGTAGTTAAATATTTATAAAATGTTTAACTTTTATAGATAAGGATTGAAAATTTAAAACAAGGTTTCACAAGGTAAGTACCTAATCAATTCTGTAACCAGTTTTTTTTATAGTTATTTTAAGTTAAAATTTGGACGAAATTATATATTAAATAACCAAGAATAACGACTTTAGTTAATCTTTTATTATTTTATAACATTAAATAAACTTACCAGCTACTATATAAATAATAAGTAATAACAATATTAATATAATATAAAATATCCCAGACTGACAAACTGTCTCCGTTCATAAATATTTTCCGGAGAGGTACAATTATAGTTTATAATTAATTTAAAATTTAATACCATCCATTATACAGTACCTATACATTATACCTACCTGTAACTTACTATACAAAAAAGTGACATCCACTTACCCACATTTTAATTATATGTATATTTATTTACATTTTAAAGAAATAATTGTAATAATACTGACACAATAAAAGATATAACATCAGACTTGTATTTGTTCTGTTAATTATTTTTTTTGCCACCTCATTTATAAAATCAGTTCAAGATCTTATATATATTTTTCCATTTCAAGAATAGAAAAACTATACATATAATTTAAATAAATTACGTAAGTACCTAACTACTTACTTTTATATTGTCCCTGTTCATGCAAAGTACACTAAGTCCAAAAATCGACTTAGAAATTTGTATTTTAACAATAATAAGAGCTATAAATTTCACAGTGTCATATTATTTACAACTACTCATTAACAGCTATTTCCCTTAAGGGAAACTCAATTAAAAAAAGAAAGAAAAAAATTTGGTTACATATGGTATACATTTAAAGTTTGAAAAAATTTCAAAAGCTGATTCATGTTTTTGGACTTGGTGTGTTTTGCATGAACGGGGACGATATATTGTCATATCTTAATATTATGTGAATCATTATCAACAAATTTTCAAGAATTTAATATTTATAATACATTAAATATTATGAATCAATTAATTTAGATTTATTATTAGTTATTGATTATTACTTATGTTTGGATATTGTAACTATAAAACATTCAAAAATCAATAAAATTCTAAGAGAATAGCTGAAAGTTCTAAATATAGTAATTAACTCGTTATTATTGGACACACTAATTTTGTAATTTCATAGTTAATAGGTAATTATGATACGTTTGTGAGCCATACTGTATGATTCATGACTATTTTTCTATATGCTGGAGTTAGATAAACTTAAAATTAATTAAAAAGTATATAATCTGACCAGTCGTTACCCACTAAAAGAACTAAATTTGAATATTTTCATTTTTTCAACTAACAAATTACTTAACCAAATACTTTCTATAATAGTGTAGATTTATAGTGCTATTTTAAAATTATGTTAATATTCACTAAAAAAAGATTATAAATATTGTTCTTATATTCTCCTGAAAATTAGAAAAATATCCAAAAATAATCTATTACCTTTTTTTTTACAATATTCCAATAATTAAGGATATACCTATATATAGTGAAACTTCCCTTCACAGATACCTCTAAATAGCGGAAGTTTTTTGGAAACATCACAAAAATCAGACAATATTTTGCTAACTGTAAATGTTGAAAATATTTAGTCAGTTTTCAAATTTTTTAGTTTTTTTTTCCAATAATTGTCAATAAAACTATTTGTTGGGTAAAAAAGCGTGAAAATTTAATGCAAGGCTCCTGATATATTGTTACAATAGCAGTTGAAAAATATTAAAAATACATAGGCACAATTTTTTTATAAGGACTGCAACTATGGGGAAACTCAAAAAAGTCCAATCTAAACAAAATTCAAACTTTCCAATATCTAGCGTACTTCGTAAATTATTAAATGCCTCTCCTTATGTTTCTAATCATACTGTTCGTTCAGATTTAAAAATACCTCTTATGCATGATGAAGCAAAAATGTATTACAAACGTTTCCATCTCCACTTATTATCTAACCCCAATCCGCTTGTTAGAAATCTCTCTACCCCAACTATCCCCGGAAACCCTCCAAGAAGATTAAAACGAAAATGGTGTCATGACTTGCTTGTATAAATTAAGTACTAAATAATAATAAAAAAAAAAAAACGAGCGAAAGTGTCATTAATGGGATGCTGCTCTCATCAAAAGTAACATATATTATATAATTTATTGTAAACTGTTATTATTATTAATATTAATTTGTTTCGATACCTTATATATATATTCTGTATAACATTTACCTATTGTGCCTAAGGTATAGATTGTCAATTCATCTTAAAAAAAAAAAAAAAAAAATAAGGATTTAAACTTAAATTTAAATTTAAAATTTAATAATTATTTTGTAGTTAAAAATTTATAAAATGTAAAACTTTTATAGCTAAGGATTGAAAATCGAAAACAAGGTTCCACGTAAATAGGTTATATATAAATTACTTTATTCACAATAATATCATCAAATATACTTAGTAATATCATAGGCTGACTAACCGTTTTCGCTCAGAATAGTTTTTCTTTTACAATGATATTATATCATTGAATTCAAATTTAACACCATCCATCACAGTGACCCACTTGTAACCTTCTGTACAGCAGAACGACACCCACTTGCCCACCTCTTTTTTATTAAAATCATAAAAAAAAAAATTGATAGTTGGTAAATCTTTAAAAAACATTTTTTCCAGTTAAAATAAAAATAAATATGTACTTTTTCTCACAATTGTCTAAATAAGTTAAAAATTCCTTAAAAACCTAACCCATGAAATATTCTCAAATTAATTTTTCTTTGAACTCCGAGTTGTCCACATTTTTACTCTCATAAAACTAGATATTATAGTCAGTAACGAAATGTAAAAACATATTAATCTGCATTATACTCTTAACAAAATGGCACGGTAGACAACAAAGACTACTGTGATACTACTTTTAGAATGTTACCTAAACAAGTCAAAACACATAATTTCTTATTGAAATTTTGTGTTTGGAACTTAAAAAGAAGGAATAGAGGTATAGGACCACTGTAAATCTTAAGTACAATAATAAGTACTATAGATTTAATTACCTGACGGTAAAAAAAAACTGTTACATACTATCATTTAGACACTATAAAATATAACAATTATATCGATTGTTAAAAAACTTTAATATTACTTAGTTTAGGTATTTGTTTTTACACGTGATTAAATACAATTTAATCGATCACCATAGATTCATGAAACAGCTTTCAGTTCTTCAGGCATATCATTTTTAGGGTGTTTGTTTTCAAAATGTTGCTTATATGTTTTAGGATCTGGCATCTGTGCCTAAAAATTAAAATGTTTACTCGTAATTATTAAGGTATTACAAAATACATTAAACTAAGTATATACTTAGTATTTTTTATTGCAATAAACATAAAAAACTAAATAAGTAATAATAATTAATAATTTATCAATATTTAAAATTAAAATACCAAAATCAATGTGAAACTTTGTTTACTATAAACACATACCTTCTTACAATAAATGTATATAATTAGCACGCTCAGTGGCATATAGATGGTGGGGGGTGATCTATCTATGGGTGACCTTTCCCCCCCGGAGATCAAATTTTAAACACAATACAACATGTATATAATAATATGAATATAATATCTGTATACTGAATGTCTATTAAACATTTTATATCCCCCCCCCATGAAAAAATTTTAGTAACGCTACTGAACCCTCCTAATGGTAATACAACTTTTTAGTTATTATAACTTACACGTAATATATATATATTTAAACTGATGAGTAACATAATAAAAAAAATTTTTAGGTATAGGTACAAGACAGTTTACTATTTGCGCACCTTAGAACGTTTAACAATAAAAAACTAAAAATCTGATTACTATGGTTAGATTAAGATCAATATTAAGTTATATTTAAATAGGTTCACAAATAAAAATTGTACTTTTACACTGATTACTTAGTTTATTTATTTTCAAGTTTCACTATTAGGTATTTAATTGAATAATCAAATAGCCGAGATATATACAGAAATAAAGATTTATTCTTCGTTTACAAATTATATACCTACTAATAATAATGCATACTTATTTAGCTACTTTTTATTATATGTACAAACGATAAGGTGAAAAGAAGCTTACTTTACAAACAGTGCAAACGTGAATTAACGCCTTTTGAGCAGCCTTCTTCTGTTCATTGGCGCTATGACCCTGTTGCTTCTTCATCTTAGCTTGTTTTTCTGCGGCCTTGGCCTGTGACTGCGCTTTCTGTTGTCCCCGGGCCATGACAAACTGATGATAATAATAAAATTAGTAAACTAAAACACACACGGTCGCTACTTGTTGGATTCGTTAAGTTAGGTAGGTAATTTATTAGGCTGGCTAAATACACTTACAGACTTTCAAAAAAATGGTCGATGTTAACCCTTTATTTCTATATCAACCACACAGTATCCAATGGTGACCGGATCGACAGCCGCCAGTTGAGCCGTCCACGACGTTCGAGAACAGGGTTCTTACACTCCTCTTGGAAAATAGTAATAAAATCGTACGATCGAATGGCTCGTTACAGTGAATTGTGATTCGTCAACGACTTCGGTGGGTCGTGGCTACTGGCCGCACCAAAGATCGAGGGACCGCGGGTGAACGGAAGGAAATAGGTATGAAACTACAAAACGCGATACGGCGTTTAAGAACGGCGATCTCTCCGGTCTCCGCGCGTCACGCTCACGAGTCACGAGTAGTCCGACACTCCGAGTCTCCGACGTACGCGCGCTTATCACCATTCCACAACGTCCTCAAACGAGAACTGCCACCAGTCGCACAATTGTTTGTTATATTCCTAATAATGATAATACCGGTACGCCCATTTATCATTACCTAAAGACCATAAGGTAGACTAGCTAAAAGTCAATCAAATGGTCAAATCGTAACCATTAAACTATTTTGCGGTCACCCACGAAGATTTTATTTTTTATTTTTAACCATGTTTATTATTTGAGAATTTTAGATGTGCATTGTCCGTAGATATATAGATCAACAGACTAGATGGCCGACTACTATACAACAGTCGTGCAATGTTTTGAGGTTGTGCCGCCATTTGCCTAAACGACAATGATATATTTTATCATTGTTATTATCATAATATACAAGTGTAAACATTGCAGTTTAGGCACAGACTGTTTATGAAAATAGTTTTCATATAGTCTGTGGCTTGGGCATAGAGTGGACCACGGACTAAGATATGATATGCCGTGAAGTGGACACAAGCACGATTAAGGGGGGGGGGCGGGCATGGCCCCGGGCCTTGATGGTTAGAATTTATTTAGAGGCCTCGGATTTGTCCATCTCTTTTTTCCTTATAGGCTAAAACAGTCAGTGCATATATCACCTAAAAAAAATCGATGACCATTTAGCACGATTAAAGATATACGATTAAGTATATCTTTAACCGTGCTATTTAGCGAGGAAAAAAGCTTGGAAATTATAATTTATAAATAAATTGATAAATTATTCATTTTTTATTGCCATGTACCTAATATCTATTATCTATATAATATATTTATTACAACAATACATACAATTTAATAATATATACATTATTTTTTTTTTCGTACAAGACCTCATTTAAAACTGGCCCCTGGGCCTCAAATTGTCATAATCCGGGCTTGATTCAGTGCCGTAAAAATCATAGGTGCTGGCGGTGAATAGCACTAGGGCCCACGGAGGTGAAAGGCCCTTAGCGGATAGACGTCAATTTTTTTTTTTTGATTTGATTCATTATAATTGTGTTATTATCTTGTATTTAATTTCATATAACAAAATGTAAGAGCCTGGTCCGTCTAGTTGGTACTTTTGGGGGTCAAAAGTAAAAATTTCCCAGTAGTTTTCAAAAGCGACGTGAAAAAAAAAAGAAAAGTTAAGGAAAAATGGGAATTTTTACGCAAAATCTGTTTTCGAGAAAATCGATTTTGGTTTTTGGTGCAACTCTAAAACAAATGACCGTAGGTTGTAGGTACATTAAATTTTGACAAAATGTTTATATTAGCATTTTCTATATACCATGTAATGCAAGATTCCTCATAAATTTGTCTACCTTTTTCGAAAAAAAGATGTCTACAAGAAAGTCAAATTAAATTTTTATGAGCGTTTGAAATTTATATTTTTACAACATTTGATATACCTATATTCGATTTCTTATGTAACGATTTTTTTAATTTTTAGTAATTAAAAAACGATTGACTGTAGATCTTGAAAATTTCACTAAATGTTTATATTAGCCTTTTCTATTATACACCATACAATTTTGAAAATAATTTGACTCTTTTAGAGCTGTTTACGGAAATTGTCAATTTCAAAGTTTTTTTTTTCTATGAATGTAAAAAAAAAAATGTTTTTCTTTGGTGAAAAAGCTTGAAAGTTTAATAAGTACAAGGCTCCTAATATATTGTTACAACGATATTTAAAAAACATTAAAAATCCAGTAACAAAATTTTTTTTGTAAGCATTTTATTTCAAATTTTAAAATACGTAAAATACACGAAAGTTAGAAATTGAGTTTGAAATTCATAAAAATGTATCCAATTTAAAATGTATAAATTATTTTGCAGTTAAAAATTTATAAAATAAGTTGGAAAGAGGTAAAATAAAACACTAACGAGAATTTTTGACCTAGGTCTACATTGAATTTTCATTCCAATACATTACCTTGGTACTATCACTTCTAATATTTTTGTATTACAGGTGCCAAAAAACAAAGCAAACAATGAAAACTAAATTTTCTTAACTTCAGAATTTTTTAGTAATAGGATTATTTATAAATTTGAATCATTAATTATTAATATGTACTTTATGTTCCGGTCATGTACGGTAATAAACAGTTATAAACAATATTTTATATTTTTATTATAGGTAATATTGCTTATTCACTATTGATTAATGTTATTTTTGTAGGACGTGTAGAATTATCATTCAATAATTTAGATGTAAGTTATAAAAATTCCAATACACAATTTTATTATTTACTTGTATCAATAATAATGTTTATAATATTCAAATTCACGTGGTAATTATTCGAATGTTATCTTATCACCGACATAAATATCGAATAAATGCATAAAACAGAAACTTCTATACTAGATTACTATTTAGAAATCTGTGACATGAAACAGTGGCTTCGTAACCATAATACTTGCCACCAGAACTATGTCATTTGTAGGCTCGTCTGCCCAACATGGATGCTTTGTCTATGATTAAGATCTATCTTAAATTGTGATACGAGTTTAGTCTAAATGGACTATATGAGTATCAACTATAATATCTTAGTCCGTGGTATACTGGTATAGTAATATTGTATACGTTAAATCAATGAACAATTAAATGCTATAGGCAGGGTTAGGATTTTATAGCATTTGCATATTTCTTATGAAATGATTAAAAAAAACAAAGCTAAAAATGTGTTTCATATGATACAAAGAACTCAAATGAAAAATTGTATTTTGATTTTTTGAACTTTTTTTTGCAGTTTAACCTGTATTTGAATCAAAATCGGTCATATTTTTGAAATTATAATTATGTAAACGTATTTTTAGATTTTTGTCAATCAAATTATTACGATAATTACGTTTTAGGTATTTGATTCTAATTTTTGTTATCTGTTGATTTTGTTGAGTTTTTCTTGTCGATTTCTACTGCGATTATTAAGGAATGAGCGTTGATTGTGTTGTAAAGTTTTTTTATAACATAACTACCTATAATAATTTGTAAGTGATTGAAAAAATTATTAATTGATTAATTTCCTTTTTTTTTTTTGCATATTTTGTTGTTTTTGTTGCATATATAGCGATATTTAAGGTAATATTATAGCGCATATTTATGCAATTTTAAGTGCTATATATCCCAACCCTGGCTATTAGATATCTTAAGCTTTTGGATGCAGCATTCGGAACCAACCATTCAAGTTTACCAACCTATTGATTTTTTTTTTTTGAAATCATATATTTTTGAATAATTAGTACCTAATTAAATCTATATTTCGAGTATCTTCAGAAACTTCCCGATCTTTTGATGTGTGGCGGATCCAGTGTTTAATTTTTTTTTTTTTTGGGCGGGGCATTAATAGTACAAAACAATTTACAACACCAATATTAAAGACATCTACTACTGCACTAAGTGTGAACATTGGTACTCTTCCCAAGTCTCGGGGTGCAGGTTTTGAATGTTGGTTCTGTTTGTGAAAATTTTGCAGTGGTCCAGAACATTTTGGGACAATTCTGAAAATGGTTTCTATTACATACGTCCGTGTGTTGTGCATAAAAATACTTTTCTGTGATTGGTTGGTATAGATGGTAAGCGTTCTTACCACACAATTAGCCATGATACCATGAAGTTGATAGAATTCTGGGGTTCAACTATTTCATCACGGCTCTCTATTGAATATACATAATATAATCACAGAATAATAAGGTAACTAATATGTTACCAATCCATCTGACCCATGTGGCCATGTTAACCAATGAGAAACGTTTTGGAGATCATTCATAACGAACAGATCTGATCAGTAAATGCACTTACACGTGAACTTACAGTGGAAAGTGGAAACCCATCATATATGGGTACCAATGGTCAACCAGATATTCAGAACCACCATTCAAATACTCTAGACGATTCTGAAATTCTTTGGACGGTTATGGAAAGCTGCTATTGTCATTTGTCTGTATTATAGACATATTAATAAAATATAATATAATTTATAATATTTAATGTCTATGTCTGTATCAACTATTGTTATTGTCCTGTTGAAGCTATGACACATATTCAAAACTTTTAAAAATATGCTTGTTCTACTTGGCTATACCGGCTCTAAACACCTTTATCGAAAGAATATTTAGTCATTAATCATATTCAATTATGAATGCACAATAGACTGATGATAGAAATAGATTTTCGCCCATTTCTGTAAAACACAATTATTGATGAAACAATATAAATGTTTTCATCATAATTTAATTTTGCCCCAATGGTTTGCCTTCATAATAAAAGACATTTTAATTTCTCAGTAAATTAACAAAGACAAATAGTTAAGCTAGTAGGCAATTGACAGTCTTACATAAAATATATTAATGAATTTAATTAAAGAAAAAAAAAAATTGTATCTATAAAAATATTTATTAACAGCTGATATAATATAAGTTTTTTATAATAGCTTGAATATCACATAGTGCAAAATTAAAAATATAGACAAATAACAATTTTACTTTACTTTATCATGATGGATAAAGAGTTCATCAATTTTTAATGCTTAAAAGTAAAAATTAGACACCTTGAATTTTATTTAAGCTACCACATTGAATTTGGTAACAAAAAAGTGCAAAGCATAAAAAACAATTAAAACAATCTTTTATGTAATATTTTTTAAGATTATTATAAATATAATTTGAAACTTAAGTAAATAGTAAAATATACTAAAAATGTATAAGTTAGCAGGCTAAAGGTTAAATAAAAAACTTTAGTAGGTAATGAAAATAATTTTTCAATCACTATTACTCACATTTGATAACATGATTATTGGTTATAATATAATGTATTTTATCACTAGCCTCTAAGAATGTTCAATTAATTTGGTTACAATAAACAAGTATTAATAAGCTAATTTAAATACTTTAATAATAATAGTAAAAATAACAATTTTAAGATTTAAATTCAAGTTTTAAATCAGTTTTTTTTTTTGAAAGTTGAGGAACTGTGTGTAAATACTAAAAAAAATTAAATTAATAAAATAGTCATACAAAGTAAATTTATGAGTAAAAAATATGTAAAAGTAATAAATAATTACAAGATTTTAAGCTGTTGTATTTAAAACTGCCTGTTTTTTTGCAAATGCGATGAAGACTTGTTCAAGAGTTGTATCACTAACAGTATAGTCTTCAATTATAGTATAATTGTCTTTAATTGCCTTCATCTGACCAAATATCTCAGACAATGGTATATTTGGATTCGTAATGTGATAATGCAATAAACCCTGCAATATAAATAACAATTTGAATCAATACATTTATTTATACCTGTACAAAAATAAAATAGTTTTCTTTCTCCAGACACCATGACTGCTAGAAGAAAAATGCCACCTGTGGCCGAATTCAAATCGACGACGATGCACGTCGCAACTGACACCTTAGCCCGCTCGGCCACTCCGTCCCCCATTTAACATTTATTTGGAATTTATTTTATTATTTCCAGTAGTTATAAATGAAAAATGCGTTAAACATGTATTATGCATAAATGTTGACTTACTCTAACTTGGTCAGTTTTGTAAATAGAAAAAAACTTTTAATACAAAAAATATTTAAAAAAAAATAATCTATCCGATTATGTAGAAAAAAAAATAGTGTTTCTATTTAAAAAAATGTAAGTTGTATAGCACATGCGCACACCGATGATGTTAAAAACTTGAAATTTATCTGAAAATATGTATTTAAGTACTCCCTATCACCTCCCAAGGTCATCCACCTGAGATATTTAATGTTACCTTAAACCGTGATCACACTGTATACTGAAATAATATATTGTTAAAACCTTTGAAATATATATTATTTTTAGGACCCCCCCCCCCGAAAAAAAAAAAAAAAAATCCGCCACTAATACATTGCTCTAAGACACTGCAGTGTACAGTTCATGAATTGCTAGATTAGAATGTAGTTACTTTAATTAAATTTAAAAAAATAGTTTAATCTCACCTTATGTTCGTCTTTTAAGCTAATGTCTGGAGAAAACTGACGTTCTATATCAGATTTTAGTTCAGTAACATTTGAATTTTCAATATAACGTAGTTTTATCATTATGGTAAACCCTTGTCCATAACGATTTTTCAAATATTGTATATTACCAATACATTTCATAACACCGTCCACCATTATTGTCAAACGGTTGCAAAGTGCTTCACATTCATCCATACTAAGTATTTAAGCAAATCAAATAATTATAACTCAATATAAATATTGTATACACATTACACATTATTTTTACCTATGTGATGTAAGTACAACGGCTTGTCCACCTCTTTGACTAGCAGCTAATAATTGCCATAAATTACGTCTTGCCACGGGGTCTACTCCACTAGTGGGTTCATCTAAAAACACAACTGGAGGAT
This sequence comes from Acyrthosiphon pisum, assembly GCF_005508785.2. Taxonomy (NCBI): domain Eukaryota; kingdom Metazoa; phylum Arthropoda; class Insecta; order Hemiptera; family Aphididae; genus Acyrthosiphon; species Acyrthosiphon pisum. The sequence goes on along the minus strand of NC_042495.1, from coordinate 8,259,984 downwards.
CTCCAATTAATGCCATTGCAGTGTTTAATTTCCTCTTATTACCACCACTATATTTTCCGCAGACTCGATCTTTATATTCTTCAAGACCTATAACAACCATAATAATAATGAAAATACAGAAAAAATCATTAATCATACTATCATAGGATATAAATTTTGAAGTTTATTATTATTTATAGTTTATTATTTGGTATGATCTTTTAGAAAAAAAATGTTGATTTATTATTAATATTTCATGTTTACAAGTACAAATAATAAAATAAAAGTTACACTGATTCTAAAAATGTAATGTCTTACACATCAAGTGTGAACAAGGGTAACCCACTAGAATGTACAGACCTCCTAACTATTTATTTTTATCTTTAAAAAGGTTCATTTAAAACTAACAGAATTATATTGTATAAAAAAGTAATAAATCATTCAATAAAAGGCTGTCATATATTTCGCAGTCTACCAGCAAATGCGTTCTACCAGCCGATGTAGGATAAATTCTACCTGCGACTGGCCGGTTTTTACACAGGGCTAAATTTATCTTAAATAGATACAGTTTAATCTTTTTCTTTGGTGAATACTTTATCTTTATGGCACAGATAACAATACTTCGAAATTTTGTAAAAGTATGGGCTCAATATCTCAGTACATTACTTATTGCGAGACGCCACAATTTATACACACAATGTGTTGGCAAAAATATTTTCGCAAACAATGAAAATTTCCAATGTTAGGTATACCTACATAAGGAAAAAGGTAAGAAAAGGAGAATTTTACGTTGTAAGAGAAAGGGATGTCAAACACAAAAATGAGAAAATTGGAAAAATGAAGAAAATGAGAAAATTATATTCTTATATTTATTTAGCTTACATAGCTTATATTATATTTATCATAATTGTGTATAATATTATAGTAAGGATAATGCTTTTTGGACTTTTATTGACAAAAATGGTCATCTAAATAGTGAACTAAGCCTTAGTCAACAGTTAGAACTGGTGTTCTACTGGACTCAAGGTTTATCCAATAAAAACAAAGTACGTGACTGGGTGAATTTGTGTCGGGATATACCAGTAAAAATGTTCAAAAAACATAATAATTTTGGAGTACCTGATATTATCATACAAGTCAACAAATGTTTGTTAAGAGGATCTAGAAAAAATCATATTATACACTATGATGGGTGGCGAGCGTATAATGGTATTGCTCAATATGGTTGATCCACTTACACAAGCGCACACTCAACAGATCAAAAGTTCATAGAAACCATTACGCTATGTGTGCTACAAGTCCTGACCTCCTTCCAAGGTAAAATTATTATAAGTTATGTATAATAAATTTAACGTAATAAATATGATACAATGATACATATTGCATGAGATACCTCATGGAAACTTGGTGGCGAGGAATAAATAAATCGGATTTATTTAATGCATTTTTGAGAGATATGGCAAAAGTTTTTGTAATTCAAACACAAAACAACACAATATTCATCATTCTTGACAACAATTATACTATAATATTATAATATTATAATTTTTTATTTATTTATTTGCGTTAGACCGCATACTACTCTTAAATTCAACGGTAGACTGCATATTATGACAGCCCAAAAAAATCAATATGTAAGGAAATAGAAATTAATGAAAATTACAATGTAGATATTTTTTTAAGGCCAATTATAGCATACATTATACAATATATTTATCCATTTAATTTTATATATTATTTTTAAATAGTACCTTATTTATTATTGATTTTAGATTTGATAAGTCGTCTATTGAGCATTATTATTGTATAAATACAGTTTTTTTAAATTTAATAAATAAACATTACAATTTATATTTAACTGTTAACAACTATATTTTCTAAAAGTACCTCCACTACTTTATTTTACGTACCTAAAAGTTTAATCCACTTATCAACATGTTTTTTGGTGTTTGTTGGAGATATTCCTCTCAAAATTGCCATTAGCCTTAAAGTTTCTCTTCCAGTGAGTTGATCATTTATTGCATCAAATTGAGGACAATAACCAATCAAAGAAACATACTATACATAATTATAAATGAATTAATTCCTATTAATATTTTTTAATCCTAAAATAATTGTATTCTATTTTTTTTATTAACCTGATTTATATTAGAGCTGAGTTTGTACAACTTATCCGTCAGAATAGAAGCGTCGCCTTTTGAAGGAAATGTATCACCAGTTAAAATTCGGAATGTAGTTGTTTTACCTGCGCCATTTACACCAAGTAAGCCAAAACATTCACCAGGGGAAACGGCAAAACTTATACCCCTGACCCCGGTGAATTTAAAACTAAACTTTTTAACCAAGTCATCAACCAGCAATAATGGCGATGATGCATTATCTAAAATGTAAATATGTACAATTAAATGTATTTGTGATTTGTTTATAAACATTTTCAATTACTTGGACAAGTTTTAGCTGCATCAACTTTGTCTCTTTCACCGCCAACATCTGGATCTTCATTCATATCTTTATAACTCACACCAGTACCAATGATTTTATTAAAAACAAACTGATGTAACCGATGAAATATTTTATAATCAAAAAATAATATAATAGATATATACAGTATGCTACTAAATAATAAAAATAAAGTTTCTTCTAGTATGCCATTTGGATTTTTATCGGATTTGAAAACAAAATAACTTTTTTGTTCAGAGAAAATATTATCTAAAATGATAAAGTATAGAGTTAAACATGCTGACAGTTGACATCAAATAAAAAAAAATATAAATACTTACTTTTACACATTTCATTCATTAAAGGTGATTTACATACTTTGCACATGTTGTTTTCCCACGTTATTTGCAGAAATCCTGATATACATGATGAATATGAAAAATGTGGAATAATTAAAACTATTAACCTTATTAAATTTAACGTGTTAAAGGAACTAGTTTTATTATAGTCTCTTATTAAGTCTTTCAAAATATACAAGCCAGTATTTATAAACATTCCTGTAAAAAATAAGCAGAAAATTATCAATAACCGTAACGGATACAACTGCTGAACCTAAAAAAATGTATAGAAAATACCTAATATAAAATTAACTGCAATGAACAATAACATGGAACTGACGAGGGTATTTTTTAAATAGCTATAAACATATGCATAGAATATTGCACTCCATCCATAAATAAGTAGTAATGTTAATAGAACACCTGTAAAAATCATTTTTAAATTAAACATTAAATTAATTTAATTTTAACTAATATTATAATATTATTAAGGACATTGAATGCGGCGATTTTCTGTCTTTGTCTAGCACACGTAGAACATAGGAATAACGACCTAAGCGACTGAGAGAAATTAAGGTACTTTTAGTTGTTTGATTTAAAAAATGTAAAGATGTTTGAATTAGTATACAAGTTTACTTTGCATCTGTTGAAGCATATTTTTAATATTTTTTTAATACATTTAATATTAAAAATTGACAAATTTATAAAATTTATTCTCATCAAATATTTTTTTTTTTTTTATTGGACATAAAAGACCGCAGCAGCTCTGGCCATTGGTCTGACAGTAAATTACATAATTATGACATATTTACAGAACATATTTACAAAACATATACATATTAATACAAGTTAAATTTCCTTATATAATGTGGATTTTTTTATAAAAATAAATAATTTTTGCATTGCGGTAGCTTCAGGACTGAGGATTTCGTGTAGGTGGGTGGTTCCGAGGGTAACGATTTGATCTCATCAAAATATTACTGCAATTGAAAAAGTACTTTGACCGATGTAAAGTAAACTTGTATACCAATTCAAAAATCTTTTCATTTTTTAAATTGAAAAACTAGAAGTACCTTAATTTTTGTCAGTTGCTTAGGTTGTTATTCTTATGTTCAACGTGTGTTAGACAAAGACAGAAAATCACAGCAACCAACGCCCTTAAATTTAAACTTAAAAGTAGATTAACTTACCAACTTCATTAGAACCAGTAAATATGTCGTTTTTATCCAATAAATACATACCGGCCAATGTTAATAAAACCACAATTATATAACAAAAATAGTCCCAAATAAAACACGTAACCCAATACATGATCGGTGAAAGTTTAGTCATCATTTGTAAGTGTTTAATGCCACTAACTCTTTCATGTAATGGTAACGCTATAAAATATCCTATTAAATACAGTAATCCAGGGGTGAAAGTAGTTATCCAGAGAAATACAAGTGCTATCCCAAGTCTTTCATCACAAACATTCTAAAGAAAAAAAAATTTATCTCAACTGTATATTTAATTGATATAAATACCTTACTATACTATCTAAATGAATTGGTTCATTAACAGTTGAAATAAGTGATTCATTATTTCCAGACAACTTTTGTAGTAGAGCATTAGAATACAGGTTTACAGCAATTGCTGGAGTATGAATAGCTATATTATTGTATAAAACAGTTGATTTTGTTCGGTTAAAGTCACCAGCAATCATAAGATTTGTTCTGTAATTGAATACATCATCCTTGCACATTTTTAATAAATCTATAAAAAATATATTTTATTATTAAACACATTTCTAATTTAACAATAAAATTATGAACAATTAATTCAAATTTGATAACTAAAATATGTTATGGTTTTCAAGTTTTTTTTTACTATAGTACAATATTTTTGATTCTAAATAACAATAAATTCTAAATGAATGGGGTTTTCATTAAAGCTATGGTATAACATTTGTTAATCTATATAATTAAAAATGAATGTCGCTTTTTTCCGAACTCAAAATATTGAAAACTACTCGTCTGAATTACTTGAAATTCAACATAGATGTTTAGCCTGATTAAGGAAAGGTCAGTAGCTACACGAAAATCGCAAAATATAACTCAAAGTTACAGGAAATAAAGATACAAGATTGGTACAAGTGGTGCGCTCTAACGGATTAATATTCAATATACATAATAACGTATATAAATAATAATAATAATAATTATAATCTATATAAAGATATTTCTCCTATAGCAACCATCTATAAACAAAAACGGAAATCTGAAAATACCCGTCAAATTTGAAAAATTGGTCCAGCTGTTATCAATTGATGAAGTAATATTTCAATACATTTTCATTAACCGTTTTGTATATTTACTTGCCAATCAAAATAAACGATAACATTTGAATAAAAAATTCTACATATCATCGTCCGAAGGCAAAATAAACAACTAATCACGAGCGAAGCTGTGACGGGTCGGCTAGTGCATAATATATTAAGCTAATACAAAAATAAATAAATATGGTTATAACTTTAAAACGTACCATATTTCTTCTGGATAACATTTACTTGATTTATTCAGCATATTACATTGAAATATAATTTAAAATGTGACTAGTCTAATTCATAATATTTAGGTTAATAATTTCAATATTTATAGTATGAACTTAAATATTTAAAAAAGTCAGAAAACGATAATAAAAAAAGTTATTGAGAACTGTCAACTGGCATGATATGTTATAAAATTATTTGAAATAATAATGATCATGGTTTAAATATAACTTTAATTGCAATTATGATATAGCTGCAACTAAATTAAGTTATAACAAGTTTATAATAAGCTAAATTTCCATAAAAAAAAGTTGGAAATATTTTATTTTATATGTATAAATAATATGCTGAAGAATTAAAATTGTTTATGAAATAAATCCGATAACAAAGCTTTTTAAGTTTTATTATTATTAAACTTACCATTAATTATATTGTTTTCTGACGATGTTTCTTTGACAGTAGCTTTATTTGTTTTAGAAATAGCTACAAATGTCGGTTCCAAATTTTCAGGAGAATTATCTCCAGCACGGTAATATACACTGCTATCCTTGTAGGTGCTTAATGATAAATTTAATTCATGGGAAACCACTGTTTGATTGATTAAATAATTGGTTGATTTCATAACTAACAAGCCCAACAGAATTGGTCCAATTCCCTGGAAAGAATAAGAATACAATTGCTTATTATACATTTGGTATATTAACACATTAACTGTGCACAACTTTTTGCAATTTTTATCCAATGCGTATGATAAAAGTAAAAAAAAGTCTTCAAAAAAAAATAAAGAAACTGCTCTTAATGTATACATATTTAGAAACATATGTTTCATGTTATCCACCCTAAATAATAATAAAATAACATTCAGTCATACGTAGGGAATAATAAACCATTTACTTTAGATGTATATTGGTGCCAAATGACATCAATACGCATTCAACGTGTTTAATGCTACTTGTTTGTTATTACCCTGTTAACCCGTAAAGTTATGGTACTTATTACCTTAACACCAAACACCTTAGTAAGGATCTTTATAGAAATTGTTTTGTGCAAATTAAGTAAAATTATGAAATATAAGTTTTTAACTGTACTTCAATTAATCATAAACAATAATTTATCATGTATTTTAGATTAGACCAAGTGATGAATAATTTTTTGTATGGTTTAATAGTTTTTTTTTGTTTTTGTCTAGATAATGAATCAATCTTCAACTTCAACGGAGATTCAGATAGGAAATTAAATCTATTTGGTGCTTTAGGAGGATTAAAGTTTAAAATTTGTCCGTATCTACTTTTCTTAATAATCGGGGAAAACAGAAATAATATATATAGACAACATTAAAATTAGACAAAATCAATTTCATTATTTTGTTGTGATTCAAAAACAAATGGCCATAGATACTTGAAATTCTCACTAAATATTTTTATAAGGATTTTGTAGACAGGGTAAAATTTTGTTGAGCTCTCTATGAACGTTCAGAATTTTTATGCTGTATCAAAAGTTTGAACATTTAATACATGCGCCTGTATAAGCTGTTCATGTAGTAATTTAAAAAATACCAAAAATACAGAAATGATTTTTTTATAAGCTATTAAAGTTTAAATTTTGACAAAATCGCCAAAATTTGAACATTATTTTCTATTTAAAAATGTATTAAAATATTGATTTTAATAGCTAGGGCTTAAAAACTGAATACAAAATTTCTCATTTAGTATAACATTTTTATGAAACTTAATATTTAGATGAAAATAGTATACTGTAGACTGAAACTTATATAAATAATAAATACCTAATATTTAAGTTAATTTGTTGTAACATAAAAATTTTATTTGTAAGAACTAATCAGTGGTGGCTTGTGAGGTTCACATAAGATGGTGCATAAATAATTTTATAAGATGTAGGCTAATAAAAAAAATTAAAAAATGTTTAAATAAGGTGCATACCCAAATTAATTAACTTATAGTATTATAAAATCAATGTTATATCAACATTTAATTTTTTAAGCACTTCAACATGGAAAAATAAATAATAAATAACTTAACATCATGATCACAAAATAACATATTTCATTCTGTTTTAATATACTATTTATAGAAGTTAACTTGAGGGACATGAGAACACAGTGGCTGCAGTAATGACCAATGGATGATGGTGCGTTATAATTTTAACAATCAACATGATAATGCAGCACAATACAAATATGTCCGGTGTACACAATTAATGTGCTCCAAAAGTTGTTAGAGTACCATATTCTACTAGCTAATGTGTTGAAGCATGTAGCTAATATTTGTACGAATACACAGAGCACAATGAATTTATGAACCTGAGTTATTTAATCAGTAATAGACACACTTGTCAAGATTAAAAGCTGCAAAAACTTTTTCCTTTTTTAATAAATAATTTTTATCTTGTATGCCATGTGCATAATAACTAATTATAATTTACTATAGAAATCTATTCATGTTTTGGTGTATTCAAGTACTCATGTGAACCATAGCACAAGCCGCCACTGGTAATACCTATTAAGTATTTTTAGAGCACATAAAAAACATAAATATAACTTACAAAAAATAAGGACAAAAGCCATCTTCTATATGTAAAAACAATTTTTTTTTCCAACAATATTTTAAACTGATTTTTCATTAAACTTATTCCACTTGTATACTTTGGCATCAATGCTAAAAAAATATTATAGTCAATATTAGTATTAAGTAATATCTAACTAACAAGATATAACAATATTATAAAATATAAATTATATATTGTATAGAATTGTATTATTATTTATAATGTTCATAAAATTTGAACTAAATGAAGATAGTACATTTCAAGCTTAATTGTAATGTTTTATAAGATATGGTACCTATACAGACAAATTTAAGAATTTGAAGAAATTAAATACAATGCAAATATAAAAGTTAAAATGTAAAATAAAACAACAGTTTTATAATCATCATTCTTGTATATTTTTGTGGGTTTTTCTGCTTGGAATTGTATTTTTAATTTTTTTTTAATATTACCTTATAGCTTTAAAGAATATAAAATGTTCTAAATCAACTATCAAGTTTGTATAGTTTTTATATAGAAATATATTTCTAGCGATCGATTAACAAGTTATTGTAGGTTATTAAGTGTTTGAAATACCTATATTAAATAATTTAACAATATAATTATTACTAAAATTATATGATATATTCACTATAAGTATGGAAAACTGATTACAACATATCATGTTTGTGTAAACACCTAACGTGGATATGTCTAACTACGAATCAAGAATGAGGAAATATCATACAGGGATTAGTCCATGAATCAAACTATTGTAATAGATAGTTGACAATGTTTTATCTAAAACTATCAGTACAATATAATTATCATATATACAGAGTCACTCATCAAGCATGCTTGGCCTTTTTTTCTTCAATAATGTAATTATTTAAAATCTGTTTTGTTGAATTATTAAATATAGGTACATAAATACCATATTGTTTAATTCTAGAGATTTTATGTATTACTTAAGAAGATATCATATGAAAATGAAACTATTTTTAAGAACAATTATCCATATTATAAAAATTTTAATGACTGAGATACTACTCCTTAAAATTTGGAATTAGGTATTATCAACATAATCAAAAAAGGCATCCACTAAATAATTTACAATAAAAAAAGGGAGGTTCTCATTTAAAAAATAGAAGTTTGTAACACGACTGGACACTATTTAAAAAGTAAAAATTTCAACAATTTGAAAAAATGGTCGAATATACTTTAAATTCCAAAAATCATAATTTGAATAAATTAATTATTAAAGGTTAAAATGGGGATGAGCATACTCGGTGAATCATAATGTATAAATAAAATATTAGTGTAGACTACAGAATTTAACTATTTTTTTTAATTAGAAAAAGTTTAAAGAGTGAAATTAAAGGATAAGCTTTTATTTGCTTACCAACAATATGTTTAATTTTGTTATAGAATTTTATAAAAATGATAAATTAAAATATTTACTTTGTGTGACGTCATTATTAGATGGTTGTTTTGGTTCATCTCCATAATCTCCAGCTGTGATTGAACTAAAATTAAAAAAAATGATACGTATAAACTAGATATCTTTCTTAATATTTTTAAACATCTCATGTGATATAATATATATACAACATCTACAATAAATTTATGTATAGAAATATTTATAAACATGTGTAAATGATATGTACAATGACAATGATTTAAATTTTTAATACAGATTAACAAAAACTAAAATACCACAAATTATTGTGAAAAATTGCTGAAATTTACTTAACAAAATTGAACCGTTTAATACAATAAATATTAAATTACATGTGATTCATGAACAAGAACAACCAACAGTCACAGTTAACACAATAATGCAATAAAGAACGGATGACAGGTTAGGAAATTACAAGCATGTATGAACTTCTCACCGTTGGTTATTGTTGTAATGAAAACCATTATTCAATGTTGAGTTCTTTTTATTGTCTATCCTACATTAAAGTTTATATATTTGATAGGAATATAAATTAATATTAAGTTTTATGTGATAAAATAAATTTAAAAAAAATTACTTTGGATAGATGTCGCCTGTAGTTGGGTTAGTTATTTTAACACTTTTTAAGTTGAAATTTTGTTTTTGAAATTCGAGGGCAGAATATAGGGCACCAAATTGATTTCTTTTTCTAGCTGGTAGATTAAATATAATTTGCATTTCCATATCTCCCATCAAAATACATTCAGGTACATACTGTTGAATTAAATTGGTCACTTGATCAATATTACAATCATCTTCCTTGGTTATGATCAACTGATAACTACCAGAATCTACTGGTGTGTTTATAGATGCAACATCATCATTATCATCATCTGATATTTTTTTTTCAGCTCTAAAGTAAATGAACATTTTTTTTAAAAAAAAAATAGCAAGTCAAAAAGTATAATTTCTAAAAATTAATTCTTATTCCTGTCACAAACTATATTAAATTATATTTTTTTAAGTGTGTTTCTTATACAATTTTTATTTTATGTATAACTAGCTGTCCCGCTGGTAATTCATGTGCCAAAGATTTGCCTTTTTTTATTATAAATTTATTTGAAAAAAATTTACATTATACCATATTTGGTATTTTATTTGTTAACCTTAGGTATTTGGTTGGGTTGGAAAGTCAAACCTATACTATTCCAGAATAAGAATGCTTTTATTTAGACTAACATATACTTTTATACTTTAAATTATCAATAAGCATGGAATTAATTTTTATTCAATGTTTCAATAATATTAAAAACTTGTAGGTATAAATTCAAATATAAATGAAAATATTAATATTGAACATCAATGTTCTGGAAAATTAGAAATAGATATAAACCAAAATACCAAACGATAAACTGAAAATAAAATTATTCAAATATTCACTAAACCTCAAGTAAACTGTTATAATGTACTATTAGTAGGACTATGATAAGACTATGATCATAGTCCAGAGAACTATGATACAGTGGAAAAGGTGTCATAAAATTCAAAACCTATAACTGAATGAATACATATGATTGATTAACTGTAGTTTTCATTCAATCTAGAGTAATATTAATATTATTATATTAACATTTTACAAAAGTAAAATGCACAATGTCTTATAAAAAGAAGATTACTTCAGAAAAACTTCTTCCATTGTTGTACAAGATATACCCATTCCTTTTATAGAGAATTTTTCTCTATTAAGTTCTAGTATTCTAAATACATCTGGAAATTCATTAGTGTTTTCATTTGGTAAATTAATAACAACTTGAGCAGTCAATGAGCTTTGAACTTCTGCTCCTGGTATAATTTCTTTAATTGCTTCTATAATTCTAGACTCATCGCATGGTTCTTCTTTTACAATAGTCAAATTATAACCAGTTCCTGTTAATTTTTATGACATTTATGATTATTTTGTAATGTTCAAATTGATACATTTATTTTCTTACCATAAGCTTTTTTTAAAAATAACGAAGAGCCATAACATATAACTTTTCCATGGTCCATGATTGCAATCCTGTCACCAAGAACATCAGCTTCTTCCATAAAATGTGTCGTTATCAAAATAGTTCTTGTTCCTCTAAAAGACTAATAAAAATAGAAATACATTGATGTTAAAAATGTATAAGAGTATTAAAATACATTTTATATAGGTAAAAGTTTTTATGACATAATAATAGTTTAAATTTACAAAGTTCAGACATCTTGAAAATATACATAGATACAAAATTAAAAATGATGAACAATAAAAATAAAGAGATACATTTAAAATAAATAGTTATGTTTGGGGATGAGGACTTAATAAGCTCTAAAAAAATCATAAAATATGTACTTAAAA
>NC_042495.1:8241064-8248195 GCF_005508785.2 Acyrthosiphon pisum | reverse complement strand
TTTTGAAACAGCACTTAGAAAGCTCTGAAAAAATTTAGCCACTAAGTTTGTTTTTTGTTTTTCATAGAATGAAAATAAATATAGACTAATACATCTTAGTATGCTACAAGCCTGTAGCTTAATAGTGTATAAAATAAAACTTAATATCATGGCAAACTATTCAGAAAAACAAATAATTTTTCTTTTAAATTTCTTTTATAAATAGAAAGTTTATACACAAATTAATAGATGGGACTAATTTTTAGAATCTTGTTCAGAAATACTGGTATTAAGTGCAGATAAGTAATAACTTATCCTTGTGAAATTGTGATGAATAGCAACCCTATACTCTAGTAATGTTAAATTTAAAGAAAATTTATACATTGTTTACTAACCCATTCAACTGTTCCAGACGCACTATTACGTCAAAAACATTTAAAACTTTCACTGATCAAGAGGTACCTACTCCATTACATTCCTTTATTTTATAATATTATTTGTGATAACCGTATAATTTTAGGAAACCCTGGCTACCATTATTTTAAACTTAAATAATTAGATCATTTGGATTTTAAAATTAAAATTTTTAAAATATATATCATATAGGTATAAAAAACAAAATGTAATTAAAAATATTTTATTTTATGTGGCATAGATAGGTTGCAGAGCATAATAGTGTAGCAGTGAAAAGGTTAATTAAAATTATCTTGAAGCATAATATTTGTCAACATTTATTTTTATATTATCCAGGGATTTTTATACTGAACAATACAAACAATAACACAGGCAAAAAAACATATAATCAGATGATAAAGATCATGTTAAACATGAAAACATTTCAGTAAAAAGTATAAATCTTTTTATTCCTTTTTGTTATTTAATAATAGTACCTGTTTGAAAATTAAATATATTTTAATTAAAATTTAATTTTGTATAAAACTTCAACAATTGGTAAATTTCAAATTTTCAATTAAGAGCAATTATTTATGTATTAATGCAGATTTTTACTTTGTCAAATGGAAAAATAGTTTTATATTTGTTTGGTTATTCTTTTAGAATGAATTATATATTCTAAGGCAACATTAAAAGTTAAAAATTTTTTTTTAATGTCTTAGTTTTAGAATTTGTTAGGAGTGTGTAACATTTACTCATAATATAAACTTAGTGGTACTTAGTTAATATAATTGTTATGTAGGTAGTTACATTTACTGCTGAAATTAAAAGCTGAATAAATTATACATACCAAGAGTAAATCCCACATTTCTCTTCGGGATTCAGGATCCATTCCAGAAGTTGGTTCATCTAATATTAGTATCTGAAAAACAAAGAATGAATGTTATTTTTAGGTATTTGTAAATTAAAAATATAACATAGTAATACTATAGAAATTAAAAGCTTACCTGAGGATTGCCAACTAACGCAATTGCAAGAGACAACTTACGTTTCATTCCTCCAGAAAGATTGCTTACGAGTTCATTTTTCTTTTGCAATATATTTAAAAGTTTAAGTAAATGTAAACCTTCTGATTTTGCATTTCTCATTGGCAAACCTTTCAGCTAAATTAAATTATAAAAATATTATTATTTCCTTAAAATATTATAAAGTAAACTTAATACATACCATTCCAAAAAATATTAAATGATCCAGAGTAGTCAAATAAGAGAAAAGTAAATTATGTTGAGGACATAAACCGAGATTTTGTCTAAAATCATCAATGTTACTAAATACATTCTTTCCATTAACATTTATGGTACCATATGTTGGAGAAAATAATCCTTTATTAAAACAATTCAATTAATATATTTATATATTATAATTTATAATAATATTTATGAAATATAAAAAGTACCTGTTATAATTGACATTGTGGTTGTTTTTCCAGCACCATTATGACCTAAAAGAGCAGTAATTTGCCCTTTATATAGGTCCAAATTTACTCCATCAACTGCATAAAAATTTCCAAAACGCTTATGTAAATTTTGTACACTAATTCCAACTTCATAATTATTCGGAGGTTTTTCAAAAAGCCTACTACTGCTTTTACTGATTGGAACCATTACATTATTTTCAGTCTTATTTTTTGACCATTTGCACAAAAAATTTAATGGTTTGGCAACACCAAATTGTCCGGGCATGACCGAGTCAATATACCAAGCAAAAAATCCATATAAGAAACAATCAACAACAAATATCAGTAAAATAGAACCAACAGAAAAACTGTTACCGCCTTTTCCAGAAGTAAATAGAGTGGAGAATTGTAGACCTTTTCCTTGAGTTTCAAGTGACGATATAGCTACATAAGCTCTTGATACTGCAAAGTTAGGAAATAATGTGAATAGTGTTTGAACTAGAATGCTTGTAGAAGGTTTCACAAAATTTTTGGGTAAAGTGTAAGAGAGACACCATACACAACTACCAACAATTAAAGCAACTAATGGTCGATTGAATAAACTACTAATTGCAAAGCAAAAAAATACTCCAGCAATCATATACATCATTAAAAATATCCATAAAAGTAATGGATTTGTGTAATTTAATAACTTTGGTTGGCCAGTAGATACTTCAAAACAAGTAATATAAGTAATAACTGTGATTGATATAGCATATACAAAAAAGTTGTGTAATATCCATCCTGCCCATATCATCCATCGTTTAAGACCCATAATTGTCATTAATTCTTTTACACCAGAATCTTTTTCTTCAACAACTCTCTTAATTGTATTGGCACACATTAACAAAAAACTTAAAATGGTGAATAACGGCAAGAATATATCAAATAATGTTTGAAATGATGAATCCTTTAAGTAATTTGCATAAGGGTACGACTGGATTTCTAAATTATAATCATTTATATTAAGACTATTTTTATTATTGGTACTCAACAAAATAAAAGCTTTGTCTAAGGTTAACTGTAATGCTAAAAATCCCATATTTAGGTATTCATCACCATAATCCATAGGTCCTGGTATTTCATATGGAGGAAACAAATGATCTGTTAGCCATAATTCATTTGTGCTTCTTAACTTATACTTTAAAACTTGGGATTTTATAGTTTCTTCAAAAACAATTCCAAATCCCATAATACCACCAATTCCACTGCTATTGAATTTGATTTTGAATTTGTTTATCATTTCTTCTTCATTAATAGCAGTTTCAATGTTATCAGGAAAAATTTCCAATTTTTTTTGTACAATGTTCATAATTTCTTCAGTTTCAATGGTTTTTGGAGTATATATAAAAAGTCCTGATGATTGATGCATCATAAAATTTTTATATAAAAGATCTTCAGAAATAGGGCTTGGTATAGTTTGGTTTATAATTGTTGGTTCAGATGTTGTATCATTTCCAAATTGTGACTTTAAATAATTGATAAAAAAAAATAACAAACACGGTACTATTATTTCAATTATAGTACTCAACCAATGTCTTTTTCGTAGTTGTAAGCTTTTCCACAAAAGTACTTTTATTTTTAACCACATCTTTACTTATTTTCTGAAAAAAAAAATTTTTAATATTATATAACTAGAAATATTGGAAGATTCAATAAATAATTTTATTTATTGTCAAAAATTATATAATACAAAAATTTAGTATGAAGTTTTTTTACCATATATTAATTATTCTCTTTAAAAGGATGTTTTAACCACACAGAATATTTCAATTAAATATATTTGATATACATAGCTATTGAAAGTATTTTGTATTTTCAAAAATACTGAAAATACAAAATAAATAATAACATATAAAACAATTCTCACAATTGAATTTTGGTCAGTTTTAAATTATAATGAGCTTTACTTTTCTCATATAATGATATAATATACCATAGTAGGTAATAGGTACTATACTGTCAGGCACTTATTTTGGGGGAGGCAAGTGTACCTCGTTGCCCGGGACGAAAATTTTTTAATCCATTTAAGGAAAGGTAAATTTATATTTACATATTATTATTGTTTTATTTATGTGATTTTGTATCAAAATTAATATTTTACAATCATGTACCAAATATGGTCACATAGCCCTCTGGGAATTTCAAATCTTAATACAATTCAATAATTAATTATTATTTCGTTAGATAGATAATATCGTTGAATAGTAACTGTAAATACTTAATCATGTACTACTACATGTAGTAGTTCATGCTGTAAATATTAATATTTTTGACCATTCGTTGAGTGCGGTTCCATTACTGATGATGATTTTATTTTATTAATATTGTAAAATATGGTTGCAGGGAAAAGGTATATTTTTAGACTTGTAAACAAATAATATTGCATTGTTATCTTTCGCAATCTTCGGTTGTTAGTTGTCGTATATGCTCGTTTATAATATTATTAGAAATAAATACATTATTTAAAATTATTAAAACTATTATTGTTTTTTTTTATTATTTTTTTTTGCCTAAAAATTGAATTTGATTTCAATGGGCTGGTCAAAAATTTGTAGTAACCATGGTAGGTACAGATAACATTTTTTGGCAAAGACTCCCGTGAACCAATAATGGGACACAAAAACTTATTGGCTAAACCACAAGTGTACCAAAAATGGTACAAGTAGCTCTTTTGCCATTGTAAAAATGACGTAGCGATTAACCTGTTAAAGAAAAAAAATGGAAATGTTGTTCTGGAAACTTGGGAAAAATTTATTAAAAGGCCTTTCTAATGTGATTTTTTAATGAATTGTTTTAAAAATAATTGTAACTTTTAATTTTAATATTTAGTTAGTTTGACATTTGTTATTGTTAACACGGTGCTTGAATTGAGGGGGTACGTGAGGAGACAGAGATAATTTTTTTTTTTTAAATATTAATAGGTACTCCTTGCCTATCTAATGATATCTCAATCAATAAGATATTTAAATATTCAGGTAGGTATATAGATTTTCTTTACACTTTTGAATCCGTCTTCTAAATTTTTCTGCATTCAAGCACTGCGTACATTTCCTATCAAACTTAAAATTAAAAAGTATTTTATATTATGCATTATTTTTCAAATACATATTTTGTATTTTAAGTACCCAATTGCTGTGTATTTTGTATACTGAATTTGAAATACAAGAAGTAATGTATTTTGCCCATTCCCGTAACCACATGCGTTACACATAACATACAAACATGTACTTTCAACAGTTTAAATATGATGTTTTTAGCTTAATGTTATAATGAAATGACCCATTATCAAACGTCAAACTTAGGTAATGATTATACACTTTCAAGGGGTACGTTAACATTTTTGAAATTTGTGAATGCACTGGGATATAAAAAGATTGAGGACTACTGAATTATAATCATTTTGCTACCAGAAACTACGCTCAGATTTGAAAATAAAGTATATTTCTGCACCAAAACTATGATAATTGGTAGAATGGTAATTATTTCATTTTTGTAAATTATTATTGTAAAATTAATACATTCATACTCGAAATCTATAATTCCGCATAAAATTTAATTTGTATACTAATTTAAAATTTGAATAATTTCTGATTATGATACTATGGTACTTATTTTATTCATACTTGGCTTAAGAATGAGATTTGTTTTTTATTTGAAAATGAGTATTTATTATTAAAGGTACCTAATAAATGAATGGATATGATATAACTTACAATACTAAATGCATATGAGAGTAAAGTCTGTGATCACAATGATGGTACATTACTAAGGTGATTCTTTCTACACTACTATCATAATATACTGTGAAAACCGAGGTGAAAACTTGCTTTTTAAAATGTAAGCACAAAAAAAAGGGGGACAAATTGGTACCGCCCGCTCTGCTGTACAGTAATTATTGAGCATGTTTTTGGAATGGATGTGTTTCATTTATATTATAAATCATTATATACAAAAAAACTGAGCGAAGACATTGTAACATCCTAGCATACTTGTAATAAATTATCAAATTTAATAATTAAAAAAAAATTAATAAAAATTGAAAATATTTCATGACTTTAAATAGCTAAAAACAACTTGTTGGGGATCTTCTATTAACATTCCATACACTTCTATTAACATTTCCAGCATTAATTAGGAAAAGAAAAACTTTTAAGTACAGCGAACTGAAAATTATTTACAAAATTAGAAAAATGTCTCATGGCTATAAATAGCATACAAAGAGTCAAAATAGTTTGAACATTTTACCATGTATGGATAATGTGAACATAAATGTTTTATGAAAATGTCAAGTGTCTACAGTTATTAATTTTTGAAATTACAACACAATATCAAAAAGTGGGAGTTACTCTGCTGTACAGTAGGTTACAAGTGGGTCACTGTAATCAATGGTGTTAAATTTGAATTCAATGATATAAAATCTATGTACACAATAAAACTATTCTGAGTGAAGACTGTCTTTCAGCTTATAATAGGTACTATATTAGGTATTAAGTATATTTGATGATATTATTGTAATTAAATTCATTTTTACCTAACCTGTATTAAATTTTTAAGTATTTTAAGTTTTGACTGAACAAATACAATTTTATTGACATTTATAGAATAAAAAACTATAAATATTTTTAAAATTGTATCATTTGACTTTTTTATTTTAATTTAAAAATATATATTGACAAATTACAGTCTATACGACAAGGTATAATAAGTATGTGCCACTTGACAAGAATGAACCTATATAAAATTATAAAATAAATATCAAATATCGTAAAAATTATATATTTAAAGTATTTTAAACTTTCATAAAAAATGAATGTTAGGTTCAAATTAAGTAATTTTTTTTTGTTAAAAGAAAGGAAAATTTGTTGAGAATCTTCTATTAAAATTTCCAATGTAAACTATAAAAAAAAAAACTTTCATGAATTTCTAACTGAAAAATAATTTTAAAAAGGTGGGTAAGTGGATGTCGCTCTGCTGTACAGTAGGTTACAAGTGGGTAACTGTATAATGGATAGTATTAAATTTGAATTCAATGATATAATATCACTGTATAAGAAAAACGATTCTGAGCGGAGACGATTTGTCAGTCTAGTTATTAGACATACATATTATAGGTATATTTATCTATAGTAATAAAAAAAAATTGACCTATAATAGGTGGTATCAACAATAAATTCCAAATTAATCATATCACAATATCCAGTAGGTAACGTGTTATACATCAACAACAAACCGTGGTACTATCATAGATATATTATATAATA
>NC_042495.1:8235839-8239261 GCF_005508785.2 Acyrthosiphon pisum | reverse complement strand
CTTTGATTATTTATAAATCCTAAACTACTCGTCCCAAATTTGATTTTCATGTATCAAAATACTAAGAATTATATTTTGCTTTGGAATATAAAATTAAAACCCTATGTTGTCATTCAAAAAAGTAAAAAACTTAAAAAATTATAAGGATAAAAAATATTTAAAACTACAATTTTTTAAGAAAAACGTTGTTTTATAAGCGACTAGAAACTATGTAAAAAAATATTTTCAAAAAAATTTATACTTTTTGAAATAATGAGTGTTCTATGAAAACAGAATCACCCAGTATGGAAATTGGTGATTTTAGCATTTTTTGAAAATTTACCTATGATTATTCGTTTTTTTAATAACAACATTTTTTGAAAATTTTATAGTGTAAAGAAATTATTAATACAAATATTGAAATATGTATTGTATACTAATAGCCATTAGTCAATAGATGTGTATAATAAATTATAGAATATTTACACAATACGTATCACCGTAGCATTGGCCTTGAATTGGGTTGAACCAGGCGCTGATACAAAGGGTAGGGAGCATCGCCATATGAGAAATGAACCCCCTCCCAAATTTCAGCAAAAACAATTTTAAAAAGTTTTTATGAATGTCTCTAGTTAAAATGTTACGTCTACCCTTAGCAAAAAATTTGGAGTTCAAAATGTTTAAAATATTCAATTCTCATAGGTAGGTATGGATTGAAAATGAAATACAATGTTTCTAATATTATAAGTAGCTCATACTGTAACCAAATATCTAAAAAATGTATAACCACTGCTTAAAATATGGACATTTTAAGTTCAAATTTGAATAAAATAATATATTTAAACAATTTATTGTTATATAAAACTATTATTTGTGTGTACCTACTTAAAAGTTAAAACCTTCAAGACTTTAACCTCTATTTTATTTTATACACTTGATGACCTTTTAAAATGCAATGTTTTCGGCAAAAATTTATTCAAACCTTGTATTACGTATTTACTAATAGTAAAATAAATTACTTTAATAACAATATAAATATATCATAATACTTAGCAATATAGGACATAAGCTGACCATCTTTGCTTAGAATTGTTTTTCATATGCAATGATTTATCATGGAATTCAAATTTATCACACATGTCATGTGATTACTTAATGACGAGGTACACTTGACACCTAGTGTACAGTATAGAATTATAATGCACAGCATTTTTTAAATTGTTTTTACTGTTTTTAATAAAATACCTATAAAAAGTAAATAAACTTTTTTTATTTATAATGTTCAGTAATATTTATTATAATAAATTAGTTCTATCATATTTTATATATTAGGTAGGTACATGTTCAGAATAAAAAATAACCTTCCTTCCCCTTCCCCTAATAAATATCCTGGATCCGCAAGAGAGTTGAACTAGGTTAATAACTAGGATAATCTAGGTAATAACTGATGGTGTTATTGAATAAGTAAATTCTATGTTTTGTTGTAGGTACTTAATAACATGGCATGGCATGGCGTAGATGGGTCTAAAGCACCCCATAGAAACTGTGATCAAATTTTGTTAAGAGGGTACTACATTCGCATCTTACAAAAGCTTAACATAGCAAATTATATGTTCTGGATAATCCATTTAACTCTGTTACATTTAATATTAGAGTGAAATGACCATTATCAAGCTTACAAGTAAAAATATTATTTTTTAATTTAAATTTTAAAATGTAGGTACAATGGTACAAACAATTTATATTTTAAAATGCATATAACTCGCTTTAAAATTATAACATCAACAATTAGAATGAGTAATTTTTCAGTTATTAAAATGTTTATATTAAGGAATAAGGATATAAATCCTTAAAAAGGATTTAAAATAGACAGAAGTACGTAATAGGTATTGGATCTATTGTTTATCATGGGTATACTAACTATAAATGTTGATGGATTAATTTAAACATTAACATTTTCAAATCACCATACCTCTCATAACTTCCAAACCTGTTATCATGAAGCTATATTCCTTAATACACAAAGTTAAATAACTCAAATACTACTCGTTCAGATTTTATTTTGGTATGTCAACATTTTTCAGTATAATTATCTGTTTAATAATTTACAGTAAAAAAGGGGGTTCTCGTTAAAAAAAAAATAGAAATTTATATCTCCACAGGATATCTCCTTAAGTAGTACAAAAAATCTTAAGAATTTGAAATTGTAGTCTTTAAGTATATTTAAAAATTCAAAAATCAGATTTTAAATAATTGCAATAATTATTGAAGAAAAGAGGGTGTGAGCATGATTGGTGAATCATCCTATATATTATTTAAGTGTGTAGAAGTTATGTCTATGTGTATAAATATATAATATTTAATAGTTAATTAGTAATTAGTAATTAGTCATTAAGCTTAAATGTTAAAACGCATTAAGTACTCACCCGATGCTGAATGACGATGAAAACAAACAATGAATGTCTGGCGAGTGGTGACTACTGACTATGTATGTTATAATATTTAATTTAGTTAGGTAAGTAACTTTAATTACATACAGAAGTACAGAACCGTCCAATTGTACTAATGAAACAACTATAAACAATAAAGTATGAACATAGAAACGAATATTAGGAGTAATAACTATTAACTAATAATAATTGTCGATTTACATTTTACACAGCTGCACAGTATAAATAAATAATGTATTTATAAACGTATGAAAATCCCTGATTAAAAACTGGACGCTAGAAACAACTAGACAGTAACGACTTGACATATTCTAATCTCGACTACAACAGTCGTCACTCGTCACTCAATACTCGGTTGTAGTGTTATAAACTTTACCGTATTCGAGTCATTACATAGATAAGTATATTATCAAAGATTCGAGTAGTCGAGTCATGCCAAAATAGATGGGTATGCTCACGGTTAGTATGTTATCAACTTAGTGATATGCAACACACTGGTTCTCCCACCAAAAAAATGACGTCATCCATTCTCCGATAATATATATTATTATTATTTCTGCAGTGAGAACGGCTTACGTCACAACCATAGAAAATATATACCACAACCACGATGTAAGTTAGGTTTTAAAATTTCAGACTTCAGTATTCATTCAAATTTATAATAAATATCACACTGTCAATACAAGAAGGCCACAACTAGAAATTTATGATTTTTATGTTCATGGTGTATTATTG
Source organism: Acyrthosiphon pisum (assembly GCF_005508785.2). Lineage (NCBI taxonomy): Eukaryota > Metazoa > Arthropoda > Insecta > Hemiptera > Aphididae > Acyrthosiphon > Acyrthosiphon pisum. The sequence continues at coordinate 8,236,097 of NC_042495.1, read as the reverse complement.
TATAGATTTATTGAATTGACATCATCATACTGTTTCGAAATGTATACATTATTAAAATATTTTTTAATAGACTACTACAAGTAAAAATATTAATTTTACTCTCTATGATGATTAATTCCCAACCACAGTAGAAAATATTGATAAATTAAAGACAAATTATTTTTTTTTGAAAAATAACGAAACTAAAAGACAGAAGAGATGTTATTTATATTTTTATTTTATACAAAAGTGATATTTTATGATTATAAATTTAAAGTC
>NC_042495.1:8227382-8235606 GCF_005508785.2 Acyrthosiphon pisum | reverse complement strand
GAGGCTTTTTCGATTATCGGTACCTCCAACTTCCCTTGTAGTCTGTGTTGAGACGTCGGTCGTATTAGTAGTACCTATTACCTCTTAAACTTGAAATATAATATTAATTATTAAGTGTAAATTTGTTTATTTTTATATTATAAAAATTATGTAAACATTTTGTATTATGTATTGTATTATATTATTATTCTGTATTATATCGTAATTTAGTATTTTAACTTCAGTATATTGTAATAATTAAATTTTGTAAAATTATGACAGGTCATTATTATAATGTATCTATGTAATAATATTAAATAATATCATAAAATATCTTTTTTTTTAACTAGATATTTAAATACATATGGTAATTTGGTTTTAAACCCCCCCCCCCTGAAAATTTGTTCCAGCTACGGCCTTGTTTAAAGTAATAATATTATTTTGAATATTTTGTAATAATAATAATTTAATATACAAATTATTATAATTCAATGTAAATATTGTAAAAAATAAGGAAACTAAGGTCTAAGACATAGACGAGATGTTATTTATTTTTTATTTTTATGCAAAAAGTGATATTATTATAATTTTAAATTATAATATTATTTTGTAATAATTATAGCTTAATATACAAGTTGTTATAATTCAATGTCAATATTTGTAAAAATAATCAAACACTCAAGAGACTGAAGTTATAATATACATATTTAATAATATTATTATATTAATTAAATCATAATTTTTAATACTTCGTTCATTTTTGTTACGACCAAAATTATATTTAAATCAATTAATAAGGCATGCAGCGTGTAGGTAAATAATCTAGAAAAATGTCAACTTTTGTTCTTTTAAGTTCAAATTATACAAAAGTACCTAAAGATATTTACAAGAATAAAAATCACTTGATTATAATCACAACAAAATTATTATTATGTATATACCCTTTACATTATTTTTGTTACTGTTTTTAATAAAATGATTTTATTCTAAATTTTATATTGATATGAACATTTGCTTTTTTTGAGTTTGGCCTTTTTGTACTGACAGTGCGATATAATCAAATATGCACCATATAATATTATAATACTATTTACAGATAAGTTCCTATCTTTCCGTGGTATTTTATTATTCCATACAGATAGACGATAGTATGTACAGATAGTAAGTCCTGAAGGCTGCAAGATAAATAATTTTAAAATGTTCTTGTTTATACCAGAATACTTGTATTTACTTTTTTTTACTTCTATGTATCTTTTTAAAATTATATTTTACATTTATGAACCTTTCAAATTTATGAATAATTTAAAATTTTTGTTTTTATAGATGTATTCTCTTTTTGTTATTTTTTTTTTGTCTTTCTATTTGTATTTTTATTTATCCCTTTGTTATTAGTTTCATATTTACCAATTATTATCCAATGTTTTTTTTCTTGTTAAAGGGCTTATATGCCCGTCGATTTTTAATAAATAAATAATTTAGACTACCTATTCAAAGATTGTACTTGTTAGTTGTTAGTCTTGTTAAAAATATAAAGGTTCGATACCTCGGCCGCGTGCGACATTTTTCTTCGGGCAAGTCACGGTGTCCGGAGAACCACCCAAAGGCCTAAGTCGCCGCGGGTTCACTAATACAAAAAAAAAATTTAAAGTCTCTAAGATATAACTTAGAATGTAAGAACCCCAGAGAAAATTTTGATATAAATGACATTATGCAAACATTAAATTTGTATTAAAAATCAAACCATTATTATTGGTGTGTTGGATAATTAATAATAATATTGTATATTTAATTATTTTAGTATTCAGTTATAAACTTATATGCAAGGCTCGTAAGTTTATGCATCTGCATGTTTTTTTTGCTACACAGGAAAACATGCTAACTGAGATACAAATCCGTTTCATAACAATAGTAATAATAATATGAAGTTTGATAGTGCATGTTTTTGCATGTTTGGGTGAAAAGGCATATTTGGCATGTAGTCGATTTTTACAGTCGTTACTGCATATTATTTTATAAAAATATTTTTTAGACAAATATTTGAAAAGTCTCTTGTTTCTTATTTACTTTCCCGTTTACAAAATTATAGTGTTTTGATTTATTTTTATTCAGTGACTACCTAGTGTCCTAGTAAATACTTATTTAGATTTTATGCGTTTTACGAAATATCGCGGAGACAATGTAATCGCTACCAGTGGCGTGATGAAGGACGTTATTTGAGGCACGTGCCTCAGTCTAAAGGGTAGTGGGTGTCCCGGAGACTAGAGGCATTTCAGACATTTCACATATTATAATAGTTTCTTAAGTGTGTACTAAAACTAAGCCAATCTTTCTCAGTTACCATTTACGTAAATACTTAATTACTTAAATGAGTATTTATAATCTATTACTTATATAGTTATATACATTATTGTGCCTCATAAGTTAATGAAGTTCGCCACGCCACTGATCGCTACCACTACCATCCACCGCCGTATAAAGTGGCAGCTTCTCACCAACCAGCAATTATAATTTTGTACATTGGTACAGTATAGTTTTCTTAGACTCGCCGATGAGTTTACTCGTATGAGTCGTATGTGTTTGTCCGTTCAATTTCCTGTTTTAGTGTTTACATGTGAGGTATATGTATTGTACACATAATTCATATTTTATTTAAACAATGCCGAAAGAAAAACAAACAGTTATGGGCTGTTTGCAAAATTTTGTGGAGGAATTTGAATTTTTTTAAATGTATAGATTAATTCTTGTTATTTTGAAATTTTCTCATGATTTTTTTACACAATGCATATTTTGAGTGCATCATTTAAAAATGTTAGGGCATATAAATGCATATTTTCGAACTTTTAAGTGCATATTTTAATGCATATTTTGACAATTTTTAGTACATGAATACATGCTTATTTATGAATTTTTTAGTGCATGAAGTAACGAGCCCTGCTTATATATATTGTATATTTATATAGTAGCACCGGTCCAATGTGCGACCTACACATACTTTTTCGATCCAGTGTGCGACCTACATATGATATTGACCTATACTGCATTTTTTTATAGTTATTACATTTATTAATTAATTTATTATTTTATTCTTTAAATTTATCCATATTAATAGTTATTAATTCATTTATAATTAATTATCGGCTGTCCTATAGTATGCGGTCTACCAGTGAATTTACAAGTACCTATAGTAGGTATGCGGTCTACCGGCTATTTACGAATATAGTATGCGGTCTACTGCAAATAAATAAATAAAAAAATTATATCGTAATACTATAGTACAATTGTAGTAATAGTAAAAAAGATAGGCAAGTTAGTGTCACTCTGCTGTACAGAAGGTTACAAGTGACCCACTGGAATGGATGGTGTTAAATTTGAATTCAATGATATAATATCATCGCATAAGAAAAGCGATTCTGAGCGAAAACGGTCAGTCAGCCTATGATATTACAAAGTACCTATAGTTGATGATATTATTGTGAATAAAATAATATTTATATATAACCTATTTACGTGGAACCTTGTTTCAAATTTTCAATCCTTAGGTATAAAAGATGAACATTTTATAAATTTATAACTACAAAATAATTATTAAATTTTGTCAAAATTCGAACTTCAAATGCTTATATAAAAAAAAACTATGAATATTATGAGGATTTTTAATGTTTTTCAAATGTCATTGTAACAATATAGTAGGAGCAATATAATATACGTATTTATTTATTAACTATCTTATTTCCCAACCACTTGGAAATCAGCACTTATTATAATTTATAACTATACATAATACTTAAACCAGGCAAAAAACCTGATATGCCAGAATTTTACAGACCAATCAATCTACTACCCACGTTTGGAAAACAATTTGAAAAATTTCTTCTCAAGAGACTTGCGACTACCACACTCAAACAAAATGCCCTTCCCATCATCTAATTAGGTTTCCGAGCCAAACATGCAACTTTCCACCAACTTCACCGAGTAGTGGTCCACATTGCTACATCTCTCGAAACAAAAAAATATTGCTCAGGGCTTTTCCTGGACATAGGTAGCTTAAGTCTTCAACGACGTCTGGCATAATGGCTTATTATTCAAACTTAAAAAAATCTTCTCGGCACCATATTATTTACTTCTAAAATTATACCTAAATAACAGAACATTCAGAGTCAAATAATTAAAAACCTCATTTTCCAGCATACATAACATCGTGTTCTTGGTCTATATATAGGGAGTAAGGACGCATTAAATTATTTAACAAAATATTTAACCGTATGTAATTTTTACTATTTTTTAGACTCAATTTTTCTTTACAGGACCCAAGGCTGTTAATTATGAGGCCCCTCTAAAAAACTGATCCATGAAGACAGTTAAGATGAGGAGAGTAATTTAGTAGTACGGCCGGGTATCGGTTAAGAGCTGAGTCTTAAAAATGGTATCATGTAATTGCCGGGTATCTGGATTCCGGAACATCTCTAGTATTCAGTATAGTCATGTAATTAATATATAATCTAGTATTCAGTATAATAGTGTTCAATAGTTTCCATGTTAATAAACGATGATAAGCAAGCGTAATTTAAACTACCAAACATTTATGAATTCAGTACAGATAATATAAATACTGATACTTATAATCGTTTTGGTATTTGTTTTCTACATAGTATGATGAATGATAATTATTGAAAATAGCTAACGACGTGACATAGTTGTAGAACTAATATAAGTCGATAAATATAATTTATTGTCTCCACATGATTATAACGAATTCCATAGACCTTATATTTATATTAAGGTCTATGATGAATTCCTGAAGTGGTATCGCACCATGACAAAATAAATGTATTTATTTATTTATTTTGTCATGGCTATCACCATTTTTATTTAAATATCTTTGCCCTATGGAATAATTAACCAGCGGTACTTAATAATTAACATATTTAGATTCCAATGTTTCCTATATGTTAATGTTATGGGTGTTATGACAATATTAATATTAGATTAGGTATGTCCTATAGAAATTACCTACCTGGCTACCTACTTATAATACTTTATTGCCATACAGTAGAAACTCGATTAACCGTCAATCGATTTACCGTCACTATCTCGGTTATCCGTCATCGGTCACCCCCGAAAAAAAAAGTTAATTAGGCAAGAAGACGATCGCGATAAACCTAACACGGCAATTATCTAGCGTATTAAAATAGTTTGTAATATCGAGCCCTATTAGGTAAAAGGGCGAAAGCGACAATTTTGGCGAAAATGAGATTGGTATCAAAATGTTTCTAAAATTCTGACACATCGAACTGTAAAATGGCTAAGCGACAATATAAACCTAAGCATAGTCATTTTGCCATTTAAAGATTGGGCGAAAGCGACATGTTGTGAATGACAAAAAACGGGATGCTGAAAAATGTAGCAACATGTGTCTCAAATGCAAAGCAACGATGGAGATGTTGAATTCGTAAAACCACGAAACCGGCGAAATAAGTATGAATTTTATTTTGAAAATACACACGTAAAATATATATATATATATACCTTTTTTGCAAAATGTCTGTTAATCGTCTATTCAATTAACCGTCATAGTCCTGGTCCCGACTGTGACGGTTAATCGAGTTTCTACTGTATCATTAATTGTTAATATTATTAATAGATTTTTCCGCTATCATAAGTCTAAAATGATACAACTTTAATATTATTGAGAATGGTTTATTGATATATTGTATTATATAATAGTATACATGTACCTATTTAGTCATTTGGGTACATTATATAATAAGAAACGTTGTGCTTTTTTATGTTTATTTTTAATTTCTTCAGTCTTGTAAAGAATACTTTTATTTTGTATTCAGAATACATATTCGAATACTTTAAAAAGTATTATCATGGGCCAATATTATATTTCGTTAAAAGAATAAAATGAATGTTCATGTTTAGTCACAAATTTAAAACTATTTTTCTGGATCGGAAAAAAGTATTTTTTTAATGAATAAAAAATATAAATATAGGTATTATTCAGAATACGTATTTGAATACTTTTTAAAAAAATTATTTAAAATAGTATTCGAATACATTTATTCGAATACTTATACGAATACAAGACTGAATTTCTTGTAACTTAAGAGTTAAGACTTACCTACATAATATCAATAATGAATAATCTATTATAACTTAGGTATAACTCATAACTATAATGACTCAATAATTTAAATAATATAGCAGTATAGAAGTTTAGATATATGTAGATTAATGGTTTTGGTTAGTATACGAGAAAAAATATATTTTTTTTAATTTTTAGTTGTTTCACAATATTCATTTGATCATGATAAGCTGTACCTATATCATATGCATAGGGCTCGCGGTATTTTCAGTTTTCACTAAACCAGCAATTACCAGTATAACCGCGGTATATTAATTAAATATACTTAAAAGTTACCGGTACCTATCCGGTGTTTTTGGTATTTTAGAATACCGGTATACCATGATTCGGTAATTACTGTTGTTACCTATAATATACCTACCGTATACATATATATAACTTAAATTTTAAAATGTATACAATCATAATTTATTATAATTATTATTAGGTATATACATAGTATTTAAAATAGATGTAGTATATATTCCTAGGTTGAAAAACAATAGCCAATAAGCATGTAAATTGACGGAAACAGGAAGCAAACATTTTTTAATATTGGCGGAAACGGACGCGTTGGCGAAAATAGGTATTCTACATTTTGGCAGTAACGGATGATTACCAAAAAAAAAAAAAAACCGAAGACCAGAAAGACATCGAAGTATATATCTTTTATTGTAGTATTACCTATAAGTTATAACTATTAGGTACTAGCATTACTGTAGGTGGTGACTACTAAAATTCAAAAATTGTATAAGTTTAAGTTAAAATAAACTATAATAGCTGCGCAAAGTTTAGTTTGCTAATAAATTAGGTATTATTATAATATTATCGTGCATGAATGTATGATGTTGAGTATAATATGCGATAATATTATATTATATAGCTTATGACTAATGTGATATTGTGATATTCTTATACGAACGAATAATTATAATAATTGAATTATAATACAGTGTACACATCCCAATTGAAAATTATGATAAGTTTAATTTCTAATCATACAAATTAATTATAATATATATCGGTACGATTAAATATTAATGCCTGCACATGTTCATAAATAATTGGTTATTATAACACTATTATAAAAAGTATATTTCACTATATAGCATTATAGCCAGTTGCCCGTTGTGTTTTTGCCCGCGTGAAATAATATACTTTTTATAATAGTGTTATAATATTGTATATAGGAACGCTCCTATAGTTAAAACACCAAATTTTCACCATAAAAAAACAAGAACTATGACCAACATACAATAAGGCATGAGACTACTTTTTTGGAAAATGTGTTTTTACTGTAATATTAGTCATATAGGTAATTAGAATAACATACATTACAAAAAAGGCGGGTAAGTGGATGTCGCTCTGCTGTACAGTAGGTTACAAGTGGGTCACTGTATAATGGATAGTATTAAATTTAAATTCAATGATATAATATCACTGCATAAGAAAAACGATTCTGAGCGGAGACTGTTTGTCAGTCTAGGTATTAGACATACCTATTATAAGTATACTTATTTATATTATAATACTATTTACAGATAAGTTCCTATCTTTCCGTGGTATTTTATTATTCCATACAGATAGTAAGTCCTGAAGGCTGCAAGATAAATAATTTTAAAATGTTCTTGTTTATACCAGAATACTTGTATTTACTTTTTAGATTCTCAGTGGAACGATGAATGTATTGATTTTACAATGATGTGTGTTTTTTTATTTTATTTTTTTTTTTATTTTTGTGTCTGTCATCACCTTTTAGGACAGTAAAAGTGCTTTGATTTTTATCAACAGTACCTTTTCTGATATGAAAGTGAATCTAGTTGGTACTTTGGGGGGTCAAAAGTAAAATTTTTCCAATAGTTTTCAAAAGCGCCGTGAAAAACAAAAGAAAAATTAAGGAAAAACGGGAATTTTTACGCAAAATCTGTTTTCGAGAAAATCGATTTTGGTTTTTGGTGTAACTTTAAAACAAATGACCGTAGATACATGAAATTTTCAATGGTTGTTTATATTTCCATTTTCTATACACGATAACATTTTCAAAATATTTTGATTTGTTTTGAGCTATTTACGGACAATTTCAGTTTCCAATTTAATTAGTTTTTTTTCTATGAATGT
>NC_042495.1:8033572-8226950 GCF_005508785.2 Acyrthosiphon pisum | reverse complement strand
TTTTCAGTTGCTCATAACTTATTGAATAATGTGAGTATAAACGTAAAACCTATACCATTATCCTTAGAATTGAACATTCTTTCAAATAAAAAAAAACTTATTTTCTGTGTTGTGTGCTCCTTTAAGTATTTCAAAAATATAAATTATTAGTAATTACTGTTAGGATAGGTTTGCCAACTGAACTTTGAATTCTTCATAATTATAACTTATATGAATATAAGATTTATACGTATATAGACTACAAGATTTAGAATTAATAATAGTAATATCGAGTTCAATATATATAAAAAAAAAAAAGCAAAAACGATATTTGCAATTTTTTTATGTTATGTTTATTGTTTATTTTTAATTATGATTAATGATATATTATGTTTAATGATTTTAGATTTTTTTCGTTTTCTTTTTTTTTATTATTATTTTCGGTTATAAATAACATTTTGAAGCCCTGCTCTTAACACGACGAATTTCGATAAACGATTTCTATTCTGAGTTGATCAGATTTTCGTTATTCTTTATATTTTTGGTTCATAGTTCATACCTAGCTATTCTAATAATAAGATAGTAGTTAATTATACGACCAAAATTATAATTTTAAATTTTTATCTTGTAGTAATACCAATGCTAGTTGTATGACAACTACGCAAGTAGATTTTAACTGCATAAGTATGGTGCAATTATTGAGAAAGCTATTATACCGTATGATTCAGAGACAACTGAACCGATCCAGCCTATATCTAATCTAACCCATACATGATACCTACATCCTAAATGATACTACAATTTTATGCAATAATAAAAACAACATGTACTATCTATAATACAATAGTATGGTTATTGGTTATCCCATACAAATTTAAACAAGCATAATGTTCCAACCCGTATCAGACTTGGACCTTGATACAAGTTGGTACATAAAAAAACACATTTTGATTTATATAGATTTTTTTTTCTTCAAAATCTTGGATATTATACACTAACAAAGAATGTAATTATAAATTAATTCTTATAATTTATAACAATATTCATTTTTTTTATTCAATATATTTTTTGAGATCAACAACACATTATAAAAATATAACTATTTTTAAAGAAAAAAAAATGTGGAAACTAAATTAATATTCATGTCTTTTTCTTTGTCATTGATATAATTTAATCTTCTTTGGTAGCTACCATTGGAAATCGTACAACACGTAACTCTGTGCCATAATCACATACAATACTGTCCGATAGTGTTAACAGTTGAGTAACAACATTACAATCAGAGTCTCCTAAACTAAACACTTTTACTGGTTCTCCAGTTTGCACATCCATAATAACTATAGAACCCTGAAATTGTAAAAACAATGTTATTTGCATAAAATGTTCAACTTTTTAAATATCACATTAAAAAACTACCTGTTTAGAAGTAATAAGCAAATTATGTGTTAACATCGCCAAATTATAGCAGTAGACATTGCTCTGTATAAAAAAAATTAATGATGAAAATAAAACTCAATGCATTGTCAAAAATAAAATATCTTACGATTTGAATACTATTAAGTTGGTGACCATGAAACCTATCCCACACACAAATTTTATCATCTTGACCAATGCTAATAACATAACTAGCTGAACATGTTATACCTAAAACTCCTCCATCATGACTTTGAACTGTATACATGCATGTACCTAGAAGTGAAATATACTAATTAGTAATTACTAATAATTCCAAATACATATCAATTATATTGTTAAATATTATTTAATTTGTATGATATAATTTATTATTTACAAACCAGTAACTAAATCCCATACACATAACATTCCATCTTGACTACCAGATGCAGCCATGTGAGGATTTACTTGATCAATAAATAAACACGTTATTGGCCCATAATGGCCATGTAAGGTATATAGTAACTGTCTATCTTCGATTCTAAATACCTACAACACGTAAATAATTAACATAAAATATTAATTAGTTGTTGATAAGTTCAGGGGCGGGGACTGAGAAAACATTTTAGACTAAGAAATCAACATTTTGATCGGCCTCATCATTTCTTCAACCAAAATGTCTGAAAATCCAAGTGGCTCAATGTTCATCTGAGGGTTTTATTCAAATTGTATAAAAAACAATTTAAGATTTTCAGTATTTATAGTTATTTTCATATAATAAATATTATTTATTATAATTCATCAATATATAATATTCATCTATATTATAGAGAATGAGTAGTATTTTTTTTTTTTTTTGGTACTATATTGATATTAACATTAGATACACACGTGAGATTTACAATAATTAATAAAACAAATTTTATAACCTTATTTACTATACTGGGCGGATTTTTTTTTGTATTATTTATTTTTCAACTTTTGTAGTTATGTATACTGAAAAGATTGTGAAATCAGTGTTTTTCGGTCTGATTTAGTTCAAAGTTATAGCTATTTGAAGATAGTCATTTTTATGGTACCTATTGGTAAACTACCTCAATATCTTTGTTTTTATTAAGAACAAATTGTTATTGTTCAATGGGAATGATAGCAATTCGATAAAATTTAGTACATAGTTAAAAAATTACATGAATCAACTCTTTTTAGCTCGATTTATAAAAATTATATACGGGTTAAGAGGATGTGGCACCTGTGTTGTCCCCGTCTTAAACGTGTATGACATAGATTATTTTACTCTCAGTAGATCACGTTTATATTATAAATGGTTGTTTTATATCATTAATGACTAATCATTGAACAGAAACCTAAAATCAATACTAAAAGATAATAATTGGTTGCACCATGTCGTGTTGCAATAAGTGACTACTGCAGTACGGAGGCATATGTAACAATAACTTTTATAAGATTATAAATACTTAAAAAAATGACTGAACAATTTGGAAAAATTCTGGTTCCACCAATTTCTTTAGTGCACAAAGACATCAAATATGTATAGCAATAATTAGAAAATACAGTAAAACTTAAAAGGTAAGTAAATTATTGTGTCAAGCGAGCAAATTTTACACATATATAATAGGCAATTACAGTGTGCCTGGCCCAATATGTCACTCGTCTTTTTTCAATTTCCCATTGCTTAATGAATAATGCAAGTATAAATGTTACATAGATGTTAAAACAATTCTTAGAATTGAACATTTTGTCAAATTGAAAACTTATTTTTTGAGTTCTGTGCTCCTTTAACATAAAGAAATACTAATATATTTTAAAATTGTTTAATAGGGTTACCAACCTTAAGCATGTGATCTTGGCTACCAGTAACAATGTAAGCGCCATTAGTTTCAAGAACAGTAACTGGTTGATTATGTGCCTTTAAAGCTTCTATATGAAGACAACGCACAGTATCGTTGGATGATTTTAAAGTATGAAGAGACGAACCTATACTTCTCGTTCGTACATGTTCTACAGTAATAAATACATATTGTTTGATTATAATAAATAAATTTAAAACAAACAAAATATTTATTCTAATATATTTACTTCTAAGCGAGAAATTAGTTTTAGGTTTTTCTATAGATTCTCTCAAGGTTGATTCACTAAAAATATCAAGCTTGAAGAATTCTAGAGACCCATTCAACCTTACAGCAACTACATATTTATTGATCAGTTTAATTGCTGTAAATCCATCATTTATGTCTCCTTGCCACATACACTAAAGTTATTATTTTTAAATAAAAAAAAATATTCAATAGTAATAGTTTAACATTTAATGTCATACTTTAAGTATCCCTTTGTACATATCCCAAAATTGCAATGAACCATCAGCACAGCCCAGAACAACAACATTTTCATTACAATCTACACACCATATCTGGGAATTGACACAGATCTCATTTTCAGAAATCTTTTTGGATCGATTTTCCCGTTCGTTTTGGTCTAAATTAATAGTATGTTTTGCTTTGTTCTTATCTTGACTTGCCATATCATAATTAGTGTTTTCAATAGCGATCACATTTTTACACCTTGCACATAACCTTAAGACAGTTTGTTAGATAAATATTATAATCAATTTTATTAAATAAAAATTAAGTCTTACGGTTCCATATTTTTAAAAGACTCTAAAAAACCATGATTAGACATAGGATTTGAATCAGAAATAGAGTTTTTAAAATCATTTGAGAAGTCTTCGGATAAATTTAATTCTTCTGTATCTTCATCACTAGCATTGTTTGGATTAGACCTTAAACAAAAATAAACTTATATAAAAATATATTTGTCTCGTTTTAACAGTAAATAATATCATAGTTAAAATATATACTTTAAAAAAGAGGTCAACAAATAGTGGCTCCCAGGCGATATGCAACTCATGGACAAATTTTATATAGCCCGTAAACAACAAATTTATACCTTAAATTATTATTTTTTATGTTAACTAAATTAGGTTTTCATTTTATTTTTTGATTTTTATTTTACTTTTTTTGTTAAATAAGTACATTGAATTTTGATTTCTTTCAAAATTATTAATGTGACCCGCCAAAGGTATTAATTGGTGACCCCTGCTTTAAAGTGTTGTTCATCCAGTTCAAAAATTTCAGGTTTAATCCAGAGCCAGATTTAGGAAATAATATAATATGGAGGAGCCCCACATTTGGTAAGTAATATCATATTTGTGCAAAATGATTACCTTATTCACTTAATAATAAGCAACAACTATACTGTTCCTACCCTACCATTAAAATATTTCATGTCAATTTATACTTTTGAATTTTCTATAAAAATCAATGAGTTGGTTTAGTTAGTTTTAATTAAAATAAAATCAAAAAATATTAGTATAAAAAAAAAAGATAAAATTGCCTAACTGTTTTTACGAAATTTACCTATCAATGGTACTAATCAATTCACCAGTTAATGCATTCCAAACATTAATACAACCAGCAAGGCATGTACTAACAATAATATTTCCATAGGTAGCAATACATTCAATTGATTGTGTGTGCCCTTTAAATTCAATTGGAACTGCTTCTAATATAACCTGAATAAGAATTTAAATCTACAAAACTTAAATAATTTGAAATTAAACTATATTATAAACTATACATACTTGTATACCTGAGTCATGCTGTATATAACTCACATCATGGCTCCACCCAGCTCTCCATTCAGCATAGTTACGACTACAGACACATCGATACAACATTATCAATGTATAGACTAGCACCAATATGCTAATCAAACATAGAACGGCAATTAATATTAATTCTGATGGTGAAGTAGGTATAAAAGGCTCGGATGATTTATCAATAACATTGATGTCTTTTCTACTTTCTAGTGGCGCTACTATATGAGTATCTAAAATAAATTATAATGCATATTTAGCAACAATTATTTTTAATCTTAACAGCTGTAATATTATGAACAAACCAACAAAATCAAAAGGGTCAAGAGCAGCAGCAAATGACTTCCAATGGGATGGAAATGATTTATCTGCATCGTTTAGAGATTCACGTAATGACATTGCTTCCTCTGGTTTCACAGAATGAGCCACATGTATAGGTTGTAATACAGACACATAGGATCCAGCAATACTCATGTTATACATGCCTAATAAAAATTGCCAGTTATACCAAGAGAGTCTAGGCCAATGGGGCCATTTTTCTGCATTTAGAAGTTGCACATAATATGGTAAATCATTTTCTTGAGATTGATTAGCCTTACATAAAAATTATAAAATTAGTTATAAGACATATCACCTAAAGTAATGATAATCATTTATTTATTAATAAAACACCTTTTTGTTAGACTGATGTTCTTGTTTTACAGTAAATCTAGCTTTGTTTTCAATTATAACAGCCCTCCGACCCTCTTCCCATGCAAGAGGAAAATGAATATTAGATCGTTCTTGAATATATGGTTCCTCAATAGTTACAGATTTTCTTAGATCAAAAAACTCTTGAACAGTTTCTGTGTTATATATAATACCAGATATCCAAAATACCATAACAATCATTAATACTCGCTGAACTATTCTTGTATCTGCCCAAAGATATAGGAATCTTAAACGTTTAGATATTGGTCTGCGTCGGGGATCTTCTAAAGATGCCATTATCTGCAAACCATTCAAGCGTGGATGAGAAGCAGATTTTAACATCACACCACTACGACTTGAATGTTTTAATGCCGGAGGATTAGACTTTTGCATTTTATTGGCCAAATTAGTAAATGAAAACGGATAATATGTTTTTTGGTAAGTAGAATCTTCTACTGATTTCATATTTATTGATATGAGTGCAAGAAAAAAGAACATTTGAAAAAAGTAGTCACATAACAAACCCACTATGGCAAATATACAAAATTCCTAAAAATTTGATTCAAAATTAGATATAAAATGAAAATGTTAAAATATAAAATCACATTACTTGAATTGATGAAACAAAAGTCAATAATCCACCAGTTAAAATAGTAACTTCTATTAAAAGATTTTGAGTTATGGCCCATCCTTCTTTACTTAAACCTTGGGCCAATCTTATTTTTACATCTAAATTTGGTGCTGTCGAACCCACTGATTTTATTATGATCAACATATTTTCTAGACCAACAACAATAACTAAATAAGGAAATACCTAAAAAGTTATATAAATTTAATATTGTAAAGGAAAATAATATAAATTAATATAAAAATATAAATAAAATTACCATTTGACTTTGAATATTTATAGTAAAATCTAATCCAAATAAAAAACAAAGCCCCATAGTTGTTAAAAGAGTAGATACAACCGTGAAAACAGCTCCAAAACTAATTCCAACCTAGAATATAAAAATAGTTTGATTTAAATTATATAATATAAAATGTAAAATAAATAAATATTATACCTTAGAGATAAATATATCCATTTTTTTAATAGAGTAATAAATGTACCCAAATAAAAGCATATAACACGAGAGTAAAAAAAATATTGTTTCATAATTTATTTCTCCAGGATAGTAAATATGTAAAGTTGACGTGTCTGAAAGAATTTGATTTGATTTAACATGAACAGGGTAAATTTGTTTCAAATGAGTTTTCAATCCTTCTATGTACCTATATTTAAAACATGTTTATGTTATTACTTATTAGTTACTACATAATATTTTTTTATTAAAATTGTTGTAATAATAAAAATAAAAAAAATTATCTTTTAATTCATTTTATAAGGTTATGCCTTAGGTATATCTATTAATAACTTATTTTAATAATAATTAATATTTTATAAAAAAGTGATTTACGGTGGTACAAGTTGTTTCATAAATATTGTAATAGCAAATTGGACAACTCTTTGTCGAGGATGTACAGAATATCTTCTAATTCCGGTTTCTTTAAGTGGCATACCAAATAATAATTCCGGGATACTTATTTTAATATGAGATGGGCTCTGAAAAACAAAAGGTGCCATAATAAAATAAGTTATACAATATACTATAAAATAATACATACCTGATAAGTAAAAATTGTTTTTTCAATGCTACTATCAGTACGGAACTCTTCTAAATCTTGATGCCACAGATTAGTTGGTGCTACAATTAAACAACTGAACTCTGGCAATGTCTTTATATCAGAATTAATGTTTTCTATGTGTAGACAGACATCATTTAAAGAAATTCTAATGAATAAAACATATTATTTTAATTTACAAATAATATTCAAGATTTTTTTTTAAATAAGTACTTGTTATCTAATTGATAGTTTCTAATGATCTCAACTAATTTGAACGATTCAGCTAAAGGACCTCTGAAGGCGTCTGACCAAACTAAATCATCCAACCATGGGGTTACCATTGATCTCATAACTATCTATAGAGAACCACAAAATAATATAATTAAAAAAAAAAAGATTTTAAATTTAAATAGCAGTATATGAATATGAGACTAGGTTATTTAAAATGGGTTACTTGTTGAATATACACACTGGGTTGTCCATTAAACAATCGATTTGTTATATTATCTGGCTTATAAGTAGGTGATATGGTTGATTGTACTACATTACTAAACAATGGCAATCCAAACAGTGATAAGCTAAAAAAATATAATTTATTACACAAATTATAATATTATTATTACTCATATGAAATATTGTTTAAAATTTTGATGAATTAAGTTTAACATTAAAAATGTAACAAAAAGCAACACCTGTTGGGAATATATTAGCTTTTTTTTTTAATAAAAATATTTCCAAGTTTTACTTATTTCATAAATAAATAAGTATTTATAAAATTGTTAATTATTTTAACGTGTTATTACTCTGAATAAAGAATGATTATTCATAATAATTTAAAAATAAATGTAAATCAATTACCTGCATACAACAACAATTACAGTAGAAATTGTTAATGAAATGATGGGATGAGAAGCACAGAACAGGCCATAGGAGTAATACAACTGTGACACTTTATCTGGAAGACGCCTGGGCACGGCTGAATTCGTCCAATTCGGGTCACCCATTTTTTGTAAGGAATCTGCAACATGTGTTTTGATGATTAAGTGAACACTCAAGAAGTTTGCAGTTTAAAAAAAAAAATAATAATGCTTTACAATGTTCATGTGTACATCTTATAGATGGTTAAGTCAAACAACGACTAAACCCAGCGCATAGTTAGTAGCAGCTAGTCGACATTGATTGTTTATTAAACAGTTGGTAGAATAAAATGACATTAAAATGTTATATTGAGTTCGATCCTGATCATCTCGTACAAGCTGTAGCAATCGGTCACTTTACTTGGTATGCGTTATCCAACTACCTACTATAATATAGAAAATATATCAAATACGAACATTAATACACCGAGGATACAAATGAAAACGTAGATGTTAAACGAATATACGACGAACGTTATTTGTAAAATAAAAGGAATAATTATAGAGAAAAAAACAATAAAACTTCAAATCACGGTCTTTAGAGTTTAGACTCTACCACGCTGTTGTAAATTTGTAATTCACATATTATTACCTTGCGTGTTATGTCAAACGACTATATAGCAACATTGTAACAATAATTAATTAATCTTCTTGGTATGCTTATATCATAGAAATATACAAGTTACAAGTAGGTACTACGACTGTACTAGGTATATCGTATATTAACTGAATTTAATAATGTAATAACCAATATTACCATAAGGCTACATAGAACATGCCGTCATCGTCACTAAACATTACTCATTAGAACAACGTGATACTGATAACAGTGATAACAGACATTTCTAACAACGGATTATATTATAGTCCCCAGACGCGAGTTGTAGATACTGGATAGTGAACTTGTTGCTTGCAGATTGCAGTTACGAGTTCACCAAATGATGACTGTTGACGAGGTGAATAGGAGATGATCGCCGGTCACAAGTCCACGGGGTGTGCAACTTGGTGACTCAGTGTCTCAGTGACAGGATTACTGGAGTATGCTGTTGCTTCTTACTCTAATGCCGTTGTGACTACGCATTACGCACTACGCACTACGCATTACGCACTACGTCACGCAGTTATAGCGTATCTAGGATTTTTTCAAGGGAGGATATCCAATTTTTAATAGTAATTCAGTATACACATGTTATATTCGTATTATTATATACATGTTGTATTGTGTACAAAATTTGGTCTCCGGGGGGATATGATCCCCATACGCCCATACGCCCCCCGTATATACGCCACTATGTACGAGCATATTATATACTAGCAAAGTTAAAAGTATCTATTACATCAGACAGAGATATAATTAGTATGCTATACTAATGCTATAGCATGCTATAGTAGTATACTAATTAGATTCCATAGTATAAAATATAAATCCACCTTGGTCTGTGGTCACTATAATTGCCAATTGGCAAGATAATTTAGGCGCTGTCGCCTATTGTTCCAAACTATATTTATTCCAAATTGCATTTGTACCATTGGATTTTTATTACACATTATATTTTTCAAATGTAAAACAAATGTTTATTTGAACAACTGTAATTTGAAATACATTGGTTAGAAGTGTTCATGGGCGTTTTCATGGAAGTGGGATGGGGGGTAAATCGCCATGACCTTTTTTTAGTGATAAATTTCCTCCCCCCACGACCACTTTGCAATTAATTTGTATCCCCCCCCCCAAATGAAAAATCTTGAGAACGCCTCTGGAAGTGTTAGAACCATGAACAAAGAATTATTGAGCGATGGCCCATGGACCATGGTTAGAACAATCAATTATGGGAATAAAAATAAATGTTATAATTATATAATTAAATTTAAAGGAATTTTATTGTAATATCCAATAACATGCACAATAAAACTAGAACTATAATATAAAATAATTTTTGTTAAATCAAAAAAATTGCGAACAATTAGCATTTTTGAATGGAATTCGCGTATGGGTGTATAACTCGTAATAACACCGTATTTATTTTTGTTTTAGTATTCTACAGATTAATATCTAGAATATTTTAAAAATGTCGTTTTCGGATCATCCATAATTTCCGAATGTATTACTCTGATAGTCTGATGTAAACGTAACACGGCTTTCGTGATTGTATAATTTAGTTATTGTCAATACTCAATGGGCAATCACTGGACAACGCATTTAGATGAGGCATGTACTCATAAAGAGGTAAAATTTACAAAAACAAAATTTTTAGAAATTATTTTTTTGTTTTTGTCTTTATACTATGTGCATAATAAAGCTACCAAATAGAAATATTATTGAAAGATTAAAAATATAAGTTTTGAGCTAGATGTACCTATCTTGTTTGCAATTTTTACCTGGGTATTTCATCTTAAGTTGTTATAAAAGTACAAAAACATTAAAATTTTTATAACCAAGGATTAAAAATTTAAAGCAAGGTTTGGGTTTCTCATAAGTGTTTCATAGTTTAACCAAAAAATCTTTTTTACATTTTTTATTTATACAATCTTTAACATTATTTATACGATAGATAATATGGGGGGTAAAGTATACAGGAATGGAAGGCATGATAGAAGGGGGTTCAATGACTACTACCTACTTTATTACAATTAGCTTCCATAATTAGCAATATCAAATCGTAATATTATGCAATTAATTGTTTAAATAAATTACCAAAAAATCTAAAAATTATATAAATATTGTTTTTTTCTTAATAGATATTTTGAGTTTAAATTTGGACAAAATTAGATATTTAAACGGAAAAAAATTATTTTACTTATTTCTTTTTTATATTTTTCATGAAAATTATAATTAAAATGGGCTGACAGACGGTCTTGGTATTAATAATACCGTATTATTAGTACCCATGTGGCATGTCATATTTGCCATTTGGTACAAACTACTGTCTACAATCAATGCAATTATATGAAATAAACTAACATTGAAATAAATATATTGAAACAATGCCTTGAACAAAAACAAATTTGAAGTTAAACTGGACATCCTTTTGCACGAAACTTCATGAAATTAAAAAAAGACGTATTCATACGTATGGTCACTTCTCACATACCTTCCTAGAAGTTCGACTCTAATAAAACTCCGGATCGAGCCACACGCAATTCACTTACGGCTACCTAGTTTGTAAAAATGACCCTCCCACCATACGTCCATCATGCGGTACCCTTCACAGTTCTCTCGATTAAGCGTGGTGAACGGGGTGTCATGAAACCTAGGCGCTATGGTGGACATTTTTTTGGGGGTGGGGTGGTTAGAATGTTGGATACAATATGGTAATCAATAACACAAAACAAAAATTAAAATTTTAATATTTAGTCACATAATAATTTATTGTATTCTATTAATAATAAAAAAAAAAAAACAGGTAAGTGGATGTCGCTCTGCTGTACAGTAGATTACAAGTGGGTCATTGTATAATGGTTGTATTAGACTTGAATTCAATGATATAATATCATTGTATAAGAAAAACGATTCTGAGCGGAGACGGTTTGTCAGTCTGGATATTTTATATTTTGTTATTATTTATTTTATCGTGTAAGTTGAATTAATATTAAAATATTATAATTTATCATTCGTTTCTATGGTGATATACAAAGCGTTGGAAATTAAAATGCCATTTTTAGCGTTTTTTCGTAATTTTCCGGTGGTTTTTCCCGTGGCATTAAATAACTGTTAAGAAAATCGAAAAATGACCTCTCTAAAGTACCATCTTGATCCAATTTACTAAAATATAAGGTACTATATTATGTTGAAATCGAAACACTCCTTCTGAAAGAAATTTTGTATACAGGATATAAAAATAAAAAAATAAAATAAAATAAACACTCGCTCCGCTCAGAATCTAAAATTTGGAAGAGGTAGTCGCAAGTGGATTAAAAAATTGTGGAACAATTAGTCGTTGGAATATATATTTCTTGGGACAAATGTACATTTTGAATATCAATTAAATTTGAACAAATTGACTTCAAAACAACAACTATTTTTTTTTTGAAGGTACAACTAGTAGACAGCGCCTATTGAAAATAGCATAGAATATAGTGAATAATGATCCGATTCCATTTAGAATTTCATTTAGAAGATCATAATTTATTAAGAAGAACTTCTCTACATCGTGCATTAGACCATTCGTACCATTCGTACAATCGTACCCAATACCTATTATCACCACCAGTAATCTAAGACCGTGATCACTAGACCACTCATCGACTCGTATTATAGTACTAATCGTATAATAGTATTATTCATTATTATTATTATTATCGCCGAAGTAATAATAAGGTATTTAGAGTTAGTGAAAAAAAAAAATAAAATAAATAATAATAATAATTTTCTTTACGGTTGCCAAAACCTATTAGTTTTAGTTATTGTGCGATATTTCTGTGTTCTGTCGACAAACAATAGAATTCGGTGACGTGATTTCGTTTTTGTAACCCAATCGTTTTTCAATTTGTATTCGGAAATAATTAGGTAGGCGCATTTTATTCCTTGTGTTTTCATTTATCGAACATTACACAGATGAATTAATTCACGGGGCGTAGCACTAACGTAAACATACAATTTTTGTTCAGGAATGTCCGACGGGGACGTGATCAAAGACAGCGTGGATAAGTTGGCGATTCACGATGACGACGAAATCGATTCCAACTACAAACCGCCGCCGGAAAAAACTATTGAAGAGCTCTTAAATGCTGACAAGGAAGACGCGAGCTTGCAAAAATACAAGGAAAAATTGCTTGGCGATGCTAACAGTGGGAAAATAATTTTTGGTAATTATAATTGACCAAAATTATTGGGAAGTGTATTGTGTCCAGTGGCGCACAACTTGGAGGGAGGCTGTGAGGCTTAGCCTCCTGACTAAGATTTAGCCTCCCAAATGTATCACTTATTTATTTAGTTATAAGTATATAACCCCATGTGGGTTATTTTAAATAAATAGTTTTGTAAAGTGGGCTGTACGGATTTTAACCTTAGTTGCGTCTATGATTGTATCTAGGTAATGATAATACATTATTATACATTTTATAACGAACGTTTAGAAAAAAAATTATTCAGTAATACCATTTTGCTATAACTTCTTTTATAGCCTTTCATATTTTAATAGTTTTTTGTAATCTAGGTTATTTAAAAATAAGTTTATACTTATTTCAATGTCTTTATATTTTCTTTAAAACGAATTAAATTATTTTTACAAATACCTTATACTTATTGGATCTTATTGTAACCTATATTGGAAACTTCAGTAGGTACCTACAATATTAAATATATTTTTTACCAAATTATATTATTCGTTAAACTTACTATAGTTTGAAAAATATTTTTTTTTTTATTAAAAATTAGTGACAATCTTGAATTAATTTTTAATATTAGGTAATCAGTTTAATTAGGTACTTAAGCGTAACATACCTATCAGTTATTTTACATTTAAAACTACCTAGCTTAAATTTGAATATAAGAATATGTAGGTAAATAGGTTCAGTTTAATTTAATTACTCAACACTTTTATAATACAATTTATAATTTACTACTAATGAAGGGTAATAAGTTTGAACATTCTAAGTGAATTTTATTTTTTTTTCTAGATGAAGATAATCCAAATAAAGTGATTGTCAAGAAATTAGCATTATGTGTTACTGATAGACCAGACATGGAACTTGATTTGTCAGGCGATTTAACAAATTTAAAAAAACAGGTTAATATTTTCTTTTAAATTTTAAACCCTTTTTGTAATATATTAAAAATATAATTACATTTTAGGTGTTCATTATAAAAGAAGGAATATCATATAAGATTAGAATAGATTTTATAGTACAACGAGAAATTGTTCATGGTCTCAAATATGTTCAAAAGACTTATCGTCTTGGTGTACCAGGTAATATTTTTAAATACACTTAATATAATAATACTTTAAATACCATGGATC
This sequence comes from Acyrthosiphon pisum, assembly GCF_005508785.2. Taxonomy (NCBI): domain Eukaryota; kingdom Metazoa; phylum Arthropoda; class Insecta; order Hemiptera; family Aphididae; genus Acyrthosiphon; species Acyrthosiphon pisum. The sequence goes on along the minus strand of NC_042495.1, from coordinate 8,212,674 downwards.
ACCATTAAATATTTTTGGAGAGACACTTAAGAAATCTAGAAAGGTTTCGGATTGTATGTTTATGTTTTTCCCAAGAAAGTTAAGGCAAAATTAATAAAAACCTCATTTAATGCACCATTAGAAAAAAAAATTTCCTTTGCGGGACAAATAAGTCATGCACAGGCCGCATGTTAACTACATGCCACCATTTGGTTACCTCTGTTATAATCCAAAAAAAATTGATAATTTGAATTCATAGTTAATAAATGTATGTTAAAATGTTTTTTTTTAAATATTTATATAATGACTCTTTGTTAATTAAAAATATATAATTTTTTTACATTTTTAAATTAAATACCTATTGTGCATTTTAAAATGTAGCCGAATAATTAAGAATTTAAAGGATGATAAAATATCTGATTAAATAAATGTTAAAAAAAAGGTGGGTAAGTGGATGTCGCTCTGCTGTACAGTAGGTTACAAGTGGGTCACTGTTATGGCTTTTCCTTAATTTTTCTTTTGTTTTTCACGGCGCTTTTGAAAACTACTGTGAAATTGTTACTTTTGACCCCCCAAAGTACCAACTAGATTCACTTTTCTATCAGAAAAGATACTGTTGAAGAAAATCCAAAGACTTTTACTGTCCTAAAAGGTGATGACAGACACAAAAAAAAAAAAACACACATCATTGTAAAATCAATACATTCATCGTTCCACTCAGAATCTAAAAAACTTAATATTGATTTTGTTAATAAAAATTAATCAAATTGCATTTCTTATGAAAATGCATAAATTTCAGTCTATGTCTTAATAATTATCAATATTATAACTAGCAGTTTAGATATGCCCAACACTACTGAAGTATATTACATATATTATCTAATTATTTTAATATTGTTTAATTATAGTATTCTAATAAACTATCAAAATGTATTATGATATTGTTTCAAATGTACTTATCATAAATTAAAATAGTAATATTACATCATTTTTTTATTTCACTTTGTTTTACTAAAATTATTATTATATTGTGTAGGTGTTGTATCTCGCACAATATAGATATATCCCTAAGTCTTATTAGTTATCAATTATCATACATTTGAAATATATTGAATGTATAAAAAAATACTCTCAATTTTTTTTTAATTTTTAAATGTTTCTATTTATTATATTATTTTTTTTTGAAAATCAACACATTAGTCATTTGGGAGGGGGTTATAACTATTGTACATATATTTTTTAACAGTAACATCAAAAATTAATGAGCAATGTGTCCTTACAAAAAAAAAAATTAGAGGTCATTTAAACATAGTTTAAATCATGTCATAGATAGTGAAAAAAATGTTTTTTTTTAAATTCTAATCGTGATCCAGAGCTTAGAAAAAATTTAAGCAACTCTGTATTTTATTGTTTATAATTTATTGTCATTTTCTATTATAATTATCAAAATTATTATTTTAACACATAAGTTTTATTATTAATATTAATTAAGACTACAGGCATATATAACCATAATCAACATTTTAAATTATTGATCAGTTATTAATGTACTAAATTGTAGATTCATTTATTTTTATAAGTTAGTTAATTTGGTACTAACAAGTTATACTGACTAATCTGATTGAAAAATAATCAATTCCCCTTTGTTTTATATTCAAAAATTTAGTGGATACTATCAATCCGTTCTACATTCTGAGTATGCGTACCACAGTTCTAGCCTTATAGAGTCAACAAGATAGTTTGTTCACCATTAGGTTTGACTGTCTCCAGAGTTTTAAATATTTGTTGACCAAAGTACAATTTTGCTTCATGATTGGATCCACAAACTTGAGTATTTGGTGAAAGATCATGTTCTCAGATGTCACAACATCTTTTTTGTTGTATTGTTTATCTCAGATCTGTGCCTATAGTAATCACTGAATAGAAAATTTGGAATATAGTTCACCATAAAAAAACCAATATATTATTATGTTTACTTTTAAGTCATAGGTAGTCACAGCGAGTCAGAAACTAATAAGTTTCATTTATTCTTTAATTACTAAAAGTAACATCTTATAACTGGGAAACTGTTATAATATGCATTTATTGTGATGAATTCTGCTGAGAAATTCATTATTTAAAATAAAAATATAGTATCTATTTATGGTTCATTTTTATTTGTTTTGCTGCAAAATAGTTTGAGGTAAACCAATCAATATTTTCAATATTAATTCATGCAATTTGTAATATGGTAACTTTTTTTAGTGGACAAAATGACTCACATGGTTGGATCGTATCCACCGAAGATGGAGATACAGAGTTATACAACACCAGCTGAAGATGCTCCGAGTGGCATGATGGCACGTGGCTCATACACAGTTCATTCTTTGTTTACGGATGATGACAAAAAGGAACATTTAAAATGGGAATGGGTATTCGAGATTAAAAAAGACTGGAAGGACAACTAATTTACAGGGAATTTGAAATATCAGTTATAAATTAAAATCATAAATTTATAACAATTTAATTACATAAACAAATGCTTTAATAAGATTATTTTCATTCATATTTTTCTTAGATATATAGATAATTTTAATTTAATAAGTCAATTCAATTTTTATTCGTATTATTATTATTATTATTTTTGTAATTTTCAATAATTGAACATTTCATGGTTATTTATAAATATATATATATTTGTAATTTTATATATGTATGTATAAATACTATTTTATTTAGACTACGTCTGATTTTGGTGCCAAAGTTTTAATTCGATCAAATTCTTTCTATCTGCTCAGGTCTCTAATAAGTTTTTCAAAAAGTTATGTTTACTTAATATATTTGGGGACCGTGGGATTTCAATCGAACAATATAATTAGATTTTATTATTTTAACATCACTTAAAAATTTAATATTGTATTTTCGTGAAAGGAAAATTAATTTTTTATTGTAATTTTTTTTATACCTCATCGTACATAATTGTATTCATATTCAATTACATTCATAAGTTTCTAAGTGTATGTAATAGATCAAATAATAAATCATTATTCAAATATAAATATTTTTTTATTGTTTTCAAATTGCAAGCTAATACTAGTTATAAATTATATAAATAATAATTGTGATTACATTGTTTCTGAAAAAAAATTAAATTGTAGATAGAAAAATGTAATTTCTAAAGACATAATAATTTTTTTAATGAAGCGGCATTAATGTTTTTAAATTTCTTCTACTTTAAATATAAATTAATATAACTGGTTTTATTTTCATCTTATTATTAAAATAGTAAATATGTCAAAATTAATGTTATAAAAAAAATATTTATGTATCATTGAAATGAAATAATATCATTTATTATTAGTGGCGACGTCTATCTCTATCTCTTCTGTCATGTTTGTGGGTTCGGCTGCGACTACGACTACGTGAACGATGTCTACTGTGGCGGCTACGTGACCTGTTGATGCGTAAACACAAAACATATATTAATCATAATTTCATAATATAAAAAAAAATTACCTAGACCGCCGGTGACGGTCATTTCGATCTCCACTTCTAGACCGGTGACTTCTTTTATCATCTCGTTTATAACGCTCTTGTTCATCAAATTTACGCCGAGCTTCATGTCTTTCTTCATAATTTTTCTACATTAAAGAATTAAATAATTTTTTTTTTTGAATTTTTGAATTCTTAATAACTAGTCTTACTTCAAGTTCTGATAGTTTTTCTCTTATTTTAATAAATCCTAAATGTAATTTTCCTCCAAAATGGTCAGCTAATCTTCGATCGTTATCATGAATACCTAAATAAGCTGAACATACATCACACACCCTTAATTTTTGCTGTTGATAACTGCTTACAGGCATAGAATTTCTATAAGTATCTTCCGCTTCTGATTTTTTTTTACGCAGATCCTCAATCTTTTATCAAAGAAATATATTTACATAATATGTATAAATATTTTATAAAAAAAAATATGTAATATTCAACATACTTCTCCCATCAACTTTAGGCTATCATCTACTAAACCTTGGGCACCCAATTCTTCAGCTTTGGCCAATGTTTGACCTATCTTCTCCGCTAACTCGTGAACAGCATTGGCTTTTTCAGCTACTTCAGCAGTAAGTTCTTCCTGAGTTTCTAATAGTCGTTTTCGAGCTGCTTCAGTCCTTCGGTCACAATCACTAATAAATGCTTGTAAATGTTCAGTAGCCTAGAGAAAATAATAGATGATTAGTTATTTCTAATTAATATACATTTATTTAAAAATGATAAATTATTTCATCAACTTACATCTACATCATAATAGTGATCAAACTTCTGTTGAGCTTTTTCAAAATCTGCTCTTAATGCATTATCGTGTATTTTTGGACACTCACCAATGTCCATGCGCTGAAATAATATAAAAGTTTAATAATACATCAAACTAACCAAAACGGAAATTAAGGATTTACATGGAATAATATCAGGTTGACCTGGAAACATGAAAATATACACAATATAGGGAAAATAGCATTATATCAATTAATGACTTACGTATCGAGTACTTAACAACCTCAAAACTTACACTTGCTCACTCTTAGAAGATACATGGCCTGAATGAATTATGTTAAATAAATATAAATAATATAACATAACATTAAGCAACAAAATATAATTAATGTATTGTAACAGATAGCTCTGTCGTTGTCTCAAAATTGTTTGACTTACAGACAGACGACCATTTACAATTTGCTCACCGACATTGAAGCATTGATGGCGAGCATCTTCCCCATCTTTGTATCATTGTCTTGAAACGAATCAAAACACAATTCGTTTTTGACTATTCCTAGAGAGGGTGACAATAATCAGGATTAAGAGTAAAACATTCGCATTCAAATAGACGTAATTAACTGAGTTGATGTACGTACTGTCTTCGATGAAACTACATTTTCAGAATAATTTTGGTAGATAATACCGATTTGTAACTTAGAGATAATTATTAACTACTCACAAAAGATTTGTTGATATCATTGTAGGCTTTGTAGATAAGTTCTTTTTAAAAGTAGTGAACAATATAGAAATCAAAGAAAATTTACCCTACAACTAATTGTAAAAAAAAATTACATTAAGGTTATGAATGGATTCCATAAGTTTATTTATTATATTTTTTACAAATTCAAAATTACCGTTGAAATAAATCTGTTATATATTATAGAATGTCTGATTGAAATTTAAATATTTTACTGGTAAATATATTATATTTATGAAGAAAAAGTTTGGTATTTTTATTTATTATTTATTCAGTGCTAGGAAGCAGATTTGTTGAACATAAAATATGCAATTAAAGTATTAAGTATGTATTATTTTTTTTAAATACAATTTTTATTTAAAATTCTAGTTTAATACTCAAACATACCTGACAGTATTTAAGTAAATTTAATAGTCATAATAAAATCACAATAATGGATATAAAATTCTTTTTTGATTTATTGTCAAAAAATGTCTATCCATACACAAAATAAAATAACTATTTTTAGAAATATAGTAAAAACATTTTATTTATGTCATAAAATATAAGTATCAGATTTTTGAGCTTGAGTTTAGATTTTGAAGAAAAGAATTTTAAAACTATAATTGACTTATAGCTAAGATTTTACTATTTATCATTAGGATTAGAACGCGGATTCATAAATGCTTAATAAATGATAATACGCATGCGAAAATTATACTAAAAAAAAAAATGTAATTCTTCATAAATCATAAACATATTTTAATAATTATGATATATAATATCAATGGTCAGAGATCTGAATTGATATTTTCTTCTTTTAGTATGTACTGATAGCTTAATACCATTTAAGATATTGTAATTGCTGGATGTATCCAGGAAATCTACATTTGTCTATATCAATTTTTTTCAGTATTAATAAAAAAACTATAGAACCAAGATTCGACTAATAATTTATTTTAAAATTCTTTGAAAATGTATAGAAAACACCTCTATACTTCTACAAAATTATGAAAAATGCAGTTAAAATTATAAAATAAAACCTTAAACATCCAAAGTTTGCACTAAAAAAGTTTCATATATTAAAATTGTATGCCAAGTTTTGTGCATACTTAGCATATATATCATACAATCAACTAAAGTAAAAATATGCATTTGCATACAAATCTGCGCTCTATTTATCACTTCATATAAAATATTAGAAACATAATTTTAGGATATGTATCTGCTTCCTAACTATTACATTTTATTAATTTTAATTTAACAACTAAAAATAAAAAATTCTCATAGAGAATATAAATCAAATATGTTGTTTAAGTCTAATTTTAACATTTAAAAATATGTTTTGATTAGTATACTAAATTAGTATAACCTATATTATATAGGCAATAATGTAATATTAACTTAATAATTAGTACCATTGATACATTATAATAATAATAATAATAATAATAATAAGAATAATAATAATAATAATATCCTTAGTCATAATAAATAGTTTGAGTTTGAGTTTATTCGGTTATTTATTGGATTTTCAACGAGAAAATATAAATTAACAATATCTTACATGCCATAAAATAACAAAATAAATTAAACATTTTTGTTCTTGATTATGTCTAAAAATTAATATTATTCAATGAACTCAATAATAATTGTTTATAAAATTAGAAATGATAGATTTTAGTCAGCAATATTCTATAGAATAATTACCTATATAATATAACTGTATGAATATTTAAACAATCTTTAAATGTTTTTTTCTCCCTAATGAAGAAAAAGTAAACATAATTAAAACCCCAAAAATTGTTTACTCACGTTTTTCTGGAAGTATTCCGTTAATTTATTATGACAAACTTAATTATTTTTATATAATAAATACTATAAGCTTTTACATAAAAGCACATATTAATTATAAGCTAATGAATATAATACAAATTGACCAACATATATAGAAATACTCACAATAATATGATGATTTTTTCAAGACTTTGATAATACTACCTACGTGTTAGTTATGTATTATTTATGTTTAAATAAAATTGGCTGTTACCAAAATGTTTAATCTGATAAAGGAGAGTGAATAATATTAAAAATTACCTATCAAATTAAATCTGAGAAACAAATAATGAAAATTGTTATAAGTGTACCTGAACCAATTTATTTAACAACATGCCAATTTTACATAAGCATTATATTTATTTTTATGTTTTATATTTTATTTAAACATAAAAACATTATTTATTACTTCATTAGGAACCTAATACGTTTTTTAAAAAAAATTAAATCTGACAAGTATAAATTAAAACATGAATTAGTAAAAAAAAGATTGTTTGGATTGCATAATTAGTAATTTTATACTATAAATGTATTTTATCATTTAACATTATTACTATATGCAAAAATGTATAAATATGAAATTTGTAACAAACTAAAGATATAGATAGAAACATTAGTAAGATTACTAAAAATGCAAGCAATGTTACACTATAGAGGATGATTTAGATAAGATTTACTCAGTTCAAACTCATGCTTAGATATTTCAGTATAGATAAATTACAATGGTAATTATAAGAAAATATTATATTTTATCCTAGAATCAAAGTATTTAAAGAATCAAATGTTACATAGAATATATCACAAATATTGTTTAAGTAACATATGATGGTAAGAATTTTTTTTTTTAGATCATAAAATATTTAGTAAAAAAAACTTTAAAAGAAAAGACAGAACAAAAATGTTCAGTCTTCAGACTTATTAATACTACTGGTTCCAATATAAACAAAAATAATATTTATGTATGGTCCTAAAAAATAAGTAGTATTTAATTTTATTATTAAGGTAATACTAGTAAAAAGTAATAACTAGCATGATTAATTTAATGAAAATATATTGAAATTGGATAGTTTTATGGATATGAGCAAATTTACCATCCCTAATTAACAATAACACATCACAAAATAATAATAATAATAATAATAATAATAATAATAATAAAATAACTGGATAGACATGCAATAATTAGTTTTTATTTTACAAACGTGTATTTATTACGTATTAAACGTGTCATTTATTTATGTTTTTATATAGTAATTATATTATTTGGCATAAGTTTTTATTAGAGTACTGTAGGTACATAAGATGATTCTAGGATATTTTATCCATGTATATAATGTTACACATGAAGCATTTAAATTTAAATAATACAATAACTTATTTAAAAAAAATATTAGTATGAAATCATTGACCAAAAGTTTTTATAATTTAAAGTTACAATACTGCACGTAGTATTCACTATATAAAAAAGAAAGAAAATGTCCTTTCACCAGAAATAACAATATGGTAACCACGTAATTGTAATAAAATATTGTTTGTGTACCAACAAATACCGTACTGCAAAGGTTTAACTATCGTAAGATACGATGAATAATAATTTTACTTGAGAGAAAACAAATATAATAATTTCTATGAAAACAAATTATTGTTTTCGGTGCAATTTTTCAACATATGTACAATGCAGGTACCTAAGATCATGTTTTTTAATTTAAACTGTTTTAGACTAATGTTTGAATACCATTATAAATATCATAATTTATTTTTGACCAAAATGGACTTTTGTTACGCTTCCTTTGTATTACAAAATGCATTTCATATATCCTCTGATATATCCTGATAGGTAATATTTATATTTTTATTTAATATTTGAGAAAACAATATTAACAGCTCAAAAATATCAATTGTTTAATTCAAATTGGTAGAATAATAGTAGGTCTATACTTACGGTAGATGCCAATATGTCATGAGGACAGCAATACAATAAGAAACTTTTACAGACTTTTGGATCATTGAACTGCACTTGATATCTACTTGTTTCCCCTGTAATCATTAATATTAAGGATAGAAAGATCCAAATAATTGAATAACAATGAATTTGAATGATTTGGCGTTTAGAAGTTACCGTTTCTGCCAGTGCCCATGAGCTGGTCCAACATGGCTCTCATTTGGTCGTGCGCGGACATAGTTGATGGGACGCCGTACCAGAGTTCTAGATTAGTATTTCAAATGGACAAAAAATAATTAACAGATATGTACCGGATACAGACTTAGTATGTGAATCAAAATTGGTGGTGTTAATTAAGTGAGAATTTTGAATTTGTAGTTAGTACTGACGACCATAACAAGGTAGAAACAAGTAAAAACGATAATATTGGAAATTTAACGTGTTAACACAGTTTAATAATTTAGAAGGCGAATTTGTGATGGTAAATAATCTTCAGAGGAAATTACACGAATGTTAAAATGTTTGACTTGCAGTGTGACCAACGAATTGATAGCGTACTACAACGTGGTTACCAAAACTAAAAAAGAGCGGGAGTTCAAAATATTTTAACGGATACGACTATAGACATAATGATAAATGATTTAGGACAGTAAGTCTATATACGTTATACAGGGTGATTCACCTAGTATGCTCCTTTCCTTTTTGTTCTTCAAAGAAGGCAGTTATTCAAAATCTGATTATTGGAATATTTATATATGTATACTTTAAGACCATATTTTCAAATTGTTGAGATTTTTGTGTTACTTAAAGAGTGTCCTATGGAAATATTAAACTTCTATTTTTCAAATGAGAATACCCCTTTTCAACTATAAATAAATTATACGGTGGATAATTTTTATGAAATATTTGACGCATCAGAAATTGTGCGGGTAGTTTTTGAGTTATTCAACTTTGTTTTCTAAGGATAAAAGGTCCATGGTAATAGGTTTATAAGATATGACCTATGGTGATTTGAAAATTGTAGTCATTAATCTATCAGTATTAATAGTTTATAAAAATGGCCTTAGTATAATAAACACTAGATAATATCGTTTTATCTCTATTTTATATTCATGTAAACCATTTTATATTTATATTTGTTATTATATAACGGGCACAAGGCCCAAAAGTTCAATATTACATTTTACATACATTTAAATAATCTAATATATATGGCAAATAATAATAATAATAAAAAAACAATAAACCTACGAAAATGTAATAATTATAGTGCATTTTTAAGAAATTACTTAAAATATTTAGAATAGGACGAATAGGTAAATAGGTACACAAAAATAAACACTAGTTGTAAAAAAAATAAAATGTTAAAAAAAAAACAGGAATAATAATAATTAATGGTCATTAAAATGTACACAAGTCAAAGAGAAAATTGAACAAACAACAAGGTACGATAACTATTGGCTGGATTCTGCGATTGTGTAAATATAAAATATGTAATTTCGTATTATCGTAATCAGTTAAACAAGGAATCGTTCCGCATTCGTATAAAACGGATTTGAGAGAAAATTCCATAGATAAATTTCCAACTATAAATCGACAATGGAATACACAGAAAAACACATTTTATAGAATTATAATTATTCCAAGTTGGCTAAACACAAAAAAGAAACTTATACGAATTTACTGTCCAACAATTTCATAAGGAAGGGGACAACTCATAAGCATGCCCAGAGTTTCTGGCAGGGTAGTCATATACAGAAGTAGGTACATAACACGTTAACACACATATTACGTATATACAGGGTGTCCCGTGAGGATTTACTCATTGCGATATCTCCTGAAATAATAGAGATATCGTAATTCTGTTTTCTTATTAAGACTCACAGAGGTAAGCACTACAAATAACTAATTTTTTATTTTTTTTTTATGTTTTGGTAAAAAGTTAAAAAATTTATTTTTTTAATTAATTACTTAAAAAAATATTGAAGATTGCCATTTTGTAGAGTTAATTTTTCTGAAAATATTGACGTTTCAACATTTTAATTTCATTAATTTCCTGATTTTTAATAATTTTTTTAATTAATAAGTAAAACGGCAAAAAACCGGTTTTTGTCCGGGCGGCGAGTCCCCCTCTACGGCTAATAGGTAAATCCTCACGGGACACCCTGTATAATATTCATATTCACACCTAGTTTATAAAAACTAATTTGGATGAGGTAACCTTATTTAACTACATTTACCATACTAAAAAAGTATTTTATGTTTGACCATCAATTATCATAATAATAATATTGAATATTGAGGGCGGCCGGGGGAGTTTGCAGAGTAGTCAAGTGTCTACCATGACTACCCTGTGCGCACGCTTATGGTTATGGTAAAGTTTAATGTAAATAAATACGAACTAGTAACTACCAAACGCCACATTACATAGGTACATTAATATGATAAAATTGTCTCACAATAACCTTCTCGCGCCGCCACTGCAGCTGTAGTGTCTAAATGTGTAGGTATTATTATTATTATTGTATAATAGACAGTGTTCGGAATATTTGGCCATTATAGTTTATTCGTTATTTTATCTATATGTATATATAGACGGGCATGGACCAATTGCGCCAAAACAAAATTTGTATTTCAGGGTCAATATACCAATTGCGCAGCTTATATTTTAGGGTCAGTGTACCAATTGCGCCTCTTATATTTTACGGTTGTATTCAAATTTGCCGCCTGACGGCTATCTTCAGATTGAGAAATATTGTTTTTTGATCTAATTCCATCAACATCAACATAAACACACTAAAATCCTTGAAAATTAAAAACATGTTTATTGATCAATTGATTACTGGTTAGGATGACTAGTTATAATACATTTTATAACGGTTTCGGGAATTTTATGAAACGTTGTTATTATTACGGACATTTGATCACAGAAATATGCATTTGAGTGATAGACGAAAACAAGTTATCATTATCATACATTTTATATAATTGACGATCAAAAAGTAACTTGTTAAATGTGAAAAAAAAAATTTATTTATATTATATTATGTATTAATACTCGCATAAAAAATGTATAACTAACTTATAACTTTTCCTTAGGTATTGTAAAATGTTTTGAGCGCAATTTGTCTATTGACCCTAAAATGTATAAAGCGCAATTGGTCTATCGACCCTACAATTTTTAGAGCGCAATTGGTATATCGACCCTAAAATGTTTAGAGCGCAATTGGTATATGAAAAGGTAATTTTAAGCGCAATTGGTAAACTCTCATATAGACATACCTATAGTTAAATGTTAATGGAACCGGAAAATAAGGGTGCCAAATTATGAAATGTTAGATGTACAACTACTGTACAAGTGTACAACTTTTACTATACACCATCACGGACTAAAAACTAAAATATGTAATATATTAGTCTGTGGCCTGTGCTATAGACATAATTTTAATTATACTATACGTACCAACATAATTATAATATTTTATTATAATATTGCTAAAATATTCATGTTAAAATAACATTAGGTAAATGCATTTGTCTGGTATAGCCGTATAGGTGTTATTAAATAATATAGTTTTCTTTATTTTCTCTACGTCTTGTTTGTCTTTGGTATAAATGTATTCTAAGGATATTTCGAGATTTTAAACATATCTTAAACGTTCGTCCCACTGTAGAGTTCAACCGTATAGGTAGTTCGTGAAGATACAAACATACCTATTTTTGTACTAACTATTAACTATTAACCAACCTTAACCTTATTACTCAAATAGGGTGCTTAATTCTTTAATTCAAATATATTTACTTAATTACTCATATACCAATGAAGAATTTAAACTAGCTTTGGATGTGTTGTTTGTAAATAATAGTTATATCGTTATTTTAAAATATACATTTAATATGTACAATAGAAGACTTCGGGGCAACAACTAGACATGTCCATATTTTGGTCAAAATCAGTTATTGATTGCACATTATCAAGAAAACAATGCGTTTGGTGCAACAACCAGACAAATCCGACGGTTAAATACAGAGATATCATATAAATGATTTATTTTGGTGCAACAACAAGATATGTCCAAGCAAGTTTTTATTGCTTCCTTAACTTATTATTAAAATTTAAGCATTATCTATAATTTATAAGTGCATAATATGTTGTATGTGCCCTAAAACTAAATTCTAAAATTTTTCAAATTTTTTTTTTTTGTCTGTTGAACAATTTCAAAAAAAAGATGTGTCTGGTTGTTGCTCCGAGGTCTTCAATTTCTTTTAGATTAAAATATATATAAATTCAAATTGGTACGTACCTACCTACGACTTTCTCTAAGTATATATAATTTATTATAATGTATACATATGTATGTTTCTAAGTCAATATTGCATTATGTAATTTTCATATAAAAAACCATATGAGTACTGTTGAGTAGGTAACCGTTGAAATATCATACAATTATGAATTAATCATACATTAATAATATTATTTGATGCCTACCAACATATATTTTTTATAGACGACATTTTTAACTTAGGAGTTTTATAAATAATTACAAAATATAGCTATACAAAATGAACTTTTATTATAATATATACATATACATAATATATATAATATATATATTTAAATTTATACTTATTGTATAAAACTTATATTTATAAGTTATAAGTAAAAACAATAATACAAATGCCTATAATAGGTCACATACAATATTTATTCGATTGTTTGAGAATTGAGAATTTCTATATGAAGACTATTATACTTTGAACCAAATTTGTAAAAAAAAAAAATTGAAAGTGTAATAAATTATGTTTTTCAAAGCAGTTAATATACTGTCGTATTGAGCGTATGTTGCATGTTGTACATGTAATCAGTTTTTCAACATCGTGCCAAAATGCGATGTGAAAAAGTGGTCACATGTTTATAATTTTTCATAATATTTATTTGACAATAGTAGTAGTAAAAATAGTAATAATAATAATAATAAAATAATAATAATAATAATAATAATAATAATAATAATTCTAAATCGTTTTGGCCTATTGATGATGATGGTTTATTCGCTACTGTCGTCAATCCGACTACTCCTGATTCCAGACTTTCCCGTCCATGGATATATTTCTGGACATGGCTGACATGTGCGCATATACCTGACGCCTGACTTGTGCCACAGGTTGCAGACTTTGGGATTGTTACATTTTTTTGGCCTCTCCTTTAAGATAATAAAAATAAAAGTTATGTGAATACGATCTATAGGTAATTTTATAATTTATAGTTGATATTATAATGTATAAATTGGTTACCCATAGTAGGTACCCAAAATAGGTACTTACACAAGTAATGGTACCTATTTTTTTTATACATAAGTCATGTAAAGGTAGAAGATACACGTATATTATAATTTATAACAAATACTATATATGACAATACGGGACATTTTTTCGAAGATACTGTGGTCTATGGCGATTAATTTCACTAGTGGTTGCCTAATAATTTTTTTAATACCAAATTCTATATTTTAAGGGGTATTTTGTATAGGCAACCACTAAAAAAATTATCGTTATGTCACCAGCCATTAACATTAAGTTTCCCGTGTTATCGAATACTCGTGTCTCGTATATAGTATTTGTTTGTACCGAATGGCGAATAGTTAGTTATGTAATCGTTTTTCCCCATTCATAGAATACACGTTGAATGTAGAATTTAATCAAGTTTTCTATTAAGTAGATGATTTATCAAATAAGTGTTTCACGCTTACCGATAAGTCACAGTGGAACGGTGTGAACGACTGTAATCTTGAGATTGATGTGGGATCCCTCACCCATTGGATGGCTTGCCAATTGGTGACGATCCAAACTTCAGGCATACTCACGATATTGTCTAAAAATTTGATGAAGCCCTCTTTGTGGTGAGGTTGCGTAAACCAAGCCGCATGGTAAAACAGTCCAAATGGAGCCCTATAACACGAAACTAATGATGTAATCATGTATCTTTAAATTATAATATTATGTTGGCGAATAAATATTATGGTTTAATTTATTCTAAATTTATAAATTGTAATAGTTTTTATAATGTATAAGACATTTATTTTGTGTATTGGTGTGACGTGGTGATTGCATTCAGTCTCAAAACGTGTTCTGAGTGCAAGCAGCGGCCGCACTTACGGACAAAAACACTTCGTACGAAAAATAACAATTAGAATATAACGGGTGTTCCTCTTTTGCACCAAAATAACGTGCTTGTCCCGAACAACACCAAAACGATAAATGTATCATTTTTTTATGCAATTATATAGCACGTAATTAGCACGTATTGCATATTTGCATGACTAAACCCATTCCTAAACGAAATATTTATATTTCTCAAATTTTTACTGCGCTATTATTTAAGAATACGGACTTGGTTGTATTATAATAAACAGATTTTTTTTAAAATGGTTTTCACATTTTAGAGAAACATTGTGACGCTTATTTAAATCTAAGCTTTTAATATAACTTTACCTGTTACTAGTGAAATGTCTGTCAAAGTTCTTCATTAACATTTTTTGTACTCCATCGGCATCTGATGGATTACTACAAGCGTCTCCCATGGAACATCTGCCTCCGTTCAAGTCTTGCCACATAACCATAGGGACTTCCCATACTCCTATAACATGATTTTGTTTGTTGTTTAATCATCATTTTTACTCTATAAATTATAATTGTATTTTACCTGGGTATGATCTGGTTGGACATGGTGGTATCATACAGTCATGGAATAATTTATAATCAAGTGTATATGGCCAGCTAGGAGGTTTGTTTTCGTAAATTGGCATAGAAGAATCATAAGTAAAGTTGCTGTCATACAACATTTTGAACATTTTATTGCCTCCTACCTATAATTAAATTTCAACATGATAAACGTCCATATATGTAACTTAAACGTATAAAAATAATTTTGTTTCGACATACAGCTAAAAATGGTGCTCTCATTCCTCGTATGTCTTCTTGTCTGACTCCACCATAAGCGGACAATATTTCTCTTTGGCCGACAATTTCTTTTGTCCATTTCTTTTGTGAAAATTGTTCACCAAAACTATGCGAAACTGAATGCGAGGCAATTTCGTGACCACTAGCATATAAATTTTGTACTTGACTATAATCTGTCCACTCGTGCGATACGTAAAAAGTAGCACTTATCGGGCAGCCATTGGGATTTACTCTGCCTTTTTCAAATAAATCGGTATAAAGTCCTTTGTTTAGATCGTTAACCGAATCATCAAAAGTTAACAAGACAATTTGCGGAGTTTCTTCTGGTGTCATATCGCCTAGTAAATATTTTATATTGTGAATGGTGTAATTTTTACATATGCAATCATTTCCAAGTGTGAAATCTTACCCGGTATTTCTTTGCCACCACAACTACAGTCTGGTAGTTGACAAACGTCCTTTCTACATTTTGCAGCAGTTTTATCGGGTTGTGGAGTCGGATAAATTGGATCAGGCCTGTAATTACATTTCAAAATGTAAATATTAAATTTTTATCAATAATTTGTATCAAATATAATATTACCTCGTTGGTGCGTATTTGTATACATCAACATATTCTGAAACCTTACTGACAATGGATGTAGATGGCTTTAATGTCGGTCTTGTTCTCCTGTTAAGATTATATTCGTTGAATAACAAGTATATAATATAAAATTTATCAAGTTAATAGTTCAGACAAATAACAATCAAGTTTAACATACCCAACTGCAGGAGTTCCTCTATCGATATCATTAGTGCTTGCTGTCGTATATGTTGCACCTCCTCGAACTCTGCCTCTGTTAAATACACACACATGTATTTAAAATTACCAAAGGCCTTTAAGTTTGATTACAATTAGTGGCCATATATGTGGCATTATTTTCGTAATTTTAGTATTGTGACTGGTTTTACAGTTTAATGCACCAAAGCTCATAAATGCAAACATTTTTTAAAACACTTTTATCAAAAAGCAATATATTATAGAGTGCAGGGTTATTTAATTAGGTTTTACAAAAACATGGAGTGCAACAAAAAACCACAACAAATAGGAAATTCAGAAAAAAACTTGAAATGCTGAAAAGCTTATAATTCCCTCCACCATTCAAAACTCGCCATTGCAATTTGCAGCATGCAAGTTTTGACATTTTATACATTTATTATTTAAAGTCAATACGAGTCATTGCATATCAGTACATTTATCAACTTAATTTAAAATTTAGTTATTCACATTAAAATAATAATTTTATGAGCATTTAAAATTGGTGCCAGTATTGCCAAAACTAAAACTATAATTAATATGACACATAACTAAAATATAATAAATATTAATTACCTTAATTTATTGAATTCTTAAATTAATTTACTATTTAGATATTAAATTATCATCATAGATTTGTAAATTATATAAAACTACATTACATTTTAATAGGTATTCACCAAAAATTAAAAAGTAAGGGATAGTATAGTATTGCCATAAAAAACTTTTATTGAAACGTTAAAATCAATATTATAACAATTTATCTAAGTTGCTTACAGTGTGTTGGTATGCTATATTACAGTTATTACTTATTTAAAAATTTATTATTACTGTTAAATCCTTTTTGGTTTATATTCACAATCTCATTTCAATATTATTTTATGTTAAAATTGTAGCCTATGTTAGGTATGTTGTAATGAAGTATTTAGTTATTATTTATTATATTATAGTAAATTGAAAAAACAATATAATTTATTTAAAATTAAAAAATTTAAATATATTTCATTTATACAATTGTAATAGTGTACGTCATAATTAATTTTTGATATTTTGTTTTAGTTTTTAATTGATATTGAAAACAGAATAATTTGTTAGTTATACAAGAAACGAACGAATTACCTCATTAATCTAATCTTCTAGCTGAATATATATCATATTTTCAAGAGTCGCGATTTAAGTGGCAATACATTCATAAATTAATAACACTGTTGTCACGAATAAGAGTACAGTTTACAATAAAACAATAAAATAAAGCATTGCTTTTCTTAAAAGTTAAAATTACATTTTACCAATAATGATTTTTGATTGTGCCTAATAATGTTGTACAATATATTTAATACATATAATTATGTATTGATATTTGTTTGAGGGTATAAAAACATATTTTTGGCATTTTTATAGTAGCTAGCGAAGATAAATATTAGAATTTATGAGTTATTTCTGATAAAGTCTGATATGTATTGACCCTCAATAATCCTCCATACCTTGATGGTTTTTCGTTGCACTCTCGGCATTCTGTTACTGTTTTGCTTGTGGGTGCTGGTACCGTGACTGGCTGAATACTCGGACCGCTCTTGACTCTTGAATAATCATTAGTATTTTTTAATTCTGACGACCTTAGTGGGGCTTTAGTAGTCGAGGACGTTGTACTAGTTTTTTCTACTGAATTATCATCAATATAACCTGTTCCCTCATCTTCAACTACAACATCGTACTCTTGATCGAAATCCACCGATCGAGTAGTAGTTGTCGTTGTTGTTGTAGTTGTACTGGGTGTGGTGGAAGTGGTAGTTGGAGCTTGTGTGGTTCTAACTTTGAACGGCGTAGTCTTAACAGTACCACGATGTGTGGTTACATCATATTGTGTGGTGTTGTAAGAATCTACGATTATTCTAAAGTCTGGAGGTGTAGGTTTTGATTTTTGGGTGGTGGACATGGTTGTCCAGAAATAGCTGCCTTGAGGCGACGGGGGCCTTAAGAACAATGAAGGAGTTGATGGGTAAGAGAGCATTGTTGAAAGAGTAGTAGAAGGTAATGTAGATGGTATGGGTGTTGTTGTAGGAAATGTGAACCTTGTGGGGGTAGAAGTCTGCACGGGGAACTTAAACTTTGAGCGGTCCGGTACGAAGGGACTTACACCGACGACTGTTGACCTAATTAAAATTATATGTACAATATTAAGAGTAAGTATGTACAAATAAAATTAGAAGTAAAGTTGGTAAGTTTAGTCATTATATGTAAATAAGGCAGTGAAAGAGTATATAATTTTAATAAATAATTTTGTTATTAGATAGTTTAATAGTTATGATGAATCTGCATTCAAAGATCAATAGGTCAATATCATTGAAGATTAGACTTGTTTTAGAAAATATAAAATCCATTCCAATTTAAAACCACATTATCATATTATGTACAATTTTTTTAGTTATTACATTAACATTATTTTTACATTTAATTTGCATAAACACTATATAGTACAAACAAATCATACGCCCACTAATTTATACATCGTATATATTATTTTAATAATAATAAATCCACACGGCCTTATTTACATGTCGTTGCAGTTCTGTGGTTATATATATATCATAAAATAATAATAATTTGTTTAGCCACTTATCAAACCAAAAATATAATTACCTAACCATAAGCGAAATTAAAATGAAAAAAAAAATGGTTTCTCACCTGTAGGTTGCTTTGGTCTGTTGCTCACGTTGAGCTTCTTCTTCAGTGATCTGTAAACAATTCAATCGGTCGTAACATTAACATAAAGAATAATTATTTTGAAATATTGAAGTCTGATTAAGTTCATTAACAGGTATAAATGTATAACATTAATTTACTTGTGGTTATTAATTTTTTAATAACCTACCATAACGTCATATTATACAATAGTACTTCAATAGTTAAATGTTCCATTTTTAAATTATTAACCTAAGCATATAATTCAATGCAAATTAATACTTGCCTTAAGATTATACTCGGGTACATATGTATTTGCTTGGTATCTTTGTGTGGGTTGTTGCAAAGGTGCCGCGACTCTGTAGGTATCTTGTTGAGGTTGAGACTGAAGCTGAAGTTGTGGCTGAGACTGAAGCTGCGGTTGATGCTGAGATTTTATTCTATTATTATTGTTGTTTACTGATGATAAGGTAAACTGACCATAATCTATAAATAATATTTTTTTTTATATAGTGATACTAAAAATAGAACCTAAAAAATCAATTTATCAAATATATAACATATAAGAAACATTAACTAACTTACCAACATCTTTGTAGATTTCAGAATCGTCATCATAAATACTATAGAAAGCCGGATCATATTGTGTTCCATTACGGTTACTCGTGGAAGTAATGGTTTTAGCAGTGGTCATTGGTTGTACGGTCTGTTCAATAGCATAGGACGGAACAGAAATTTGTTGGGGTCTACAATTCATATTAAAATTAGTTTATAAGGCATGCCTTCTATTATGAGAGTCACATGTTCAAATTTTATTAAATCTACTACGATAATTTAAAAAAATTGAAGTTTTAGTAAAGTTATACGTTGAATTAGGCGTCCTTTATAAGTAAAACTTGTTTAAAAATATTTTACCTTTAAATTTTTCTACTTACGTGATACATTTTTATTAAAGAACGCCTAAAATGTGTTCATGTTAAGTCATAGTAAAAGTCTCACCTTTTTAAAATGTTTGGTCGGAAAGTTGGTCTTGGCTTATATTTAGCCGATACCGTTGTTGTGTCAGTCTTAGTTGGCGATTTGTATTTATTATTTTGTTTGTCGATTAAATTTAAAGCAACCGTAGTTTCATGAATAGCCATTTGCATAACCTGTTGGTCTTGAGGTTTATTTTTGTCTTTTACCCGGGTGTAAGCTTCTGCGGCTGAATCATAAGGTTTTGGTCTATGTGGTGTTTGAGTCGATTCCAAATGATGTGGCTTATGTAAATCGATAGTTTTTGAAACATTTTTTAGTACAGTATTTTTAGATATACTTTCTGAAGGTTCGTCTCCTTCTCCTTTGAATTTCATATCATCTATATTAGTTAGTTTTTGAGGTATTTTGGGTTTTTTTGGTGTTTGGTCATATTCTTCTTCGTCATCATAGTAATATTCATCATCTTGTAAGTCATCTCCTTCATTATATTCTTCTAAATCTTCAAGTCTACTTTCTTCACTATTTTCTTCGTTTTCTTCTTCTTCTTCTTCGGCATTGTCTTTATTTTTGTTTACGACTGTTCCATCATCATTTCTAATTTTAATCTTTGTGAAATTTGCCGGTTGGTAATTATGAACTACTGTTAAAGGATGATGAAGGTTGGGATTAATTCCTTTAGGTTTGGGAATAGGTTTTGGCTTAGGTTTTGGTTTAGGTAAAGGCTTTTGCTCTTCTTCTTTAGAATCAGGAGATTCTTCTTGACTTTCTTCTTCTTCATTTACATTTCCATTTTCATTTTCATTTTCATTTTCATTTTCATTTTCATTTTCATTTTCATTTTCATTTATATTTTCATTTTCATATTCATTTTCTTGACTTGCATTTTCTTCATTTTCTTCATTTTCTTCATTTTTGTATTTACTATTATTGCTCTGAGTACATTTTTTACCCTTACATCTCACTCTAGTTACTAACTGTTCAAATTCCTCATCAGCATTTAGTGGTTGTGGATTTTCTTCTTCGTATTCATCTTGGTTCTGATTCTCACGATTATCATGATTCTCTGGATAATCCCCTTTATATTCAATTTCTTCATTTGTCCCCGGGTTTTCGTCGTCTACCTGATCATAAACTTCATCATTTTCTTGATAACGTTGGCGATAAGGAGGCATTCGATATCGCGAAGTAGGACATGGGATCATAAGTCCCGGGTATATTTTTGATTCGTACAGGCATCGCTTACGTTGTCTAGAGTTGTCTGTGTTTGTTATAGGTACATATGATGAAGGTCTAGGGATGATCCGGTAGTCTTTTGGTAATTTTCGTAAAGAATAATTTGTTGTTGACATGGTCATCTCAGTTGGTCTTGGTCTTGTCATTCCGCTGTAGCTAATGTTTAATAAAAACAACGGTGTCATCATACAAATTACACAGTATCAAGTTGTTCCCTTCACCATTACTACCAATATTCAATATAATATTGATGGTAATTGGTATTAACAGTGCTTAAGTTGGTTCTACAAAGTGTGATAGTTGTTACCTCTGTCGGGTCTGTCGTTTAAGACGTTGTCTACCATTGTTTTTGCTCGTATCGTTTCTGTTGCAACATGCGTATATATTATGTACAAACAAAATGTTAAGTATTAATAGTTCTGTAGGTTTTCATTAGTTGTAAGTAAATATAATATATTTAAAAAGCACTAACCTGTAATTTTGATTTGGGATTTGAAATTGTTTATTTTTTTCTACACCTGAAAATTGCTGGAATATAAAAATACATGTATATAGTTATCAACCATAATATCTTTAAATCTGCAAAATGTTATTAAAAGATTAATAAGTGGTGATTTTTTTAAATTTTTTACCGGTATAATATTTCTATGTTTAGAAATTCCATCTCTATCTCTAGCTACTTGACCCAATGTGGAAGGTTGACCTCTATATACTCTTTGTTGTCTATCACTGTCATCTTCAATTGCCCTGAAGTCTTCTTCTTCATATAATTGTTGTTGTTTCACAAGTTGTTCATTGACTTGTTGGTCTTGAACTTGATGGCGTTGGTTAAATATAGATGGAGTAGCTCTCTGAGGTTGTGCTGATGGATGCCTTTGACGATCAGACGATCGAGCCAAAGCTAGTGCGTTTTCTTGGTTATCGGATTGGGTAGCTGTAGCCTCAGCTCCACATCCTACATTACGAGGCCAATCGCATGTTTGTAGCTCGTGACTATAATCATAGATTTTTATATTTGATCACTATTGTTAACGATTTATTGAATTTGTTTCAAGAATATGACTATGGTATTATACAAGACAAAAAGTTTTCAATATTTTACCTGATGATTCATTATTTTTTGTTTTATTTCATTAAATACAGTCGGGGATATTATGTTGGCGTTACGAAATAGCTCACAAAACACACACTACCTATTCATTATACTTAGATAATGAAAATATTAGATTTAACGATTTCATTAATGTTTTATCGTTATAATTATATACTTAATATTTTAATAAAAATAAATACTTACGACTTTTGGTAAGTATACATACATAAAATTAAGTAAAGAGTAAGATGTTTTAAAAGTTGTATTCAAATAGTGGTCACAAGGACATAAAAATGTTACATTAAACAAATGCTTTTTTTTCTTTTTTAGCTTAGGTATACTCAAACAAAATTTTTGGGTAGGAGTGTTCTAAAATAATTGTAGGCATATGAACACTGAACCATATGTAATCTACTGGAATTTATTGAAATAATTTTAATAGCCATCCACCAAAATATCAACATTATGCACAAACAAATTTTAAAATTCTAAGCAGGTTCAAAAATTAGGTGCAATTTATATTTACAAACAAAAAATGATCAATTTCCAAAACCCAAAATGTGATAATAATTTCTGATGTTTTGTTTTTATTTTAGTTTACAAATTAGATCATCCTACACACATTCTGTAAGAGTATCTAAAATCATTTCAACTAATAAATCATTCAATATAAAATGATTTCATACTTATTTGTCTATATATATAATTTAATAGGTACATTTAGCAATAAACAATTGTATTGGTAAACTTTACAGACGATTCTAGATTCCAAAAACGTTTAGCTCTATATTATGGTAGTACCCAAATGACTACATTATAGTATTACATTACATGTTGTATAGAATATAATTGTATGAAAATAAATGAAAAGAAACAAAATATATAATATATAATATTTAGGCATATACATATGTCACAGATGACGTGATTTTTCAAAAGAAGCAGGATGAAGTGATAGAAATAATACAATAACAAAAATATATTATTATGTAACTTTTAACGCAATATCCTATGTATAATGAAATATTACAGAAGTCTAATAACTTTTGAATTATTATGGGTCGTTAAATTTTATTTATTTTTAATTGAAATCTATAATCCGATCATAAACGAGAGCAGCAACATAATCACGTCATAACATTCATGTAAAATACGCGCAACCGTTGTCGTGTGTCGTGTGTCCTATATAGTACCCCTATTGCCGAGGCCAGGTGTTGTTAATTGAAAAGAACTTCACACACACACACACACACACACACACACGCAATCTGATATAATTTTTTTAATAATATCGAGTTTGGTTAATGAACAAACGGTATTTAAAAATAAAAACATTGCATCACATAATATTATATGCCTGATGTGTGAAAGTGGTATATCACATTTATATACATTCGTATCTGATACAATATAAGAAATGTTACGAAATGGTAACTATAATTTTTTGGATTCCGGAACCTAGGAGCGTTAATAGGATACCTGAATACCTATATATTATATATGAATATACAGCTGGATCGTTGCATTACAATTAAAAGCTTACCTGTACATCAAACCTCCAGTACATGACTCTAAAAGAGCACCTCCGAATACGCAAACATAATACTGGGAACAATCATTTGGATGTGGATAGTATCCGAATTCTTCTGGGCATTTGAATCCTTCACCGTGTTGCTTTTGTTCTTGGCATAATCCTAGAAAAACAAGTTGATTAAGACAAGTAAGCAATGATCTGTTTGTAAAAATAAAAATAATTTTAAATTTAATTATAATTTGTGGAAATCATATCTTTAATTATTGGGTCTCAAAGGGCTTAAAAATGTTACAACATCCTTAAACAATAATATTATAATTTATCAGTATTAGTTCAAGCAAGGTAAGTCTACGCGTGAATGATATTTTAATACTCATTGTTTATTTATTGTTCTCAACATCCGTATAACATATATTTCTAAGTAATCAAAAACAATAGCTTAAATATAATTCCGGTTTGAGTGAAGGGTTATGAATGATGATTTAAAGCAATTTATTATGATATTTGTTATTACGGATTTTAATGTTGTGTAACGTGTTTTTTAGTGCGACAATCACTTAAAAATAACTTTGTTTCGTTTATTTATTTTAGATCTTGATGAGTTGATGATCTAAAAAACGTATTACTTACAAGTTTTATTAATAACAGAAGCAACTTTTTAAAAAAAATAACTAGGTATATTAAAATTATCTTATGCTAATTTATTACTTTTCATATACCTAGGTAATTTATATATTTATACGGTTAAATTATTATAGATTACCTATCTAATTTTGTAATAAATATGTATTTAATGTTAATTAATTTGTTTAAAGTATCGACCGCAAATTGAACTAAAGTTGAAATAAAATTTATCTAGACTTTGACAATTTTCCAAGTAGATGTAGGTATTTAATTAAAAAAAAACATAATAATGATGAGTTTGTTAAAAATTATAATATTACATATTTATGTTTCATGTAAGCCAAATACTGATGCTTTATACCATTATCTTTATAAGATGTGAAACTTGATAGGTATAGGTATACTATTAATGATTTTTTTAAACACAGTTTATGATTATAAAGTATAAACGGTTTAGTTATAACTTATAAGTTATAGGTATACCTAATATTATAGTATTAAATACTGCACGTCTGCACACCCAATTGTGTACAGTTATATTATGATTTCAATTTATAAATTATTAAAACCAGGTTAATGTGGTTTATGAGCCATATTCTGAGATATTTATTTTAGATGTCTACAAAATCATATTTATTGCGGATCTACATGATATAATCAACATTTTCCTCCAAAAACTATAAAATATATTAAAACTCACAATTATATTTTAGATAATATTTTGAATATTTGATAATATTAATTGCGACGAGTTGTGTGTAAATTGAATCATAAAATAACCGTCTTTGCGATCGATATACGAACGATTTCGTGACTCGAGAGACGCTGAGGCGACCAGGTATTGTTATAATATATTGTAAAAGGCAAAGCGGGCATCCATCGTGTGTGTGAGTCTGTGTGTAAAAGAGTTTTTCGTAGATGATTATAGAGTGTAGACCGAACGTTGTAGACAACAGTCACTGTATATATATATATATATATATATAGTCTACAATACATTATTATGATAATAAAATAACTGTGGTTGACGTTTTATGCAGTTGTGCTCTATAGCAGCAGTGGAACGCGATTAAATCAGTTACAAAACTAGGTATCATATATATATATATATATGCCTAGCCGAAAACAGCAATTTATCGTCGTCTGGTGCAGTCGAGTATTAGCCACACGGCGTTTAGCATATTATACGCGTGTTGTGTCGCCTGGCTGTGGGAGTAGACAACGTAAAACATAATAATAATAATATAACGTTTATATACATCGTGCGTTATCATTGTTGTGTGTAGCCGTGTAGGAACAGTGTAGGTATAATATTATATATTTGTATCTAAACGCACGCGTGTGTGTGTGTGTGTGTGTGTGTGTTAGTGTTGTACGACGTGTGCCGTACAAAATATTATGTATATATGTTTATATATTACATTATGTATGTGTATGATGTATTTATGTATATATACTATTATAATATGCGATAAAACTATAAAAGTACCATACGCCGCCAGTACGAAAAAAAAACTGGTCCAGAGAACTAATGTCAAAACTCGAAGGCGAGGTCGCTATAGAGTTTAGACATAGGTAGGTATGTATATAATATTATTATATTATACACAAGCGGGTGTGGTCGGCCTGGATTATCTTACGTCACACGCGCGCGCGATGTATTCTGATATTCACGCAAACCGCGATCATTATTAATATAGCCGAGAAAAACACCATAGCTAATAACAGCATTATAATATTAGCGTTTGAACACTTTATAGTTCATAGTTTTATCGATTTATTTAAAAGTTTATGAATTTGGGGATGGTCATTTATGATAATTTTTATAATTTTTTCCTCCACGGCTCCACTCGTTTCAATACAGTATGAGCTAATTGCTAATTAACCCATATGAGAACAGCGATAATAACGAGAAAAACAACGAAAAACTGTAACGATAAATGATAATGTCGGAGATAGTTTGTCCTCGACAAAATTCTTTAAACGGCGGAAAAGATTGTGATTTTTTATAGGGCTCACGAACCCAGGTCAATATTTCTCCACTGTTCTGTTATAAAATGGATTCGATTATCTATCATGTGAATGGGAAACGTGTCATATATGTTACAATTTTATAGGAGCTAATTTAAAAATATATGTATTTTAATTAATTATGAAGGTCAAAACAGTAACTACTAACTACCTAAATAAAATATCCCTATTATTTTATAATGCCTCATGTCTTTATATCTGTAATGACATTTTATTTTTTTTTTATTAGATACAAATAGATATTTACAATCTGTAATATTTATATACAACAATAAGTAAATTTGATAGCAGAAAAAAAACTTGATGATATATAACATGAATGACACGAGGAGGGAGGCCCACCAGTGTGGATACCCTCTAAATGAAATTTATCATAGAATATTACAATTTCTTTGAAAAATTGAATGGAAATATTTCATAAAGATAATAATGTTGGTATTGGATAAATACAAATTTCATTTTATATATAATAATATGATATTATTAAACTTTACTATTATTAGTAGTTGCTACCTGTTAATAGACGACGGGACACGGGTACCTATATATATGTTGACCTTGTAGAATTAAACTATAATTTCAATTATTGTCTAAATTATACTTATGTATAGTCATTATTGTAGCAGAACCAGAAAAACAAGAAATGCCCATAAATCATGGGGTAATTGGAACAAATCATTATTTGCAAAACATACGAGTAATAAGTTAACGATTCAATCGATTAAAAAAAAAACTGTTCTTATAAACATATTAATTGTATAGTTTTTTCAAATATTTACGTACAATTAATATCCAATTTGATGTATTTTATTTTATATCGTGGTAATTAAAAATTTTTAAAACTAAATTAAATACTATCTTTACTAAAATCGGGTTTGTAAAAATGTATTCTGAAAATGTTCTAGTTTTTATATCTAATAACACCTTTTCTTTATTTGAAAATAACTTTTAACTGCAGGCTCCACGACTACCATAAGCATATGATATATAGTGTAATATAATATGTATAGGTATTGTGTCTGGCCCCAGGGAATAGACAGCTTGGCACGTTCTTAAGGTACCCGGGTGGTCACCCATCCGTGAGTACCAGAAAAGTTTGGCGTGACTTAACAATGACGCAACGCGTCACTTTCATGATCAGCCGCGCCTCATCGGCCCTCAACTTTTACTTTTTCTATAATAAAATTCGACATTTATCGTACAATATTGGTTCTTACCATTTATATATTTATACGATGTTGGTACACGGTACAAAAAAACTATTACTATTACTTATTTATTTTATTTTTAACATAAAAAAATGTATTTTATTCCTTAATAATTATTTTTACCATATGTAATATGTATTACATAATTATATACAATTATTCATCATAAGAACATACATATAATTGTAAATTATAAATTATAATTAGTTTCGTTCTTTCCTAAAGGAAACATATATGTTAATATTATTAATCAAGAAGTACCTAATACAGGTGTTAATAATATCGAGAGTTAATACCTAATAAGTTACCAGCATTATATAAATACTATAGAAAATAATAATATAGTTGTATTAAATAATATGCAATATTTTTGTCCAGTTATCCAATTCTAGTATTGTTTTATCATCACAATTGATCGTTGGTTAAAATGTCAGTTATCATTAAAATAAATCATCAGAGTTCAAAAAAAATGTACAAAAACGATCAAGGTTTGCCTAAAATTTGCATTTAAATGTTATATTACGCAACATCCTATAGCTGCTATTGTATATTACATAGTTTTTCATTATTTTCCAACGAAAACAACGGATCATCATTGCATAGATCGTTACTATCGATATTATATTTCAAGGATATATCCTTCGTCAGTCGTCCCTAAAATTAAAATAGGATGTGTACAATGTACCTACATACATAGTATACATATATATGGCACCCGAAACCCGATAGATTCTTTGGGCGATGGTCATATAATGAGTAATAACATGCTATAAATTTTTACTTTCACTGAATTATATTTATTTGAGTTGGCTAGCGTCCACTGGGTTGTGAAATTGTGTTTACGTGCCGCGTAATATAGGGAGTTGCACATCACAGACGATATATTGCACTTTTTTTACATGAAAATGTAAACAGCGAATAACTCAAACCATATCGACTTCGTTGAAATAAATAAATAAACATAGCAAGTACCTACACCTCGATTATGCAAAATTCTTAATCGATGCATGCATTAAAAATAAAATTTTGATAATGTATTGAGATAATAATATTTACTTAAGCACACCGTATACACTACTACTAATGTTTAGTTGTAATATACACTTATATATACCTATATATTTATGTATTTATTTAAATTTGACGAGTGTAAAAATCCTCTGACAAAAGCACTATTATGATGGTATAATATAATAAAATTACTATTTAATAATTTGATTTAAATATTAGGTAAGTACATATTCCAAGAATATAAATCTTGAAGAATCTTAACCGTGGTGTAACGAATAACCGACACATTTAAATATTATAATGCGATTTGTAACTATATTATAGTTAAAAATGAATTATACTTATTATTTATTATTACTTACAATAAAAAAATTATAAATATTAAAACATTAGTAAATTATTTGTGACGACAAACATTGTTTAAGTCAATAGTCAACTATATATATATACTGTTTTAATCTCCTACCATGTTTCATTTTATAAGATTAAAACCTTTCTTCTAATTTAAGATTCTGAGCAGAGCGATGAATGTATTGATTTTACAATGGTGTGTGTTTTTTTATTTATTTATTACATTTTATACAAGGTTCTTCATAAGTTGTTAACACTGGAATTAAAAAAAAATCTGAGCATGAATCCACAATAATTTTTTATTTGTCAAAATCATGAAAATGTGCAAACTATTTTTTAGTTGAAAATTCAGACTTAAGGTTTAAAAATGAAATACAAGGTTCCTCTTAAGTTTATTTTAATGTAATTAAAAATATTAGCGTAAAGCGACACATAGGTACATTTTCTTATGAGAGAATTTTAAATTTTCAAGACATATTACGCATCCCTTAAGGTGATTTTTGGTTTTTGCTCTTACAGTACTATAGTGATTCCACATATTGCACTTTATTTTAAACCGCAATATTTTAAATTCAATATTATAAAACAATGCAATGTTTAATTAGTACTAACTGACAAAAATATAATGTAGTTGTATCTTTGTATCTTGCTAAGTATAATTATTCGATAATTATTATTACACAAGATAATATGGAACATCGAAACAATAATATGCTCATTTTTAAAATAATATTTTTTTGTTATCTAACAGAGTGCGTTAAGATTAAAAAATATTACCTATATTTTATATTTTTGTTGTACCAAATATTACTTGTAATTTACTCGTAGTAGAAATCTAGTTCTATATAGATTAGCATCAGGAAATTATTACTATAAAGTATAAACTTAGTAATTTAAACTAATAGCTTAGATAATCCCTAAATATGTAATTGCGTCTGTGCATTACATAATAATTTATTATTAATTTCGTAGTGTAAAATGAATGAAAATAAATAGGTAGGTCGTAGGTACATATATAAATTGTATTTATCTTGGTTTTGACTCCGAGTAATTTAATCGCATAATCGCATAATTGTATACCAATTATACCAGTTACCGAATAATATTATTGAATACAAAACAGAAGCATATCGTGATGATATTATTGTACAGCGGGACGTTCAAACGTGTTCAGGTTAGTCCGAGTTAAGCTAAAGTGGTTTTAAGCCACATGGAAGATGAAACAATATAATATTATGTGTTCGGTTCGAATCCGTGAACATTACATTATCTGCTTCAAACTGAGGTCCCGACCTCGGCCGGTTATTTTTTCGCGGTAATTAAATACCTAGGTACGACGTCAAGACTTGAGTAGGTACAATATGTTTTAAAATGGGCTCTGAACGAATAGAAAAATAGAATTATATAAAATATATTCACGATCAGTACAACGTGTACTGAATGCTGAGCGTTGTGGTACGGGAAGGTAACTCCTTCGGTCCCGTATGATATTATGGCTATTATAATATTGAATAAACATACACGTGTACAGTATTATAAATCGCAGTTCGTAATAATAAATATTGCGCAACGGTCTGTCCGTGTCGTGTGGGTCGATCTACTTTTCATCAGACTAGCTTTTCGTATAGGTAAGGTACACATACATAATATCATAAGTACACGAATATAATATCTCGCTATCCACAGAGTATTCTACGCAGACAACGTCTGTAATATTAATAATCTTATATATATATATATGTATAATGTTACGATTTTTTTTTTTCATTATTATTTAATTTTTATTTCTCTTTTTGCTTTCTTTTCATTATCTATCTCTTTGGATCGTCGTGACTGTACCGCCACCGCCACCGCCACTTCTATTGTCTCGTTGTAGGCGTGTGTCTAATGTGCAAACGACTCGGACGCGCGCGCCATACGCGATAATATAATATAAATATATTACTAAATTACCCCGCCACAGCCTGCAAAACGCACGCAACGCCATCGTCATCAGGTAAATATTATTATCATTATACATTTATACCTATTATAGCCGTATAAGTATATACAATATAAATATAAGCGTCTGATGTCAATATGTCATACGTCAATATCTATCACGAATCTCACGGTTATTGTAATATCGATCAAAATAATGCAGACAATTAATAGTCCGCCGTTTACTAGTTTAAGATGCAATCGCGCATACCTATACATTATACTTAATACTTTATATTCATTTCAATTTTTAATACAAAACTATAAATTATGAATAGGTAATAACCACGGTTTAAGATAGATCTATCTTAGACCGTGGTAATAACTATAATAACTAGTAAGCAATACGCTTGTGTGCGCGATGGAGAGTCCACGCCAATTAATTTAATATTTTCTACTGTGCAGTGCTATATTATGCGCCGCGTTCCGCGTATAGACCGGAGTTAAATTTAACGTTTTAATTACGTATTTTTTATTCCATTTTTATTCGTATTATTATATATTACCCCATCGGAAAAACACTGAAGGTTTTATTTTTTACTTGAATAATAATATAATATTGTGCAATTTACTAAATGGCGTTCGTAGACGCTAAACATAATACTCTTTACTACATAGTATACTTGTGGTGCATTACTGTGGACAATACACGCGAATTGGTTAACCTGTTAATATGCATACGATTTTCATAAATTTATTTTCCGGAAACCTTTCAAATTTTTAGCAATCATTTCGAAACATCTCTATTTACACTGTTATAGATTTAAATGATTGTTATATGCTGTTGAAACGATTATACGTCATTTTCTTTTAGTCAGCCATTGATATAGGTATCTATTGTAAAATTTATAATTTAAATAATTCAATAATTTATAATATTGCTTTACACGCTGTAGTTATAGTGCGGTATACAAAGTTATAGAATTAGGTATTAGTATATTATAATAATTTTGATCTTTGGTACCTATACAGTAATACCATATTGTCGAAAACTCAGAAACTCAGAGACAAAACAAGATCCAAATGGGTCCTTTACTATCATAATAAGAATACTAAAAAAATCTTATTTTAAATAAGTAAATATGTTTTAATAAATTGTACTACCTTTAACCTATTAAGGTTTAATTATTTTAATTCTATAACAAGTCGTAGATTATAACTATAGGTCGTTATAATAATAAAACGTTTACAATAAAATTATTAAAATTATTTAATATATTTATTTAACATTTAGGTATTGTTTGTATAATTAATTTCCAAACCATTGGATGAAGAATGTAGACATCTAGTATAGGTTTCTCAGTCAGCTCAGAATTACATGTTTTGATAATTTAAATCTAAATAGTAAATGTATGTTACTTTAAGTAATACATTTAAAAATATAGGTAATACATTTTTAAATAAACAGAATAGAAATAAATGAGCGATCCTTATCTAATTCAATAGGAACCTATAGGTTTAAATATATTTTCTTTTCTTATACCTAATATATTAATGTCCAATAATTGTTTATTGCATTTATAAATTAAAATTGGTTAATACCTACTTATCATGTTAAATGTTAATGGTTTATGATTTATGTATTATAAATACGTCATGAAAGAATAATTACCTAATCTAATATTTTTTTTGTAATTTATAGACCTATAAATTATAACACAATCGTGTATTGAATACTTTTCTAATCTGATTTAAATAGTGATTATAGTGATTACAATTATACTGAACATGAATATAATATTATAGTCTTCAATAAGATCTAAAATTATACATCATGTAGGTAGGTAGGTACCATAAAAAAAATGATTTTAACGCCAATAAAATGATAAAAAGTAATTATATATACCTAATATAATCTTATTGCATATTATATACTATAAACAGTATTAAAAATTACTCTATAAAATGATTATGTAACGAGTTTTCTAAAATAAAAAGAAACTGAACACAATATATTTGTCCAAAAAAAGTTGGGGATTTTAAGCTGTCAGCTGTCAAGATATTTTATATCGTCTTATACCTGTATAATAATCGTTTTGACACATTATTTTCGGAAGTAAATCGAAACAACAGAATCTAAAATGCACGATATTAGCATCGTAATATAGTAATATACAGTAATATATGTATAAAGTATCCAATATCAAACAATGGCCTACCTATACAGCGAACATATTTTACTTCCGTCCTTCTGTCAGTATAATAATATTATATTATTATTTATAGACTTAAATATTAATATGGTACCTATATACTAATATTATATTCGTCCCGATTTACCGTCTGACCCGTAACGGTAGATCCGCGTTAAAGGAATAATTTTATAACAATATATTCGTAATTCGTTCATAGAAAGTGAAATTAATTATTCGCAACCCGACAAATATTATAGACAGTACATTTTAGCAGTAGTTGCAATGTGTGTTTAGAATGTGATTACTGATTTGTGATTACAATAAGAGCTGTGGCGGCTGAACCGCAATGACGCGACCTTGCAGGCTGCACGTGCGCGTGAGAGACACAAACTGATCGACTGATTTCACGGTGTATGATTAATACGCTGTTAAAATCTATAGGTACCCAAAGTAAATAGTATTATGAATCTATATAGTGTATACATTTATATTTATGTTATATATATATATATATATTATACGTCGATTTACTGTAATAAAAACGAGCGACGCGCTTTAGTAGAATTTGCGCTTTTAGAGCGTGTAACCTATTGTTATATATTCTTATTCCGATATTCGTAACACTACTGTCGTTTTTAACATTATGCACCGGATATTATATTTATATGTTTGATTTCCTTTAGTCACTAAGATATTTCGTCAATATAAATATATGTAATAATTTATGTTCATAAGTCATAATATTGTACAGAACCTACGACTGTATACGGAGTATATGTAGGTACCTATCAGAGTTTTGCACCCAAAATTATCCGAAAACCCGTAACACCGTAAAAATCCTTACGAATCTTAATACCCATAGGACCATACGAACCGAAACCGATATATTGGGTTAGTTTGAAGCCTAATCCTTAAGATAGTTTTAAATTAAATTTTTCATGGACAACTAGCATGAGCAGTATTATCCCATATATTACCGCAATAGTTATTATATTGGTTATAACTTATAAGTACATGCATCACTTTTGTTTAAATTGTTATAAATCGCGATATTTGTACATCTGAATTTTGAATACATATAGCATCTGCAGAAACCCGAATAAATTACATTTGGGTGAAATACTGTAATAATTGTAATGAATATTTACATATTTAAGCACTATTATAATTAGGTATATAGTATTACAAAAATATAAATAATGGCTATAATTGCCGTTTTGCAAGGTACATATTATATTATAATTGCATACCTACGACTATGTGACTATATGTGTAGAATGTAGATATTATATTATATACTTTAACTTTATACCTAGATACTTGTCACTATAGACAACGTTTGTTGGCACATTTGTTTTGCATAGGTACATCTAAAATCCAAGTACAATAATAACTTGTGTAAATAATATTGTATACATGCGGCCATGTGGGTAACCGTTACCGTGGTATATATAATAATATATCCTAATAAATGCTGCAGCAGACGTTTAAATATATATATAGTTCACGTTGATAATCCATTTGTAAGTTATTGGTTTTTTAGTTTTGTCACTCCATTTTTGAATTTATCACCTTTTTTATACTATGAATATCAATTATAATGCAACGTTGGTGTGGCTGTATAAGAATACGAAAACCAGAACAGTGTGTGTATTTGAAACGATCGTCGGTGGATTACGCAACGCGCATTTTTAACATGAAATTCAGTTTGGTATAGGTAAAAGATATATATATATATGAGTGTACTTAGCCTACATAATATATATCACGCCAAACTCATTAGACCCTGTCCGAATCTGACTTCCTGTACATGGAAACGTCTTCGGCGGTGTGTAAAATAAATGTTTTATGGTGTTTATGTCTTATAATAGATGTATTATATATTATAATATATATAGGTATATATATATTTCGGTTGGTAAAATATTTAATATATGGAAAGGTATGGCCACCAATCACCATCATTAGTCGTTATTACTATAGTGATTTCGCTTGACATTTGGCCGACCATCATTCATATATATATATAATATAATATTATATAGGTACATCGAGTCCGCTTTCAGGTACTATACCTACTATTACTATTACTTCCGCACCCGCGAGATGATATATTATATTGACTGATGATGAGTACCTATAAATATATACCACTGTTGCAGAATTCTAAAGTATTTATTATTATTTTTTATATTATATATGGCTAAACGAAAATATTAAATTTCTAATAAAATGTAGATACATTATACTTATACAAGTATACAGTATACAATCCGATACGCCACATGCACAAAAATACGCGAGAGCATAATATAAAGAGAGTCAAGGGTACAAACTTTCTGGTTTTATTCTCAATTTAGAACTTATTATAGGTACAAGTTATCACAATAGTATAAATATTTCATATTATGGGTATAGTATTTTTATTTAAAATATATTTTTTAATATAAGTATTGTTTAGTTTATTGTTGTTATAATGAGTCTTTGATACAGGTACGGAGTGATTTTTTAAGCATGCTCACCCCTATTTTTACCTTTACATTTTAATAGGTACTATACGTTTATACATATTCTGATTTTTAGAATTTTTAAGTATATATACCTTAATATATATTTTATGTGCTATATAGTTAAAGATAGTGCCCTGCAGTGTAGTAATAAAAAGTTTATTATTCAAATGAGAACCGGGTTTTTTACTACAAATTATTCAGTGCATGATTTTCTTAAAAACTCTGGTGTATCTAAATCAAAATTCTTATAAGTAGTTTCTGAGTTATTAGAATGTTTATGCTAAGCAATTATAATAATATATAGGTAATGTATAATATATATAATAGTAGATTTATTATATGTAGATACCTACATATTATTATTTATTATTGAATATTCCAACATCATTATATCATAGTCTGCAATAAAACATAAGTATATGTGGTGATTATAATCTATAGATAGCAGGGTACCGGCTAGGTTAGATATATTCATGTATGTATAGGTATAGTATACCTATATACTGCTGATTAAAAAACTTTATGGCATATATATAGGTACCTTATTATACCCTGTTATATAATAATTAATAATATATCATAGTATCTTTTATTAAATACTATATTTATGCATTTTTATATAGTATTAATAGAAATTATGAATTGTGATACTGCAGAAATATCATCATGTTAAAATGAGAAATAAAGTCGGACGCGAGCGTGCGTTAAAGTCTCCAAGCTAATACTATATAACATAATATTATATTAATATCGCACCTATTGTGTATAATATATTATAGTATACCTACAACCGTATTATTTACAAGAAAACACTCCTGTAGAAATTAATAATATACTTTGGTATTACAATATAATAATATTACATCACATTATACATTAATACAGCCCGTATTGTACAGCGTGAAACGTAACTTTAACAGAAAATAATACAATTTGTATTAATCAGCGGCAGTATAATAATTACTATATTATATACCTATTGACTATTGTACTTATATATATATATATATATGTATATATATCATGTTCCTACCTATATAATATAGTGGTTATTATATAATTACGTATTATATTTATAAATGGTATATACATATAGAATAGAGTGTGGGTGGTTGAGAGTCAAATGATTGATCGCTCGATAAGTGAATTATACCAAGGTCGGAAGGAAAGTTGTATTGAACTGCAGCATATAGTGAGACCAGTTGTACGTATATGGGTCAAATCAGTGTTGGCCGCAGGAAATAAACATAATATAATATATGTGTACCTATACGCCTATATATAATATACATACTATCATATATATTTGATTTAACTAGAAGCCGTCAAGAGTAGTGATGGGCGCAACCGACTAGTTTTGACTATCGATAGTCTATCGATAGTTTAAAAAACTACCGAGTGATTTTTCAATTGAATAGATATTATTATTCATCGATTGTTTTTAAAACCATCGAATGAATTCCTCGATAGTTTTCATTCGTTAGCGGAACTGACTAGTTTTAACTATCGATAGTTTAAAAAACTACCGAGTGATTTTTCAATTAAACAATCGAATGAATTCCTCGATAGTTTTCATACGTTAGTGGAACCGACTAGTTTTGACTATCGATTGTCTATCGATAGTTTGAAAAACTACCGAGTGATTTTTTGATATTTATAAATAGATATTTTAAATATTATTAAGCATTGTATAGAATCGTATTATGTCATTATGGCTTATGAGAAGAAATTGAGGCTTAGTATATTTTAGATAACTTTGTGATTGGTAAAATCTGAGGATTTAATAGTGTTTATACACTTTTGCTGTGTGTGATTTGTAATAGAGGGACAGTTAATATGCTAAAAGTTTAAAACACTATAAAAGTATACATTTTATCCAAACCCAGTTGGCTAAAGATTTAACTAAAGAAAGAAACAAAATATTATTTTTGTCGCAAATTACTACCATTTAACACCGTAAAATGTTTCCTCTTCAAATGGTCCAACAGATTAGTTGTACCATTAGATCGTTTATAGGAACTTTTACAGTGTTTACAAATGGCCACGTCAGGGGTATTTGGGTCCTTTAAAAAATGCTTCCAAACGATGGAACAATTTGCCTTTGGGATAGACATTTTAAAGACAAAAAAAAAAAAAATTAAATAAACAACCTCGATAGTCGAATGTCGAATCTCGAATGACAACATCAAGGCTAAATAGTAAATAATACATAACCTAACCTAAAAAGTAAAAATGTTGATAGTTCGATTAGTTTTCAATAGTTCGATAGTTTTTCGATAGTTTGATAGTTTTTCAATAGTTCGATAACTTCGATAGTCCGATAGTTTTTCAATAGTTCGATAGTTTCGATAGTCCGATAGTTTTTTGATAGTCCGATAGTTTTTCGATAGTTCGATAGTTTCGATAGTTCGATAGTTTATCGATAGTTTTATAAAACAACCGAGTAATTAGATAGTTTAAACTATCGAGTACTTCGATAGTTTTCACTCGGTTGCGCCCATCACTAGTCAAGAGACATTTCACGTATACCACTGTCGTTTTCATCGCTCAAATTAATATTTGTGTTTTTATTCGAATAATATATGAGGTAAATACGTTATATGTGCCCATAAGGACTAGCCAACTGTTGGTTAGCCTGCAGTACAGACGGATTACTGTGCCCTTTGTGAGTGTTAGCGCGTAAGACATAAATTTCCGATTGGGATGGAATTTCATGTATAATATAACTTATAAGTATAATATGTAAAATAATGTACTTATAATGTGTAGGCATGAATCTTGATTATTGATAGTTACAATACGCACGCTTGTGATAGCATGCAGATAATAATATTACATATATAAATAGTCTACGCGTTTTGAACAGTTTTTGCAATCATTGCATACCTATGTATTATCAACAGGTAGAAAAAAGAATATAATAGATACTATTACTATATATAATATTGAAATAATATTTTGCAACCAATATGATTCTTACAATCACGTGTTTTTCTGCTCGATTAATTTTGGACAAATACAACAGTGAAATTAACACACAAAGTATTTAAGTATTTAATAAATTTTATTTATTATTTACCAATGAGTATCAGTATAAGTATATTTATATATTTGATTTACCTATAATAGGATAATACATAAAACAATCAACACGTTTATATAGGTAGGTCCCTAAGCCTATTCGTTTATTCGACTAATCGTATGGTTTATATATGTAGATAATTTTAAAAAAGCACCTATTTAACGGAATAGCTGTGATATATGATTTGTATCGCAAACGTATATAATATATGATATGTTATTAGGGTTCCGTACTGTAACCTATTACTAAGGCTCCGCTGTCCGTCCGTCCGTCCGTCCGTCTGTCACCAGGCTGTATCTCATGAACCATGAAAGTTAGAAAGTTGAAATTTTCACAAATTATGTATTTCTGTTGCCGCTATAACAAAAAATACTAAAAATCCTAGAATATATAATATAAGCAGTGGTGCCAACATTTTTATGGCTGATGATGGTACGGAACCCTTCGTGCGCGAGTCCGACTCGCACTTGGCCGGTTTTATTCTATAATACTTCTTTATATTATTATATAAACCTTACAGCAAAAAGTCCATAATATGCGCTGTAGTGATCAGTTTGATGGTCATCGATAATAATCGTGTTGTATATAGTATATATAATAGGTTTATTGTATATATATATTATGTAGTTTTTTTAGCTTAGTTTTTGGAACAATAACGTAAAATTAATGTAGGACACATGTACTATATAATAGTAAACAAAAACTCATACTATACACTATAGATATACCATATACGCTGTTACTACTGCAGCAGCCAGTGACCATCGCCGCGGGCGTTAATTATCTCGTAAAATAATAATGATATATATATTATTATAATATATGCATATATGGAGGAGGTCTGTCCGCTCCGCACATTTGTCATTGTGGAAATTCACCTGTATAAAAACAATGCAGCGGCAACACGTCGTCAAATATCGGTCGGGGCGACGACTCCGAAGGTCGTGTGCGACCTCGACGATTAACCCATTGTCGCGTGCGCTTTCGTCGTCGTCGTCGTCGTCGCGAGACCGATATCGCACCGATCTCACGCGGCCTAGTAGGATAATAATAATAATAATAACATGACAACCTATACCTACTGTTATTATTATTACATACGTAATAACTAATAAGTATATTGAAAACGTTCGCGTCATTGCAGGTGGAGAACGCCGGATCAGGGTTATTCGAAGGGGTTGAGCGGGCACGCGCTCTCATAAATTATATATTGTTGGATTTTTTTTCGTTTTTTTTGTTGTTTAGCGGCCGGTTTGAAACTACTAATTGATCACGTATCTGGGTCAGATTTAATAATAATATTAATAATATTATTATTATTATCATTATAAATATATACTGCAATAATGCTGTGCGAGGCAATACAGCGAGAGGAGGAGACATTCAGAGACAGAAATAATTCGTTCACGGCGCATCTTGCCGTATAGGCGTATACCTATTATGCGCAGTGCACGCGAGGTGCAATATAGGTAACGAATATTATATTATAAGACATCATGCATAATATATTATAATATACAGTATATATACAGATTATACACACGCAGACAGTGTCATAATAACATACACATTTTATATATGCGTGTATATTATAACAGGTACGATGATGGGTAATGAGTGGGTAATAAGCGCTGCATATAGTGCATATATATTTATTTACGTCATATATTATACCCAGGCGCAGGTAGGTATATAAGTATTTAGCTATATATAATATTATTATACATTGGCAAGGTGAACCGCGTCTTGAGGGGCGGGTGTATACGTGTTCGCGTATTTTATAACATTATTGGTACCTGCTTATTACCTATTACACTATATGCATCTATATATATACTTCTATACTCGTAATACGCTCGCGCGACCAGTACCCTATTTAGGTATACCGGTCGTCAGAACACGTATATACACCCGACATAATAATAATAAGTATAATAAAGTACGTTTTATTATATACCTATATATAATATTATGTTTGATTATATATGTAGGTACAATAATTTTAACACTATATCTATGTATTATATATTATGTTGATCGATGATTACTATATGAGCGCGCGAGTTTGTGATCGGTATTCGACTCGGACGCGGGCCGCGGTCGCCTATTAAACTTGTTGCTGTAATGCCTATATATAATTATTATTCGCTCGTGAGGTGTATGTGTTGTGAATAACATATTATAATGTATTCAGAGCAATTATTTTTAACAGTTTAACGTGCTACACTCCAAATGCAGTCCAACGTGAACGAGATAACGCGCCGATTCTGCGCATCCCAATACGACACCCTGTCATAGTGGAACAGGTCTTGATGACTAGGTGTCACGTAAGGATTGCGCAGAAGCACCAATTTTATTCGGGTCACTGTGCGTTCTCTTGTTGGACAATTATAGGTGTGTATAATATTACATAGTATGAAATTATAATAAATTTTAAACGAGTCAAAGATTGGTGAGATGAACAAATCAATTTTTAATTAATTTATGGTTTTCATAATTATATCGCAGGTGGCGTGTTACTTGCGTAATATTAGTTACCTAATTCTTTGTTTAGATATAATATTTTTTGGATCGAGTGGGAATATGCGGAATTAAAAGCGTTTTCAGAATTCAGGACAGTCAATATTTCTGACAAAAATTGTATACAGAAAGTATAAGCTTCATTACAAACGACGTTGTTAAAGCTGAGAATAGATAAAAGTAGAGAGACGAATAATTTGGTTCCTTGAGTTGAAACATTCAAATGAGGAAGAATTCTAGGATTTTTTTCTAATTTTTATTTAAGACCTGATTGGG
Source organism: Acyrthosiphon pisum (assembly GCF_005508785.2). Lineage (NCBI taxonomy): Eukaryota > Metazoa > Arthropoda > Insecta > Hemiptera > Aphididae > Acyrthosiphon > Acyrthosiphon pisum. The sequence goes on along the minus strand of NC_042495.1, from coordinate 8,170,947 downwards.
TATTGACTATTGAGACCATATTGAGACCATAATATATAATAAATTGAGCCATATTCACAAATAGAACGTACCAAAAAGTAATATATGGTTAGGTCGATTATCACACAATTTAGTTGAGTGAAACCTATAAGGTTTTGTTTGATCTGTTAAAAGTGTTGGTAATGCAACAGTCAAATTTATTTTTAAGATAAAAATAAATAAATATCAAGGTTCTTAATAGGCCCTATAGTCCGATTTAGTATTTCACCATAGTTATAGAATATTACATTTTTAAACCATTCAAGCTCTGGAAAATGTCATTAGCTGCATGCATTAAGAATGAAATTATTGTTAGTACACGAATCATAGAAAGTATTTAAATCAAATTGTAGTAAATCAGCTTATTAACTTTGAATAAAGTAATATTTTGATATCATTAAAGAAAACATTATTTAAGTGCAATTTTGAAAAAAAATGTCATAAATATAAAGATAAGAAACAATATTGGTGCTAAATGAAATGCTTGAGATTTGAGGAATTTCCGATGTATGTTAATTTTTTCCCCAGGTCTATTATATATACATTATACACACACAGCATATATTTTATAATAATATATTTTTTAACGGTCGGCTGATCGGAGGATAACGTTATCGTAATTATTCGTATAATAATAACAACAACGGTCGAAACAATAACGATGTGGCAATATTATATTATATTATAGTACGTCTATATATAAACAAATTGTACATAGCCACATAGGTCTTATACGTCTGCGTACAATACAATATAATATGTTGTAGGTATACCTAGGTATAATGCGTGGACCACTGGCCACTACCGCGGTTCATTCCGCTGTCTGCGTGCAGTCGAGGTTAAACGATTATAGCAGCATTCTTGAAATGCTCAGCCGAGTGTTATTTCCCATCGGTGCAGCGGTGTTGTCGCACGCGCGCGGTCGCTTATTGCCACGGTTTACTATGCTAACGCACGCGGATTTCTTTGGTTTTCGACACGGTCGATTTACCGCCGTCAAACAACATCTCGTAATAATATTATAATATTATTATCTTAAACCTGACAGTCACTCTATCGATTCCGCAACGTTTCCCGCAGACCAATAATAATAATTACAGTTTTAAATTATTGTTATTATTATTATTATATTTGGCTTATATCTATATATGACTATAGGTATATATTTTATGTCGTAGACGCCACGGCGTGCCGTAGACTTTAATACCAATGATATTATTGTATCTAGCGGTCGCCGCAACCATAAGTCACGCCGCGTCTAAAATATAAGTAACGAGTGTTACATAAATATTAGATGCACCTATATATATTAAACAAACAACGCGAATTATGGATACATATGCGATATGTGGCCATGTGGGACATCAGAGAAAAAAAATCCAAAGAATCTGGGTGAAGCACTGGGACCCACAAGACGAACAAAATATATCAAACATCTTTAATTTCTTAAAACTTTCAAAATTGTAAAACTTTATCAATCCAACCTATATACTATAGTATTCTAAATTTTTCTCTTTTTAATATGTATACTTAGCTATAAGCCAATAATCTTTGTATTTGTGGCCTTACAATAAATAAAAAAAACAAATAAATATCTATATAATACACCTAATGATATTGTATAACAGTACCTAGGCATGTTTAAAAATTTAGAAAAATTTTTTGGGAAATTTAAAAATATTATATTAATGTTACTAGTTACTGAGTAACTAATAAGTAACATAGAAATGAGTTTCATGTTTTGGAAATAAAAAAAAATTATTTGTATTTTGCATATTTTTGCGTTATTGTATAGGTAGGTCGTAACTCGTAGGTGTACCGATATTTTAGCACTTTTGAATTTTATGTCTAAGGTATAATAATTTTATTTTACTCAAAATATGTATTATGTTTCTTTATTTTTTTATAGTTGAAAAATATTTACAAAAAATAATATGTGCCTAATAAGTAGTGATTGAATACAAGTTACAACATTTGATTTTTACTTGTGTAAAACCGTAAAGGCGTATTAATTGACAGTTTGACACTACTCCGCATGGTTCTAAGCTACGGAATTTTTATATAGCATTAATAAAAACTAAAATGTTTTACTAAAAGTAAAATATTGTAGGTACTTATTGGAAAGATATGTAGGTACTTATTGGAAAGATATGTAGGTACCTACTCAGTAAATTAGTAGGTATTATAATTTACATATTGAGAAAATAGAATTACTTGTATTTGTATTGATTTTAAATAGACTAAACAGTTTTGTCATTGAGTAAAGTCATTAAATACACTACTAGAAAGTTTAAATGTTTACTTGATACATATTATATTATACATGTTATTGTGTTATCACTGCCTTGTGGGCAGTTATTGTTATTACATTAAATGTATTAGGTCAATATTGTTCATTTATCTGTTCCGAACGAATAATATTTAATTACCTAAACGTCAGCCATGCTCGTAATTTTGAAAACAATTGTTGTGTACATTTTTATTTAAGGTGACTAGAGGCAATTTAATTTTGTTTTTGTTTCCTTCAGAATATATTTGTTATAGAGAACTTTATTCCAGATTTTTTTCACTCACCATTAGTCGTTTTAAAATGTGAAGTTTAAACGTCAAACGTTTAAAACAATGTAATTAGTAATTATAAATATATTTAATGTTTTATAAAAGAGGAGTGCGATTGAAACTCATTTCTGCTTCACTCTTATTAGGTGTCGATCCTATATAAAATATCACAATACATAATACATTAATAATTTATTAACGCTGAATATTTACTAAAAAAAAGTTACATTTTAATTATTGATTTTTAAATTATTTATAGTTATGTAGATACATTAGAATATTAGATTAATATCTTGTGAGAAAATTTTATTATTTTGTATATGTACCGTTGCAATATATTATTTTATTAACAAGGGTAATCTTTGTAATCTCGAAGAAATTATATTTTAACCATAAATAATATCTAGTTTATACAATAATATTGTTAATAAATAAATATACCTGATATTTTGGAATTTTTTTGAGCACTTTGCTTAATATAAATTATTCTGATTTCCGATTAAATAAAATTTGGGATATAAAGATATAAAATATTTCTATATTTGTTCAACCAGACATATAGAATTAAATATTAATTCAAATCGCCGGTGATTAACTAATTTCTGAGTAAACGTCAGCTCTTCGTTATTGAAATAATAAATTGTGCACTACATCAGTGTGGACTGACTATTAAGTACACTGACAGTGCAAATTCTTCAGTGCTCGGGCCTCGAAGCCATTAAAAATAGAATCCTTGGAAATTAACTGTTAACACAATCATATATTGTACAGAAATATATAAATGTAATGCAGTACTTAATACTTATTATTTGTGTACATTATGTTCAGCAAATTACACTTATTATAACTTGTAACTCAAAGCACAAAGACCGCAGGGACTGTTTTGCAACTATACGCGTAGACAACAAGTGGTCATAAACCATACGTTACACTATCTTACCTATATATAATACTATCACGAAATATGTCTAAACGCTCCGGTTTGCCAATATTTACGGACTTTATACATTATTTTAGTTTCACTCGAGGGTTCAATAATTGTGAAATTTTAAAATAAATAATGATGTTTAACGTACATATATGTATAGATATATACTTAATTAAATTAAATTTCTTATATTTATGAACAATTTGGTTTACGAAGGTTTTCCGATCGTGTTCATTTGTTTTAAACGTGAGACGTTTGACTAATAAAAATAGGTGGGTATATTAAAAAAATAAAGATCGAAATCGTTATATCGACAAATTTGAATCGGCTATTTAATAAAAAACGATATAAAACTACCTAGGTATACTAATAGATAGATAGGTACTGGGCAACATTTTGAAAATTAAATCGATTTTCTCTTTGGCAAAGACATAGGTATACCATTGGTACCATAGACCAGTATAATATAATTGACCCAACGAAGCGTAATAATAATTAAAAATCGTACATGTTGATATAATGTATCATATAATACATTTACAGGAAGGCGATTTTAGCCAACAGATATTTGTTATATAGGTATACATTATACTTATACATAGGTAGGTAACTATAATAATATAATATACGGTTAAAATAACAAACGGATCGTGGGACGGAATACTAATTGGGCGCATGAAATTGAAATAAAAAAAAAATGTGAGCTTAATGGTTTCAATTCACGACGCGGTTTGGCAAAGAAGTCACGTGGTGAAAGCGCGCGCTCAGTCTGTGTGTGCGTTCGTCCGTCCATCTGTCCGTCTACGTCTATGTGTGTGCCTATCGGATTTCTCATCGGTTATGTAAAGCGAACGTCTTGTGATCCATTTTCAACAATTATTATGTTATTAATACGACGCAATTATTATCGCGAACCACTCGAATACCCCCAGTCTCCTACATATACGTACCTATAATATATTATTATTATTTTGGCTACTCGCTTTGATTGTCTTAAACCATCATTTGTATATTATTGTATTAGGTACCACATAACTTCGGTATTTAAAGGTATCCTCCATGCCACATTGTCATCTGGATTCGATTCGATTCAATTATTTGAAACTATTATAATTTATTATATTATATTGTTACGCTTAAATGCTTTATATAATAAACGTATATCGTAAATGAGTGTTATGAATGTGTTTTTATCATCGTCATACGTTCAGCTGAATTGTTTGCGCCGATTCATCCGTTATTACGTAACAATTGGATCAGTCTTTGCGGCACACGGGCCAAGCACATAATATTATAGTGGACAGCGGTCATATGTATGAATATTTTCGACTAATTGTTGAGCGTGTAAAATTAATTTATGAATCAAATATTTTGATCGTATTCCATTAACTCATTAAATTAAAATACATTTCATAAACTATTAACATACACATTTCTTGTATGTATTTAGGTAGGTAGATACATATTATAATATGGTCATTAGATATTTAATTTTGATTTAAAAGATAGGTAGTACCATTGAGTGTACATATACAATATAATATACTAAATGTATACGTTCACTGTTCAGTTTATTTAAATTAAGTTTCTCCAAACAATGCACGTTTGACTATAGTTTTCTACAGAGAAAATATGTTACTTATACAGTTATACCTTACATAATGTTTTATAATAGATCTACAGATAAAAATGATCTATATTTGGAACTCGGAAGTAGTTTTAATATATTCATATTTTAGATTTATTATAAATTTCTATAGCATTCAAAAATTGTCTCATAATCTTTTAAAATTGTATTCCTAAATTAATTTATTTGAATTATGAGAAGATTGCGTTGTTTTGCATGATTATTACTTATTAGGTAATATTATGGTTGATAAAATTAATTTAGATTTTAAGATTGTGTTAAAACTATTAAATTATAATTTATTCAAACCATATTTTCAAATATTTAAGTACTACCTATCAACTAGTACATATTAATATATAATATATATACATGTAGGTACAGACGTACAGTATTTTCTATATCTATGTACACTGTACAGTGCCACATTTGTGTAACTTAATCAAGATGAACATATTATATTAGGTACTATAGTGATGGCTGTCGGCTGATGAGCTATTTCAAAACCTGAAAAAATCTTTGCAAACTTAAGATCATTTTAATATTTGATGATATTATATAGTTCTATATTATAAATTTATAATATACTATACGCTTATACTAATGTCTTGCTACTGGCTAGTTAACACAATTCAACGATATAACAACATTATAGGCACTATTATTATAAAGTACTACCTAGTACTTAGTTTGTAGAAAGCGTTGAAATTCAATTCTAAACTTTATTTTTGTATACTCGTAATGACAATAATTATATGTAGATACGTGTGAGTTGAAGTAATGTATGGATTATATCAATGATATAAATTTATAAAATATAAATATTTTTTTACTTTTGTATACGTTGTGAAGATGTGACAGTTATGTAAGTAAATAGGTTCAATTCTGGGGGAGTTATAGTGCCCTCCCCCAAAAAACATCTTTAAAGCTCCCTTAAAAATTGTTGTCAACTATACAAGGTTAAATACCTAATATGTTATATATTCATTTTTAGTTATAAAATGTAATTTTCCGTGTGATGGAGTTCAATTTCCCTGTCCTATTCTTTCCAACTGGATTATCTCAGTTGCACTTATATATAGGCGAAATGCGTGATTATATACGTGACTTAACGAAAAGTTTTGCGCTGTCCTTGGCATTCGTTTGTCGATTTCAAAACCAATTAACGCATAATATACGTCTATTATATTGTATAATAGTGATACCTTTTTTGATATATTTTTCACGCGCACGGTATAGATTGCTGTTTTAAATTAGTGGAATACAATGAATGCGTATAATATTATAGTAAAAATGCGGTAGGTCCCCGGCAAAAGATATATATTAATATAGTTTTCAAATGACAGGGCAACAAACACAATAATATCATGTGCGCTCCTCATCGCCGTAGTCGTCATCGTCGTCTATACCATTTCGATTTACATTATTATTGTAACTACCTATTCAATTTGTCATTGATATTATAGCAATGCTATTTTTTTCATCCTCTTATATGAGTCTTATTTTTCTTTTTAATCATAACAGGCGATGTAGCGATTTCCATTACCGTCAATTCAAGTTGCATTCTGACGCGCGGTTATAACATAATAATATTATATAGGTACATATATAGATATGTATTTATTATACGTCCTAGACTCAGTTTGACACATGTTCTTGCATGTTATATTATTATTCATTGTATATTATATTGTTATTATACCTATATACAATTATATAGTACCACCCATATCCACGCGTGTCAGCCGATTGGACATCATCACGCGTGTGCCGACACATACAATGATCGATAGAATAGTCATTAGTCATAATAATAATATGAAGATTGACGAGCAGTGGCGAATTAGACCGTGTGAAAAGGTAACAATAATCGGCTTTTAATTATCGCTGATCGTCGCTGTGCGCATCGACAACCGCGTTGTTCTGTTGATAATAATATTATAGTAATAATAAAAATATGTAGTACACCGTTGTATTGTTATTCGTTATAATATGCCATCTACAATTATATATCTGTATTATAATATCAATTCACATGTACTAGAAAAAATATTATTGAGTATATATTGTAATATTGCTCAATGGTAATATGTATATATTCAATATTGTGTGCTCATTGTTTGAGAGCGCGAACTGACGACGCCGCCTTAATCGTAGAAGCAATAATAATAAATTATTATTTATTAATAATATAGAAGTATTGGCGTATGGATAGGTAGCTGCAGAGTATTACAATAATATCATAATATTATACAGGGCACAGGCAGTTGTAAGTATGCTGGCTGTAGTACTTTATAGTATTAGTATATAGTTGTATATTGTAGTATAGGTATATTGTATAGTATTCTACGAATAATACACCTACATAATATACATGTACCAGCCACCTTTTGGCCTAGATAGATACGTTGAGAACCATCGACAGATCATATTACATAGGTACGAATCGTTATTTTTTAGTTATACGTTTATACGGAATTTTAAACACTTAATAAACACTCAATAATATATAATTGAATGAACAAAAAGCATTGTAATTTTGATTAAAAAATATTATTCAGATCACATTATCAACATAAGCTAGGTTACATCATTATTGAGTTTGATGATTTTTTTTATGAACTAAACAGAACATTAATAATATTTTCCATAAATTATAATATTTAAAAGCGAATAATTTGATTACGTTAACACGTACAACAAAATCCGTGTTATAATTTATTTGAGTACTTATACGGTATTTCCTCATGTAATTATTGTAAGTATTACGTAAAGTTTAAGATTTTAATTTCCCACCAATTATAATTTATTATCTACCAGCGGACCGACAAATTACTTCATTATTATTCATTACACATTTACACCACTACGTAATCTAAACATGGTCAGGTATTTCTAAATTTCTAATGGTATCAATGTTTACAAAATTGTTGAACTATTTTTCATTAAATAAAATGTAGTTTTATATTTTTGAAAATATTTTTTTTTGGAATACATTTTATATTGATATCGCTTGTTCATAAATCATACGGTATTACTTGTGGCGTAATTTTTAAATTACAACTCGTTTGTCTTAAAAAAAAATCTTTACCAGCTTTAAGACGTCATATCGACATTTTATTGTGGTTAAGTAATAGGTCAAAAATCATTCATGGATTCAAAGTGTTAAAGTGTTAAAATATGTTAACATAATATTAAAATTTATAAAAGTAGCACATTACTAATACTAGTGAGGTTAATAATAGTTAATACTGGTATGATTAAAAATGTTATTCTAAAAAATAATTAAAAAACAACATTCGATCGTCGATGTAATTGTAATATTATATTATAGTCACAGTTATTTAAGGAATATAGTTCATTGAACAGTTACTAGAACTTATTTTTAATTGTTAAAGTATATATTTATCGTTTCATTGTACTGAATCATATCAAAGATATTGTTATACATGTGGATAAAGGGAAACTTAATTGATATTTTAATGACAAGACACATATTAATTATTTTTATTTGTTAATGATTGTAGTCATGTATACACGCATTTGTATTCATTTATCCATCAATCATTTAAGTTAAGATAATAGATAAATGTAATTTTATACTTACATGCAGATAGTTTAAGTGGTTTAGTATATAGTATTGCAGTGATAAGGCAAAATTATGTTCTATAACGCTCTATAAATATTATTATAATGAAAATTAAACATAACATGGGTGTAACCAGTTGAGTCAAACATCAAGTATTTTTATAATGTAACATTTAAATTAGAATAATAATTATAAACGGGCCTTTTATGTGTAATATAAAACAATTTATTAAAATTAAACATTCATGTTCGGAAAGAAAATATAAATTAAATTTATATGCGATTAAATTAGATGTGTAATAGTTCTTGAATATATTTGATTTTATAAATTATATGTATAACAATATATAAATGATGCATATTTTTCATTTAGTGAATTATAAGTTAAAATAATGGTAATAAATAAAACTATTGAACTACTATGCTAGAATGGCCAGATCAGCTCACCTAAAATGCTTAATGAAAAATCGCTACGCTCCATGTCATCCATATTTACTTAAGTAGGTAGGTACCTAGTACCTATACCATCAATATAATATGTGGTTAGGTTTATCATTTATGTATCGAGTGTTCCATGTTTAGTAATAAATCAAAAACAATGCATATACTTAGGTATGTAGTTATGTGTATGTTTTAGTTTTAAGTAGCATACCCATATTTTACGATTGTTTACTTATATATAATTAATATAATATTATAATATGGATACTGAGCAGCCAGTATTAATAAATAATAATTATAAAATTTTAGACTAGTCTATGTGATTATGCATATTAAGCATTTAAGCGTGTTATGAGAATTCGTGTTTGCACCTTGCATAAACTATAAAAATTGAATTATACTTGTTCGTAATTATAAGATTGAATAATGCGGTTGGCAATGAGAAAAATAACACGGGCCCTTATTAAAAACGTATCTATATTGAGCGACCGCGACGGGCAACAGCACGCACAGACATATAGGTCTATAATAATATATAATATTACGACGGGTACCGCAAACTACAAATCTCGCATTTTCAAATTCTTGAATTTTGGCGTAAGATATACTATTTTAATGGTTTTAAAAGTGTCCGAAACACAGAAACTCCCATCACGCATATTTTACAATAAGAGTATTAGAAGTTGTTTTAAATAATATTTTATTTCAATTACTTAAATTTTTTTGCAGAGAAAAATGAAAATCGATATTATATGAAAAAAACTACCTAATAATATTTATGCATTTTTATATTTCCTGATTTCCTTGTTTTTCCACCTCTTGTAGCAGCCGTGGGTATATCATTATTAAATATTGCATTGTGCATTGTTTTACACTATATTATATGAAATATAAAATTTTTTTTATTACTTATATGATTCATCTAGGGTGATCGATTTAATGTAATGAGACACTCCTTATTTCGTAAATTACATTCTTTCACGTAACTTCTTTCACAATCCAATATTTTTGGAAGAAAGTTTAAATAGGTACTTATAATTCATAAGCTACTCGCCTAAAATTCGATATTATTATACATCGAAGTACCTGCTGCAAAAATATTTTACCATGGAATAGGGAATGCAAATGCATGTGTCAATAAAAAAGGTAACCTATTTATTTTTACCTATATTATAATACCTATTTATTACCGTTGTTTTTAGTAGGTAGATATATTTTATAATACTATAAATAAATAGATTTATTGCATACGTAAATTATGTTCAAGCAAAATAAAATTGAAGATACAAGTTATACAACAATAATAAATTGTTGACACCTCCAAAACTTGGGTGTATTGGATAGAAAATATTATTATAATATAATCGTAGAATCCTTCGAAATCCCAAGAAAACACCACGGGCCTCTTTGTAAATTAATAATATAATGTATTTTCCCATACAATAATAATATAGTATTAGTATATAACCATAGGTATATTATTACTCGTGCAGTATTATAATATTATTTTATTATGTCATATTTTTTACTGTACGGTCAAAAATCACTGATTTACATAATAATAATAATAATATCGTCTGGGCAGAGTGCGTTACGTAGTATAGCCGTATAGGTATATAGTAGATATGACGTTCGTTGGTACGTGACAAGTGTCTAATATATAGTAATAATTCCGGTCAACACGTTTATTTAACTGTGTTTAAGTCCTGCTTATATATACAGATAATAAGCGTATTGGCACATACTATTATTATTATTATTATATTTGCATACATGTCATAATATAAACATATTATTATAATTTGAAGCGCGCATTCGTTTAAAAGGGTCGTATGTTACTGACGAACTTATTATACCTTCTAAAAATCTATATTATACAACAATAATAATAATAATAATAATATAAGTAAAAAACAAAAATTAGACAAACTGGTGGGTGACTTGGGGCACTCCTCGTTACAAATTATTGTATTAGTCACGCAAAAACCATTCGGCATAAATATAAATATAAAAAAAAATTAGTTATATAGGTAGATGCTTTTTTGAATATAAAATGTAATAATGTTAAACATTACGAAACAAATATAAATAAACACGACTTGCAGTAAAACAAAACAATATTCTATAGTTCTGTACAATGTTTAACTTTTCAAATCATTTTGACCCACCATTTGTAGTCGACCAATACAATGACATTGGCAAAACAATTCTGGGTTTTTGAAAAACCAATTTGATAATTTGCTTGTTCACAACTATTTTACAAGGTACCTACGTGAATTTAAAATTCATATAACGCACTAGGACCCGATGAAACTAGATCTTCCAATTGTACACAGACATCACCCATATAATATTATTTATAATATACACACAATTTTTGCGTACATTATAGTCGTATATGGTACGATCTTCGTCGCACCGTCGGCAGAGTCGATTAGATCACATCCATAAAGCAAATTTATACGAATGTGTACGACGTGCGTGTACCCATCATAGTATAATATCTGCGTACAAATTATACGTATCTATCAATAAAACACACGCACGCGACCTTTACGTGGTAGTTATCGTGCGCAGGTTGTGTACGTTTGTATTTTATATTATTATCATTATTATTATTATTATTATTATTATTATTATTATTATTAGTATTATTATTATTACTACGTTATGACGCCCACTCGTTAGGTCGTTGATCTCGACCCGGGAATGTACATAATATTATTATTATTATACTGCCTATATCACTTGTTGTACGTGTACGGGTGTATATACATTATACGAGTTGTTTGAACTCTGCGAAGGCGGCCCACTTCGCGTTTTTCCCCTAAAATTGTGCTAGCCGGCCCACATTAAATTCACGGAGGGTTTGCCGTTTTTTTTCTGCTGATTCGTATGTGATTCATTATTATTCGTACTTTTATTATCATGCCAGCGTATATATTACACGTCTCATCGCCACCTGTTGAATTTTCGATTCCCTGCAGATCCGTTACACAATCACAAAATAATAAATTTATCAAACATGTTTTTTTTTGTCATGTCGAATTTCTCGTGAATAAATTACACGAATACAAAGATTGTGCGACCAGAGTATAACATAATGTATGTAATACGTATTATACGATTTTACTCGCTAACTTCGTTATATTGTTTGGTCTGTGGCCAGTTCCAGATGGTGCCAGTCAATTACGATTTTCAACCGAGTGTTTACATAATAATGTGTGTTATAGCCTATAGGTATATGGTATATTATTATTATTTTATTATGGTATCGAAAATATAATCAAATTCTCGAGTGCTTATATTATTATTGTTATTTCAGACGTTATAGATTTTTACAGAATTTTTACATTGCATTATTATAATTTCTAATATACAATTTATAAATTATGTAGGTATACCTAGAGCGTCTATAGTATGCCTACAGTTCCCGTGTTTTTTTTATAAAGGTATTATGACCGTATACTGTATAGGTAGGTATAATGTAGGTTGTGGGCAAGTGAATTTTTTTTTATTTAGATGTTCGAGTGGGAATCGTTTTAACGGTCGCATAATGGATAATAATAATGCATTATACGCATTATATGATAATGTCTTAACCGTATATATTTAATATTTTTGTGAATTTTCACGAGTCGTTGCAAACCACGTGAAACATGACGGCTAATCAACAATTTAAATAAATTGCACTGCAACTATCTTCAGGAATATTATATATTTTATTACTGTCGCCCCCGCCAAGTACCTGCAATAATATGTTCGACTGTAACCCGTAGGCGCGTGACAAGGGGCTTAAAACGTATGTCATGTTCTTATATTATTTAATGGGATGTATAATATGCAAATACGCGTGCTATAATTTCATTCCGCACTGTCGACCTTGCCCGTTTAATTCGTGTAGGTATATTTCCGATTTTGTATAGGTGAGAAATAACAATAAAATCTTACGATAATGGAATAGGTAGAAAAAATACTTATATAAAACCACTGTAAACTATTTTCTGCAAATCTAAAAACCTACACATCGATTCTGGACCGCGCAGAGCGTCGAAGATTCAATTAAATCCAATACCAAAATGTAATAACTTCATACTACAATGTATATGATAACTAATAACAATAGTGTATTAATCATTAGTAGAATATATTGGTCAATATTTTGAATGACGTGCCACGTTTGGAGGAAAAATGATAATGAAATACGCTAGTCGTGATTAATTATTTGTCGTGTACAAGTAGGCATATCGTTCGTTGCGATCATATTTTAAATTGCCCACGATATAGTAATACAATACAATTAATATACGATAATATTTGTATATTTTTGGTCAAGCGCCACAGCATGACCTCGTATGCAAAACATAATGCATCTTAAAATTCGAACTGAAAACGGACGTTGGTACATAATTATAATATTGAATTATAGTGGACCACCCGGAGGAGGTCCTAAAGTTTTGCACAGGTCGATTCGTTTCTATTACTGCGTTATTGAAAGATATACAAGACGACTAATACGGCAGAAACGTATTATTACATTGTATTATTATCAAGTATAGGTATATTTTGTATTTTATATTAAGTACGCGTATAACTTGTACTATGTTCTATTATACATATAGTGTTAATATACATTTATACGAATATTTAGGACACGCGCAAATGACATTCGTGTGATCCGGTGCTGCACATATAATAAAGTTATAAGATATTCGACCTTTAACACAGCGACAGAACATTAATCATTTTTGAATAATACACAATATTTATCAACATGGTGCCGTCTTCTCACACAATTGGCATGACATTTATTTATAATGACGTCACGCGAAACCGTATAATCATGCTCGGCGCATTGTAGAGAGAAAGCTCTATATATAAGAATTTTTTTTTGGACACCCGCTCATAGTTTGTTTTTTCTTTCGAAAACGTGATCGTATTTCGTAATCGCTGCATATTATGATAATACGTACCCTTATAGACTGTTAATCAGCTAATGAAGGCAATTAATTAGGATCAACGTGTACTGCAGTTGTTTCTGTGTTTCGTGTACTTAAATCGGGGATGAGCAACTGGTGGGCATGTAGGTACCTATCCTTTTTATGCAGCACACAGCCACTCTTTGTCTCAAATTAAAAGTGTTAGACATCTTAACTGAGAATATATGCAGCAGAGTAAAATATATAAGGAATGATCCGAATACAATCCAGTCCACTGGATATATATTATATATAAGTTTTTAAAACTGCTGATAATTCGATAATTTGGAGTTGCCCATCCCTATTCATTAGAATATAAATACTAAATAGACATAAAGTAAAATATGTACCGACTTGAAATAATATTATATATTTTGTACTTTTTGTAGGGGTGGATGACTGTTTTTACAATCCATTTTTGATTCTTGACTCATCGTGCCCGATTTATCGTATAAGCCAAGATCAAAAAAATGAAATGCAATGAATAAAAAAATGTATTATTGTTTTCTTTGTTTTCTTCATTGGACAAATGGTGATGTTTTCACATTTGGTATTATATCGATGGTAGACTTACTTACACAAACCCACTGCAGGCCACAGTTGAATGCGGTAAAGCCAGGTTTTATAACAAGTAACAACTACATTTAATAGACGTTTGTTTTCGATGGTTAACTGGGAGTAGTCAGTGGGGTACGACTAACCGATACAATTTTCGCATTTTTTCTTTAATCTGTATTTTCTCTGATAGACGTGGTGTTTCCAATTTAGACGAGAGTTAAAGTGCATTCCAGGATATTTAGCTAGATCTTTTTGTGAGATTGGTGATTGATTAATTGATTCAGTACTAAAATTGTATATGATATTATGTCATTGCATTTGAATATTTAATATCATCAATCCACTATGCGACAGTACTACAGGATACATAATAATATTATATATGACGCGAATGCCATAGTCATACTATTACTTCGACGGGGTTAGATTGTTCTGTTACACAACATCGCACGCGCGATATCGATACATACTATTATTTTGTTGCTGCATGCGTGGTGTTATTATCTATGCATTCATGCTGCATAATATGTAATATTATTATTATATGGTTATTGATCATACATATAATGTATGGTCAATTCATTAAGACTTTCCAATGGAAGGGGCGATGATCGATAAACATAAAAAATAAAAAGTTTTGTCATGTAGGTATGTACCTATAGGTACTAGACATGGTACTTGGACGTTTCGGCGGAACCCTTGACCACGCCTCAGCCCCAGGAATTAGAGCAAAGTCCTGTGGTCGTGATTAACTCCAGGCGATTTTACTGTTCGCGTTTTATTTTTTTTCTCCTCCATTCTCTTGCAGTCCAGTCTGACAACGCACTGCCTATGTATATATATATATTACACAATAATATACTTATAGCCTTATCAGAATCATTTTTTTTTTCTTAACATATACCTCAACATGCTGCAATATACCTACCAAAAGAAATTCCTAGACAAACACGTGTACGGTCATAATAATATAATGTAATTCAGTTTGTGATTTTTCGCACATACGCTTTCACCTTCGTACAACTGTTTTCATGGCCAATATAACATAGCTGTACAGTGTCTACATGTATTATATTATATCGTTATGCCCGTGTGAAGAAATGGCCACAGTTATTTCTTGGGATCTAATTACGCCCACACACTGTATGCATTTGTGTTAAAAATATAGAGTACTCATGTTGTATAACGCACGCGCATTAATATGTAACCGGTTACGGAGCACATACAAAGTTGTAATGTTCTTTTATTTTTAATTTTTCATTTCCTAATCAATTACAATAGGTAACATAATATTATGTTCGTATCATTCAGGCGTACGAGAAATTACGGCTGTGAACTTGACGAGCAAAATCATTAAACAGTAGTTATTTTACGATAAACAACAAAATGATATAAATTCTTTTAGTTGGCCTTGGATTTTTAATCGTTTAGAAAAAGAAGATGACAATTATACTAGATGATCGAGTACACATGATTACGGCTGGAAAAACGACCAAAGTATAGAAACGATCTAAAATTGTTCACATTTTAAACATTTAGCTTAAATTTTAAAACTTTATATCAGTTATATCAGTGATTTGCTATAAAAGTCAACAGTTAAACACCTAACGTATACGGGCACAGTGCATCAGTGCTATAAATCAAATTATATTATAAAACTTTTAATTCATATTAATAATATAAACTATAGTTAAAATATTTATTGTTTGTATTGTTCTATAAGCAACAATTGTCAATTACAATATTTATAAATTCAAATCCTAAATTATATTTGAACGAAACGGCATATTATTAATTTTTTTATGAAAGTAGGGTTTTACACTGTTGTTATTTAGTTATTAGTTATTACATAGGCAATTTGGGTTACTGAGAAAAATTAAATAAACTAACTATTGAACAACGTGATTATTATTTTTTTTTTACGTAAAGACTTTGTATAATATAACAACCTAATTGGTAATTAAATATGAAATACTAATGATCAGTAACGCAGTTACATGTGCGGGAATTTTAAGACAAATCAACCTGATTATAATATATTTTCTAGACTCACAAACAGTTTTTTTATTATTTCTTTAACTTCCTGATTCTATAAATAAATACATGTGTGGATATAAAAGAATTTCATTAGTAATTATAATTCTGTCTACACTATGAATTATGAAATACATTATAATTATTTCAATATTTAGTTTTTCTTTAATGTTTTCCATTTAGGTATATGTAAATTAATGATTTATTATTCTATTCTATATTGGTTTACGCCTTTACGGTAACGGGTTAGGTAGCTTTGGAAATAGAAACTTATTTTATACTTGAACTATTAAAATTAAATATTTTTCATCGTATTGTTTGTGCTATAAACGAAAAAAATTATAATTTGTCTATGTACCCATTTTATATAATATCTAGGTATATACCTACATGGCTACATATCCATATATTATATATTTATATCGTATTCGAAATATGCAATGCGTTCTATAAATAGATATAATAATATATTTAATAGTAAATCGGCCACGGGTGAACTTTCAAACAAACAAGTATAACTAACATTCTTGCGGTCATCGCTTATTGAATACTGGTTAACAACAGATACTAGCGGAATGTGGATTTCAGAGTTTCTAGAACGTTTAGTTTTGCTTTTGAAGCGGGGAAAAAAACCAAGAAATAATTTAACAATTTTTTAAAATATACGAAGTGCCTATTAATACATAAGATATAAGTAATAAATTGTGAAAAAAGTAAATTGAAAGTTATATTTAACTCGACGCGTGTTTTGTCAAAGATTTAAATTGTAATTATACTTGTATGGTCGAAGGTACTATATACTATATACCTAGTACATTAATTGATATTCTGAATGAACTCTATTGAACTATTTAAACTTCTAACATATATTTTTTTTTTATATAGTCTATCGAAGTACTCATACACGCAAACTTGTCAATCATTGTAGATAAATCGAAAATGTTTTTCCTATAAATTTGGTGTACATATATTATTATAATATGCTCAGTCATTATTTTAGTATACAAGTATTACTTGTCGAAGGTCTATAATCTATAAACTAATGTGTGTTTTTAACAATTCCAAATCCAAATGTGTAGTACACCAACTTGTGTTATGTGATAAGTGTGATTGTAATCGATTTTAAACGATTCAACAGGTATATTTTACGACTATAATTTATCAAACTTGATTCGAATTTATGGCACAAAGAATGTACCAATGCTATACAATAATTAAGCGTTGCCTATTAATCTATTATTGTAAGTGATGCGAGTTCAGGGCATGATTGTTATTTTCCGCGCACTAACATCGATGATGCTTCAAGGTCGGCCGTCGGGTTTCAACCTTTATTGGAATGTTCAACCGGTTCTTCCGAGGTGACATTTTCACTATTATCGTATAATACCCGTTTACGTCTTTCCTTAATCGATTAATTTTACAAAAACAAGAAATGCTACAGAAAGGGTGAAGTTAACGTATTCAAACATTATGCAAAATCTACACAACAGTGCGCAGCATAATATTATATATTTTTATTGTATTATAATATTATTATGTGTATTGTCGGCATAATGATATTATATGTGCGCTGTGCGTGTAATACTGGACACCTTCTAAAATAAGCTTATACCTATTTATGTTTTTACGGATAAAGCAGTAGTCCATATACTCAGGTTTTGTGTAATTTGGCAGTATGTATCATATTGGTATACTTATATAACGTGGCTCGTAAAATTGATTAAAAACGAAAAATTTTGTTAAACATTATAGGCAATAGGAGGTTCGGCTCATCGTAAATATTTTAGGTTTCATGGGATGTGGTTGATCAGCTAGTGTAATATAATATAATAATATGCAATATAAATTGTAGTTGATAATATTTTATATAGTATTTGTTTATAAATGCATACAATTTATATTGTAAAGCGCTAGTTGACACGCATGACAAGGTGTTTGATAATATAATATATTCCCAGTAATGTAATATGATTTAACAACCTTGATAGATATATCTATTATATGAGTAGCATGTTCGTGAGTGACTGACTGATATGATGTATTTAGATCACACTGTACAATAACCATTCCGTTTAGTAACACAATCAATTTTCCTCAGCACAAGCAATCCTATATAGGCATGAGTCGTCGAATGTTAAACTTGCCTTCATGGACCTATTACCCTTGGCACTATAACTGAAAATATGTCCATCGACCATCATACATAATTTGTATCAGAATGTAGAAAGAACAAAATTAATTTCACCGAAAACAACGAACGTGAATTTTCACTTATTTCTTTAACGAATTTACTCACGCCATCGTCATTGGTTTTACTTTTGTTTTTCAACGAGTAAAATATAATAGTTATAGCCATATAGGTGTCTATCGCGGTGGAGTAAAAACCACAAATTTCGATTCCGCACAATGGGCCCAATATAGTGTACAGAACTTTCCACGGGATATGACTATAATATTATTATGTGCATTGGCCATTGGATTATGAGTTATGACACCCAAAAACCTAGTACGTAGTTACCTACGAATATAAATAATAACGTACAGGTATATATCTCGTGAACAATAGTTGTTTCTTTCACTCCATACATTTCACATATTATAGGTACGATTTAAATAGGTTTTTTTAAATCGTGAAATCATCGTGTTCACATAAATAACACAACGCGGTGGTATATAACTCTTTTATTAAGTACAGCAATGTATTCGGTATAATATAATAATATTATGTTATAGTAGAATTGAATGGTTTTGAAAATGTAATTTTGTTTACATATTATTATAGGTAGGTACACAGTATTTTTGACGCCATATAATTAGTCACCGGGTGAAAGATGAGTGCGTGCGGGGTGCGCGGTGCACGTTATACCAAATTATATAAATGAAAATCGTCTGAGAGACATGACGATTGCGAATCATTCTTAAATCATTTTCCGTAAATGAGACGTTCATAAATGGATCGAAACCGCGTGACGGAAGTGTCTTTCTTTCCCCCTTACCGTATATTTTATCCACGGCCCATTACGTTAAAAAAATATATATATACTTTATATTGTAATGTTGTTTGTACTCTATTTTTATTATATTTTATTATACTCTCCGCAACACCGTTAACACCGTTATTATAGCCGGCGTACATGCACTCGGTCTGTATCACACGTCGTCGTTTCACTTTCCATTGCAACATCTTTTCCTATGTATCGTATTTATATTATCATTATTATATTACTTTCGATTTTAGTCTCCGCACCCGTAAAAACAAGATCGACCAGTATCATCGTCATTATTTAAACTCGGACTTAATTAGCCATCGTGTTAAAAAAAAAATAGAAAACAATAAACACTTACCACGGAGTACACAAGCCAGCAACAGCACGACGACGGTGGTGGTCTTGTGGCTGGCTGTCATAGTTGACGCGCGCTCGCTGACGGGGTTGAATTTTCGCACTCAAGCAAGTTCAATAGGCGGCCTCCAGTGATACGTTGGCTGGACAATATTTTCGACTGCGAACCACTACACTATAGGTGCGGCCGGCGGACTTTTATTGGAAAACCCGTACACTCGGTGCGCAAGTGACATTTAGTTTTCGGGCGAACAACGAGTGTGATTAAAAAAAAAGTTTACAAAAACCGAACGAAAATAATATTTAAAAAAAAAAAAAAAAAAAACACTCGTATCAAATTATTTAATAATATTTTATTATATTCTATGTATAAATATACGTGTAAATATATGTATACGAATTACGGCTAAAGTAAAAAAAAAAAATTCGAACGATTATTATTAATTTTTTCTAATCACAAACTCGCGTTGACTCGTCCCAAACTACTGTTCACACGAGAGTGAAGATTGGACATAGACACAGACACTGTTGGGAGAGAGACGTCGACGCCGTCGTTGCCACCGTCGTTTGGGGAATGAGAGATGACTGGTGGTGAGAGAGAGAGAGAGGGAGACAGCGGCGAGAGAATGAGTGAGAAGGAGAGGCGCCGCATGTATACACTGCAGATATTATACAGAGGAGAGGGTCACTTTCTTATTCAGCCGGACCGCCATGTGCGTGTATGTGTGTAAATGTTTGTTTGTGTGAGTGTGTCTATGTATTTTTTATGTATGTGTGTGTGTGATTTGAGTGGAAACGAGAACGCGCCCCGGTGCGACTTGCACAAGACTTGTACAGCGCGACACAAACTACACCGCCCGGCACCTTTCATTTATCTGCCCGTTTATTTTTGTTATATTTTTTTTTTTCCAGTGATATTTGTATATAGGTACTATTATAATGCTGCAGGTTTCGGATGGGTGGGTGATTTTATTCTCCTTACCCGGTTACACGCGGTATGCATAATATACTGGATACATTAGTGGTATAGGTATATACCTATATTGGCTATTATATATGTGTATAATGGAAACATATTATACAATTTTATTGTTTTTGCTAGGGCGGATCGATATAGGTATACTACAGCTCATTGCCATATACCTACATTCCGCCGAATACTATATATTTATTTTATTATATAGATCCGCGATCTCGATAATACTGCAATATTATTGTTCCTGCATTATGTACACTATAATAATATATGTATACGGTAAGGGCGGAACCACAGACGGAGTTATGTATATAGGTACGCAATTATTGTGCAATATGCTAATATTTTTATATTATCTAGATATTTTTTAATATCTATATTATTATAGCTCTGTGCTTGTGTTAGTGGCCGGGACCTTTATTTTTGGCCAACAGTGGGTATCAATAATTATTGAGTTTTCTATTGATATAACGATAATGGATAATAATTATTTAAAATAAAAAAATTACTATAATAATTATAATTATATTTTAATATGTAATGGATAACTTCCATTAAAATTTAAAATATATTGTTTTGTAGGTAGGTACACCGTACACACTGTGTAGGTACAGATTATTATTTATTTTAATTATGTAGGTATATAATAAATATATTTTGTACCTACTAACAAAGGTGGGCATTAACTAGTTAAAAAGTTAATTTTTTTTTAACTTTTTAACTTAACTAGTTTAATTTATAGTTGAAATAACTTAGCTTTTCTCAGTTGACTTTAAAAAAATCCATCAAGTTAAAAACATTTTGAATTTTTTCGTTTATACGTAAATATTACTATGTCAGTATAAAATAAAAATAATCCAATACAAAACACAAACATTTCTGTTATTTTTCTTGATAACATAATTTTGTGTATATTCAGTTGTAAATTATATATTATACGATTTGCAATTATAAATGTTTTTAAAAAATTAATCATTTTAAATTATAAATTGACAATTGTTAGGTTTTAATGTTATACAACTTAATATATTATTCAATAGTTATATGATATAAAAAAATATATTTGTTAAATTATTAATTTGGGATGAGTACTTATAGTTTAAATTAGTAAATAATAGTAAAGTAAAAGTAAAAAGGTATACCTACAGTGTACATTATGATAAAAGTTCAATAAAATTGTTTTTTATAATTTAGAAATTAGAAACTAAAAAGACACATGCACTCTTTATGTAATTTACATACTAATTTAAAAAAAAATAGATCAACTTTTTTTAAATTGAGTTAAGTTAATATTTTTTTCTATATTAACTTTTAACTTAACGAGTTAAATTTATAATTAGTTAACTGTTAAATTTTAACTTATCGATCTTGTGTCCTCTTAACTTAACTTAACTTGAGTTAATTATTTTCATTAACTTTCCCACCTTTGCCTACTAATCTAAATATATTGACCAGTATTGTATATATTTTAGTATTATATAATACTGCATTACGTGATTATGGACATTTTGAGAAGATATTATTGGCTACAGTTAAAATAACTATGCTCCCAGAAAGGATACTGCTGTGGAGTGTAGGTAGGTACTTATTAAACGAAATGTCACTATATAATTTAACATACATAATACACTATTATTTTAGCGAGATTTTTTTTTTTTTTACGTTTATTTTTGTGTTCTACAAGTAAACTTTCAATAGTATTTTTAGGTAACATTGGCAAGATTTTGCAAGATAATTTTAGGTAGGTAATATCATAAGCACCCTAATGATGACATCCCTATCAGTGTGTATTATGTTCAAGCACTTTATCGTGTATAGAGTGATAGAGTATAGACTATAAAAATAATATGGTATTTTAGAATCAACCCTCTTGTGCTAAATTATAGGTACCACCAATATCTCTTAACTCAAGAACTTCTAGGTCATTTGTTTTTTGTTAAACTAGTTCAACAATGTATTATAGTAATATAGTATTTTGTTTTGTTTTTTCGTGTACACTGTTGAATGGATTAAACATATTGTTCCGATTTGAATAATGGACAATAAACTATATTACGATATTGAGCAATAGATAAATAAATAGGAACCTATCGAGTTTCAAATCTGTAACAAAATTATAGTATGTTTGACTTATGTGGCCCTCGACTTTGGCAATTGATATATGTTGTTGTTAAATGGATAGATTTTAGGTGTAATTTAAGTAATTAGATATAACAAAGCATAGCAACAAAGTATATCTTCAAGGATGTCAAATTGCTCAACTAATAATAGTTTTCAGTTTTCACTGAGCCTGATTAAATATTGTACGCTATACCACGGGAATCCTTTTGTAGAGTTTTTTATTTTCTGTCGAAGGCGTACACAATCAACAAACTGATTGAATCCAATTTAAATATATACCTATATAGTAATATAGTACACAGTCTTAACAGAAATATCTACACAGCAACCATCAATAATAATGTGTAATTCAATATTGCAATTTAATTGTAATTTGTAGGTAGGTATTGGCTGAGAAGTTTGAAAGATTAATGTAAAGATATAACATATTACGTATATTTAAATTAGAACGATCAAAATATCAAACATTGATTAACCACGAACGAAATAGTTCAGATGTAACCGACCATTAAAGTTTCTCACTCTTATGTAAAATATAGAAATCGAAAACATATTGTATACTTATAATATTGATAAAAAAAAAATAATAACTGAAATGAGTTATTTATTATTCATTACGTTCTGATAAAAAAAGTAAAAAAAAACGTTTATTTAAAATAAACCTAAACATGCGAGAATAATTCATTTGAGTGGTGAAATAATATAAAGGACGACATCATGCAAATGAATTTCACGTCTACTATAAGAAGAACTCGTTTCGCTCAGTTTTTAAATACAGTCTACCTACCTAAATATACACATAGGATATAGTAACTATGGTATTAAATGTATACGAACTTTGTAAATTTCTATAGATTTCTCATTATTTGCAAAGAAGACAACCTTCCAGCTGATTTAAAACTTGTGTTGATTTAGAGATTGTTTTCAGTTATTTTAATAATATATCATATCATTATAATAAAAACAATTTAACGAGAAGTCTAATAACTTTGAAGTTACGTGTTGTAGTTTGCTATGTATGTACGCGATTCTCATTTTTAATATACTTCAAAGCAAAACTAATGTAATAATAAAATATACATAATAATAAATATCTACATTCTTGGACGATAACTTTCTTTAACAGTAAATTAAGTTTTTTTTTACATAACAATTAACAATACTGTATACTGTATAGGTACATAGATTTAAATGCTTAATATGCGCATCCATGGTTTTCCACGCATAGAGATTTTAATTATTATATTGTGTACACAGTATATAATAATATTATATATATGTGAATATGTGTGGTTGAACTCATTGCTTGTTTATTTAAAAGAAACACTGGAAACGAAGTATTTAAGAAGAAATGAAACACAATTGTTCATGACAATAATAACTGTGTACTATTTAGGTATGTATACATGTATTTTATAGGTAATTGAGCGCTGGCTGCTGAATAGAGGTAGGTACCTGCAATACATTAAGTATTTTTTTCCGATTGTTATCTATTTGGTTTTTACTTTTTAGCCAAGTTTTCTGGAATTTATATTAAATTATAATAATTGTGTTGATTTGATTTTATATTCCGAGTAGAGCGTGAGAACCTAATTGATATAGATTTCATAACATGTAGTTAAATATATAAATAATAAATTATTGTTATCGTTAACATATCTAGGTAACATTAAGTGTGATACAACGCGTAAAAGTTTCAAAGGTATTTTATCTAAAAATATGCTTTTCCATTATGAACGAATAATAGGTACTCCAAAATAGCACAAACAACTGATTTAACCTACCTATAATAAACTAAAAATATTTTTAATTATTTCTTTAATCATGGTAGGAATTCGTTACGGTCACAGTGGTAAAAAGTTGTAAAATATTAAATAGGTAGGTATACCTACATATTATGTACAATCAGTATGAGATAATATTTCAAAAAACTTTCCACACTTTGTCCTTTAAATAGTTTCATTTAAGTATGCATTACTGTAGTATCGATTAGTGGTGTGCACGAAATTGTAATATACGCCAAGGTCCACGATTATAATTGTATCTATATAATCGAAATTAGAATGTGAAATTTAAGGAGAATAGTTCAAATATATAGCTGACCCTTAGCGGACGCTAATAAAGAATAATTTATAGTTTATTATTAACAGTATAGGTTTTTTCAACTATAATATGGTCATATTTGCACAAACATGACCTTTAGTTCACAATAATGTATATCCTGTATACATTTAACCTTGAATTGGGAAAAAACTATCGAAAAAAATAATATAATATATAATATATATTATGTGTGTGTATATAATAGCCATCAAGGAACCGGATCACGAATCGGTGCAACGCCTTTTTTGCCACCAGAAAAATATTAAGTCTAACGTGGGCGTTGCCCATATACTTAAACACATCATATTATATATACTATATATAATATACATGGAATAGGTAGGTACATATACCTGAGTACCCGATACACGGATCAATACACTGTCGGTTGCATAATTTTCCCCAAGACACTATTATGCGGACGGGTAATCCGTATATCGTTGATAATAATTCATCAAATTTGATTTTAACTGCACATATATAATATAATATATATAATATATATTCGTGAGGCGGCGCGTGAGTGGCTGTTTTGCGCTCGGTTTTTTTTTTCGTTGTTTCCTGCTTTCGTCTGCGCGTAGGTACCGCTTACTTAGATGTTGGCCAATACTTGATATTGTAACAGGTGTTTTGCCGATTCGTCGGATAACAAAATAATATTGTAACCTAGCCCAACGTCATGTAATTTGATCACGCAAAATCCACCGAAGGCAATAAAATAAGTAATAACTGCGGGTATACACGTATATAATAGTATAGTACAAGCCAAAAGAATATAAATTAATTTGAAAATTCCAATTTTATAGCAATATACTGATAGCTGGGGAATGAATAAAATACTGACATAACTTTGAAAACTAGCGCCGACTTTTGTTTTATATAATAAATAAGGAATAATTTAGTTATAGGTATACAATCAATTATTATATACCTAGCTAGAGAATGATAATACCGAATAATATGACATAATATGGAATGATGGAAAATAGTGTCTCATACGTTTTTCTTTTAAAAATGTAATTAAAAAGTTAAGCGTAAAACAACATGAAAATCTCAAAAATACGTATTATAAATTTATGAATATATTTTTTTTATTGACATTTCAATTTCAAATTTTGACTAAATTGAATACCTACTTCAACGAAAAATAATGAATTTAGATATTTTGACGCAATCAAAAAAATATTATTCATAGATACTTGAAACTTTGTTATTGAAACTGTGTTTATTATTGTTTACTATACATTTTTTTTTTTTTGGCTTATTGTAGACCTGTCGCCGCTTCCGCTACACATCGCCATGTATCCCTGTGCTTAGCCCGTTGGGGTCCATCTCTTGTTCCCACTTCTCAGGATCTTGTGGTCTTTCCTGACTCAATCAATCCACTCTTGTCTTCTTGGTCTTTTCTTGTCTGGTTTGCATATTGTGACCTCACATAATGTTTGGCCCTATATAACTATATGTCTAATGAGCACTATGCATGTTATAGTCTTTATTGCATAGCCTTGACTTAAATAATGGTAAAATCACAAAATAGCACTTATTTCCTGCAGTCATTACTCATTCTCCTGCTAATCTCTTCGTGGGTATTGCAGCTTATTGGTTAATATTATAGATATTTCAAATTTGAAACCTTTTCGAAGGTTGAATTCGCAACTATCAGACAATTTTGTACGTACTCTCTTCGAGGGACAATTATTAAATATTTTGTATGTTGCTCGTTAATTTGCAGGCCATCTTTCCCCTTAATTATTAGTTTCTCGGTTGTCTGTCTTACACTTTCTTCGGTTTCTTCTATAATAATAAATTATTTTGTAGTCCACATACCTACCAATGCTGCTAATGTTACCTCTCGTCCTTCAGTCTCTCACTACTGACTCTAGGACTATGTTAAATAAAATATTCGTTTAGTGAGTAACCTACCGAACGAAAATCGTGTTTAGTATGTGACCTGCCAAGACGATTATCTATATTATGTACGGATCTATTAACAGGCAAAATACATTTTTAAAATTTTTTTAACTAATAAACAAAAAGTGTATTGCTATAATTATTTTTTTTAAATAAAATATAATTTTTTATAATAAAAAAATGTTATTACATTTTTGAATAATTTTTACATATTGCTGTAATATGTATGTGTGTTCAATATTTATAAATTCTTTTGTTTTACTGTCATGTTATTTAACTAATTTTGACGTTCATACTAAACGAATATGTACTTTAAATAATATAGATTATAGGGGACAAAGCATCTCCCTATCTTAAACCTATCTCCACTGAGAATTGTTCTGATAATCCTGCGTTGACCTTAAATTACCTTATCGGGTTTTTCTATATAAAATTAAGTTTCCAAAATATTTAGATTAGTTTTAACTTTTAACTTTTAAGCTATTCATACCACAAAAATTCACAACATTTCACGATTCGTTGATATTGACTTTAAAGTTAATGGCTGCTGCTATAGTAATATTATATTACATGTTTTTGGCAAGAATTAGTTCAACCTACCGTATAAGTAATAGAAAAATGTATTATACTTTAATAGCAATATACATACATCATAAAATATACCTACTTAGTAGTATAGGATGACGTCCATCTCCGTTCAAATTTGTTTTTCGTATTGAATACAAGCTGAATACATCCAACCTATAGATATCGATCTATAGAGGAATATTGGTCGATCTTATTAAAAATTAATTATACTTACCTATATCTGTTGATCACGTAAGTAATCTTAAAGACTTAAACACAACCTTTACGCTTTATATGAAAAGTAAAGTATTTATTAGCGAAAAAAAGCATACAGTTTTCCGATGGAGAAATAATGAAATAATAATATCATTATGACGCATGTAATAATATAAATAGTATACCTAAACAGTAAAAATATGGTGGTGGATCACCAAAGTACTTAACATTTTTAATGTATCTCACTTGTTGGTAAAGGTTGGCGAGTGGCAACCCCCGCATAATACCTACTCAATGATGAGGCACAGTCGACACCTACTATATACGTTAAACTTTAAAGTGACTTCCCCACGGGTAACTTAAAAATGTGCTATTTATACTTATGCAGTAATGTGTAAGTCAGAAGTCTCTGTATTTACTGGAAAGACCACTCTAAATAACAAATGGGAATCATATGATGGGAAAATAGCTGCTCTGACCGTTAAGTTATCACGGCAGCTGGCTGGTCCGAAAGATAGTTTTTTGCGTAAACCGTAATTAATAAGAAGTTTACTTAGCTGCAGGACAAAGTGATCAGTGTATACTGTTGCGTGTGACTGCGTTAACCCAATACCGCAGGACACCCACGTTCACGTGGTCACCTTGTAATGCGGTAAGCACGGTCTCGCCTGTTCAATGGGCACACACTCAGTTGCATTGTTATACAGTGGACCGCGGATTAAGGTCGTGCGGTCAATGCTATACCAGCGTTACTGCACCCCCCCCCCCCCCCCGGGCCATCACTGTGATTATGGCTCAACTTGCATTTATGCCTGCAACCACGTGTACCGCTGTACCCAGTGGCGTTCCTACATATATATATATATATATAAGCATTAGCTAGGGCACTATAGGCACTAGGCAGTATGCTGCAGTGGCGACTATCCAATGGTTACTATATACGTTTAAGTAGGTACTGAATTCAGTTCTACCGTGGTAAGTATAATACATATTATAAACCATTAAGTTTAATAGTTTTCAATATTTTGATCAAAATCTATTAATACTTTTAAAATTATTGTCTAACGTTACTATATCTAAGGCCAACTCTCCATGGCTCTATCCAAATTATAATCTATATATATAAAAATGGAGACAAAATGTATAACAATTCATCAATTGAGAACGGCTGGTTCGATTTGGCTCAATTTTTTTTAAGATGTTCGTAATTGTCAGGAGAAGGTTTTTACGAAATAAAAATTTAGGAAAATCCACCGGAAAAGTAGGAAATCTCCAATCTGTATGTGAAAAATACAACAGTGGCGCAACAGTACATTATATTATATTGGTTGCTATTGGTTAATCGGTCATGTTTGTTGATTTCATATAATACAAAAATTAATTGCAGAATGTGTTGCTAAGCGCAATAATTCTACTATACGTGTGTTGTGACTGAACTCCTCCTAAATGGTTAGACCGTTTTGAATGAATTTTTTTGTATGCGTTTGTGTTTATTCATCTGATTTTAGTACGATTAGGTTAGGTTAGGTTAGGATTTTGTATTAATTGATTATATCAATCCACCATAGGTAGAATACGACAAACTTGGTATAACTTTGATACTTTAGAGTTAAATCGTACACTAATGTACATACAGCACGGGGTCCGCGATCTACCGCAGATAGATTGCCTACCTGATAAATGATAATGTACTGCCGCAGCGAATCAGAATTTTTATTTCGGGCAACGGAAAAGTTAAGATTAATTTTGAAGCCATACACCGAATATAAAATAACGAATTGAACAAAGTTTGAGTCACATATAGTTGGTACACTTAATGGGCAACGAAGTGCACGGGTTCAGCTAGTTATATTATAATAATAAATAATGATATACCTAAATAATACGTTTTAGATTAAATAGTTACCTATTTTAACTTTTAATATCCAAATTTCATCAGCAAGTCAATACCGTATAGAACAAAGAAGCGTGTGCATAGGTTTGTAGAATAATTAATTTAAATATTTTGAAAATTATAAGAATAATAGTACATATTACGATAATATTATATACGGTACGATGAAAAGTTTCAAATCCCTACGTTTATTATTTTATTGATTTACAATATGATCGTATTAACTAAAACCATTGAAAATAAATCGTTATTTTCGGTTTACATACAAAATTTTCATCAAAATTAAAATATTTATAAACTAAACTATACCTATGTATTTTCAATATTTTTTGAGTGGTTTAAGACACACTAATAAAGAACCTTGTACATGTAATACACCTTGTATTACATTTTTAGAAACTTTAGCCGTTAAAATTTAAAAAATGTATACATTTGTATTTACCGCTGTGTTTGCTGTTATTTTGTTAATTTTTCTCCAAATTATATTAAAAAGTAAAAAGTTGGAGCTTTCTTATTATAGTTACTAATACTTCATAATACGACGTTAGACACACAAAAAAAACAAACATAATTATAAAACAAATAAATTCATCCCTCGGCTCCGCTCAGAATCTAAAATACAATAATTTCTAATTTCTGAATAAGGGTTTAGTCTCATATTACTGCAAGAAACTTGCAAATAATATATTAGATTTTGTGTATACACCCGGGGACATTCAACTCACCGCGTAATCCTTGGGAAACGGGAGTGCACATGTCCTCGGGCTGGTGATTGAGACTTATTTCACCACTGTTAGGATTGAGATTCACGAGCGGAATTTCATCGCACTATACATAACACTGTATATTAAGTATACATAAGCAATCGTTGCCGCGAAAAACGAAAAAAAAAAACGTGAAACGGTTGGATCGAGAATCGGACAATGGAGACGGACGTGGAGAAAGCGCATATGCGAAGACCGTTTCATAAGGCTGTCTGACGGAAAATATTACGGTTACCCGCTCACCACAAGTATTCAATAATCTATAAACAATATATAGCTGGCGGTCGCCTAGTCCGTGCTTACCATGGTTGAACCGGGCGGGTTTAGACCTCGCCAGATTTCGCCGACCAATGTGTTCGTATCGATAATTTAATAATATTATGTGAACAATCCACATGTTCTTAAGGCTTAGTCAGCTGCCTGGTTTTATCATTACTGCTACTGCTACAGCTACTGATCAAACCACTGGAGTGGAGGTCATCAATATCCTAATGAGTAGTTGCGCCTATGCTTATGTCCCTTATCAGCAACCGATATTATCCAGTTGGATGTAAATGTAACACGGTATAAGTTTAGGTACCATAGATATTGTTTCTCATACCATAGAATTTGGTAACTTTGATTTAGCGGAGTAACTTTGATACCCATATATTTTTATTCACCAGAGTACCATGATGATCAAATTTTTTTTTCATAAAATGTGGTTACATTGATATCACATTAAGAAATAAAGGTATCAAAGTTGCCCACTACGTTGTGTAACTTTTATAGCATATTAAAAAGATTGATACTTAAAAAGATAACATCAGAAATTTAAAAATTAAAGCGTTAAAATATTGATCATAACTAGCTATTACTAATATTTAATTTTGAGAGTTTTATCGTTAATATACTACAGACGTTATCCATAAAATAAAAAGTTAAATTGTAAAAGTAAAATTAACGTATGAAGGAACAAGAATTTAATTTAAAAATGTTGATTATTATATTACTTATATTACTATTTGATTATTTTTAAATTTATTATTTAAACATTTGTTATTGAGGCCAAATCTGACAACACCGCACGATTAAAGGCAGGTAAAAACGTTCTAAAATCGTGTTACCGGAAAAGGTCCGTTCGCAATCGTTCCATTCGCAATCGTATATTACCCAAGTAAAAACGACAAACTTTGTATAACTTTGAAACATTAGAGTTAAATATCAATAAATATACACTTACGTATATACGCACCTGATAATATACTGCTCACATAATCATAAAACCTCAATCTTTATCAACTCGGCGAATCTCCGGGCGAAGTTGCTATAGTATGTGTTTATATATATTATATAAATCTACTTCACTCAAAGATGTCCCATGGACATCTTATACGCAGAGAAGAACCTGCAATGTGTCAATATAGATACCATAAAAAGCCTAGAAATGCCTGAAAACTTCTTCGAAGCCCCCAGCTCAATCTAATACAACACCAACAAAATCATCACATTTCTAAAACGTATTAATATGTACAATTTAATCTAAGGAAACTATTGTACCTATTATTTATATGTAACATTTTTTTTTTTTCTAAGCTAATAATCTAGTATTTGATGCTGTATAACATGAATAATAATAAAAAAAAACATAAAGGTATACTAAGTACTGAAATGTATTTAAATTGTTTTAAAGTTTTTAGCTGTAAAGTTTCGGACAATCTTATCAGAATTTAAATTTTTGGACTCCTTAATAATTTGTACTTACTATAGCAGGGATGGCAAATCTGTGACACGTGCGCATTAATTCAGTGACACGCCAATTTAAAATATAATTCATAATTTTTACTTCACTTTCCAAAAAAATTATTGATAATTGGAAACTATCTTTAACTTATTATTGGAATACATCGTAAGATATTGTAATCTGTACTTTCCATTTCCTAAGCTCGTCAACGAAACGAAACGATTATCAATAAATTCGTCCGGATTTACCAATTAATAGCGTTTACGTACAAACGTAGGTACAACAGAACAGTCGACAGTCGTCAACAGATAGTTTCGGATGCCCTACACGACGACTAAAAAAAAAAAAGGTCTGCAAAGTTTCTGACACGCGAGGCAAATAAAATCAAACCAAACATTTTGATTTGACACGCAGTTATCAAAAGGTTCGCCATGCCTGTACTATAGTCTATAACTTCTCATAATTAATATTTTTTTTTTTCAATGTTAGGAGTTACACTTGTAGGTATAATAAGACACAAACTTCATAGATTATATTATTTAAACCAAAAGCTATACGAAAGAAGTCATTGAAGTCCTCCTTGAAAAAAAACTATTCGGTAGATATACAAATAAAAGTTTATTTAATTTATCATAAAATTACATAGGTACCTAGTAATTATTAGAAAACAATTACTTTTTTAATATTATATACTTGACGTTCACGTATTATTACAAAGTATAATTATTTAATTTATTACTCAATTAATTATCTACCAAATTATGTATATAAAGAAATTTGAATATGATATATATGCACACCTTTAAATTTTAATACCTAGTAAACTTTAAATACATTTGTTATCTGTATATATTATATACTATTTATCGTACGCCCATTGAATTAAACTTTCATTTCTTGTTCAATGGGGCGGATTACACTTTAAAATAAGTACCTACGAAATTCTAAGCATAAGTAGGTATATAATAGTATACAAATTAATTTTACTAAAGTGTAAAATGTTAATTGTATTAAATTTAAAAGATTTATGGAATTATAATGATTGCATAAGGCAATGGAAAATAATGTAAAAATTCATGCTATAAGTGCAATTGACTATTAATTATATTTTAATAGTGACCGCTAAAAATTATTTACTATACCTACATATTTGCGTATATACCTATTATACCTAAATGTTATTTCATCTGAATATCTGATTATGGAACATATTATATAGTTATACAAAAACGTGAACAAATTATACAATTTAATGAGCAATAACCAATTATATGAGATAATTGGCCATTTTATTATATATGAAAAATTCGATGAAAGCTAATAATAGGTACCTATATTATACTTGGATGTTTAGTTGATTTATTATTTCTCAATAAAGGAAATATCATTAATAATATTTTATGTAAATCATAATATTACCATTGATTATAAATACTACCATACGATAATAATAATAATAATAATTATAAATACTTATAAATTTATAATCAATGATATTACATTTAAATAGGTATGTAACCATATTTCATTTAGATTCTCAAACCAATCTGCAGTATTCTAAAATGTATAAAAAAAGTTTGTGTGTGCATGACGAAATAAACAATTTATTGTATGTACCTACCTATCTAGCTGGTTTACACGACAAGAGTTTATTGGTTATGTACTTATTACTTACATATATTACATGAGAAAATATTGGTCAAAACAAAAATGTTAATAGTTTTACAAAACTTTATTACAGTTCTCTGGATAATCCTATAATCTGAAAATGAGCCGTATAAAGGGTTTTCTTCCCCGTACTATGGCCCACAGGTGTTACTTGAGTAATATAACATTTATAATATAGCTGTTTGCACAGTTATTATATTGATATTAACTTTTAAATATAATTCATATCAGTATAATTATAATATAGACAACATAATTGCGTAATAGCCAACGGGCAGGGCCATATTTAAGAAGGAGTAACAAGGAACTGATTATGAAGGAGTGGTTAATTTTTAAAATGTTCAGCGTTTTTAATGTTTTTATCCACTCTTAACTCTATTCATTGATTTCCTATAACTTGTATTATATTTTTATAATTTGTGATTTGTAACCATAATTTGTAATATTATGTTCATTATCATTATTATAGCATAAATAAAATTAGTACCTATTAAATTCAGGTCTGACACCAGTCTTATTTTGGTATTTTCAATATTTCTATTAGTGTCTTGGTCAAATCAAAACTTGGAGTATCTTACTCAAGTCATTAATACAATCATACTATACCTAGTGTAGATACCTAATTTAATTTTTTATGATCACATATGACATATATGGTTATTGTACCATGTAGCTACATATTTATTATATAGAATGCATATCTGCATATTTCAAAATTAATTAAAATTTCATAATCAATAAGAAATATTGATTTTATTAAGATTTATTATAATACCTATATAGGCTGTAATAAATAATAAAAAAGCGGGTAATTGGATGTCACTCTGCTGTACAGTAGGTTACAAGTGGTCACTGTTATCGATGGTATTACATTTGAATTCAATGACATAATATCGTTGTATATACAAAAAACTATTCTGATCGGAGACGGTTTGTCAGTCTAGGATATTTTTTATTATTATATTATTTTATATTGTTATTACTTATTATTAATACGGTCATCGGTAAGTTGAATAATTTTAAAAAATTACAAAAAAATAACTAAAATCGTTATTCTTAGTTATTTAATATGTAATTTTGTCCAAATTTGAACAAAAAATAAAAATTGGAAACTGAAAATGTCTGTAAACCACTCAAAACAAGTCAAAATATGGTTTTATGGTGTATAAAATATGCTAATATAAACTTTCATTGAGAATGTAATGTATCTGTAAGGTAATTTGTTTTAGAGTTACACTAAAAACCAAATGGATTTTGTCAAAAACCGATTTTGCGAGAAATTTCCCGTTTTTCCTTAAATTTATTTTTTTTTACACGGTGCTTTTGGAACTACTAGGAATTTTAAATTTCGAAATTGAAAATCGAAGCATTATTTCGACTAATTATCGTGTACACAGACAAAAATAAAAATAAAAATGCACAAATTATCATTGTTAAATCAATACATTTATTGCGGTTCCACTCAGAATCTAAAAATGTATTATAAATTCGGTGTGGAGCGATGAATGTATTGATTTTACAATGTTTTTTTTTTAGTGTGTACATATTATGTGGCCACTATTTATAATAGTAAAAATGCTTTGATTTTCAAGTAGAAATCTTAATCTAGTTGATACTTTTGGAAGGTCGAAAACTTCAGTACTTTTCAAAATATGCTAAAAGACTAAAATAAATTTTTGAAAAACTGAAAATTTTACGGATAGCCAGTTTTTGATGAAAACGATTTCCTTATTTTGTTTTAATTCATAAATGAATAATCAAATGTTCCCCAAATATTTATATCAGTATTTTCTATATATTATGGTATAATTTCCTAAATATTTTGACCCTTAAAAAAAATATCTATAAAGGCTTTAATTTCTATGGTTTCTAAGTAAAAATAAAATAATCTTACTTGTCAAAAAGAGCTGATATAGTTCTTATAATTGCATTTAGGGGAGCTTCATGACAACAAAATAAATAGTGTGAGAAGCACTTTAGTAGGTACCTATTGTGTAATGAGTATACCAACTGTAGATAGTATATTATAATATTGAGACTGCTATAGAATAGTGGTGCCAGTGAAATCATAAGTGTACAGAATATACATTATAATATATAACACGTAAAAAACTCCCCTGAAGGGTATTTAATATTTATAATTTATATTTTATACTTCACGTAACTATATCGCTTTACTTTTTTTTTTTTTTAATAGTCATTAGTCGGTATAACATAATCATAAGTGTTCCGTATATACATTCACCGAACTCATAACTCATAAACACTCCATAGCAAAATTCAATAAATAAAAAGTCACGATTAACGATTTATACAATCAGAACCTACATATAAATGCATATTTTGTGTTGGAAAAGAACTTGAACAGTTTCTATGAACTTCATACCTACATATTATACCATATGGCATAACGTGCACTGTACCTAATGCCTATATACCTACTGCGTAACAATTCCATACAAAAGTCAGGTAGGTCAGTCGACTTCATGTTAACAACTATCTCGAGGGTTTATTTAACGAGTACTTGTAGGCATACATATTGCCTATACGATGTATTATATTTGTTGACACTATTTCATTGAATTAAGTTCAGAATTATTTTTATATTAACATATTCGTAATATAGATTGTTTATATTTGTCATAAGACTAAAATCAATATATATTATTTATGGTTTTGACTAGAGTAGTAGAGTAGTATTTTATTTTAAATTGTGATTTGTGTTGTAACTTGTAGGTAATCAAATAATAAAATTCTTAATAATAATATGATAATATGAATATAAATAGGTATATTATGTGCATGAATTAAATATGTTAAGACAGGAACAAATGCAATAGCATTTCTAAATAATATGTGCTGTATATTATACAATATATCTTGTCATTTTTTAATAAAATAAACTGGGTGAAGTTCAATATATACTATTATATGTATTATGGTAGGTAGGTACCGCTACTACGATAAAAAATAGCTAAACAAATAAAACTGTAGGTAGTTGTACAAATGACAACAATGCGCATATATGTATATTGTATACACACCTGCTCAACATGACTTATTCATAGGAAAGTATTGTTAAATGTTAAGTCAAACACGCAGTAACTACTTTTTCACCCTAAGTATCCTTTAATCCTATTGACATTTCCTATAACGCTCTAACCCTTTATTCATAAATTATATAATATTGTGGCTATGATGAGGAATAATGTGTTCGTGTAAATAATCACAACAATTCGTTAGTTCTATAAAAATCATTCAGATTTTTTTTGCCCTGCGTATTCTATTGTCCACGGGGCAATATATAGGTATTATATTATGGCAGCAGTTCAGGATAATTTTTCGAACAGTTTTTCGCCCTTTTTAAACAGCGTAGGTACATTCGATGCCCAAGGCTTCTGTTTATTTTTCTACCGGGTCGTTATACCTGTTGACCTACATTTCTCTTTTTCTTTCCTATCGTCACTATAATATAATATGTCCACAGTAGTATTAGTGTATTACGTACATTCATAATTTAGTTAATTTTTACAAATTATTGTTATTTTGTTATCTAAATAGTTGTGTATAATATAGGTACGAGGTAGGTACCTACTTTTATTTATTTAGTATTAAATGTATCATTTAATATAGGTTTGCACTTTGCAGTACAATATTTGTGCCTACTCCAATCAAATGAATTGTTTTACCTATATATTATATTATGATATCAATAATTATTATTAATAGGTATTAATTTATCAATGGAGGTGAGGTTATAATGCAACTGATCAGTTTTAAAATTAATTTAATCATTAATCACCTCAACTGCTCAACATCATTAATTTATAATCCATTATAGGTATTCTATTTTCTATTAATTTTAAGTTATATTATACCTGCTATATTAAATGTAAGTAAAAGGTAGGTACTATACTAAATGTAACATAGTAATAAAGATAGGTGGTTCGCGGCAACATGTGAAAACTCACGGGAATCGGTACAGAAATTGTTTAACTGAATTATAGTTTACGCATCGTAAGGCAACATAATGGTGATTTAATTTAAATATTCAAGTTTTTTGGTAAATTTCCTTTTAAAAAAGCACTTATACATGGTACTTAAACATGATTAAAAATAAAAATTATATTTCAATTTGGATATCTATATTATGCACACGTACTAACGGAATTTATGCTATAATGATGAAACGTATATAGGCCTCATTACAAGTCTCTGCAGATTTGTATTCAGATTTTATTTAAATTTAAAAAAAGTTATGATTGAAATTTATAAAATAAATTAGCCGTTTCAAGGAAGAAAATATTCCTTCCTTGGAATTTCTGGGAGTAACAATCCCACTAAGTATTTACTAATCATTACTATGTAATATTGTATTAATTATTAAAGTCATCTCTTTTAGCAAATGTGACCCTTATGTATTGCTTATCAATAACTAATACGTTAAGAAAAACAAGTGTCAACAAAGTCAGTAAAACTTTAAAAATAATAATAATAAATAAACATTAATCTATATACTCAATGTTTACCTACTTGGAATAATAATATAACAATTTCAATATTATGAATTTTCATAAATTCAAATAAACACATTTATGTACTTTCAAATATTTAAACAATTGCGTCACTTTGCCTCTAAATATTGAAGTACCTATATGTGCCTGCAAACAAATAATACATAACTAACGAACGTTTGGATAGGAATAACACCAATTATACCCATGTAATTTCCATGATAATTAACTAATAACTACGTCTCGTAAGTAGAATTGAACGTTTCTTGACAATACTGACGTGGATCGGAAACGAACAAGTAACATTATAGATGTATGTTATATATATATAAATATATTACTATATTGTATCGTGTAATAAAGTATAAGTTTGAATTTTGGAGGCCAGATATTATACTGAAAAATACTGAAATCGAATGCAGCAAGACCCGAAGGGAAATGCAATTGATTGGTACCTATATATTTACACAGGTAGTTATTACAGTTAAGTATTATTAAATAATGTTTCGTAACCACTAACCCTGTGGAATTGGCAAAACATTTAATATTCAATGAATAAATATTTATAAAAAAAAAAAAACTAAAAGTACCTATATAAATAACCGGTTTATCAACAATAAATAATTGTTACAATAGCTAATAAGTAGCTATATTATTAATGATACACTGATAACTGAAAAATAATATTATAATAAAGTTCTGATTATGAGTAATTGAGTAATATTTACTTATGATTTATAATTTTTGTTATTTAAACCACATTTTTTCTGGGTCATTATTTTGCTTCCTGAAATTGTATAAAAGAACTATCAATAATTTAACATGATAACGATTTTTATTATCATTATTATTATTGAAATATATTAGTATGTTTACTAGGTATTTATTTTTATTTATTTATTTATTTTAAAACAATTTTCTCATACAATTCTTTTCGTAATACCTACCTAACTATACCGTAACTTTTATACTACCTATACATTTACATTTAAACTTTACTTTAAGCAACAATGACCCTCGATTTTATGATTTATGACCTGAAGATTGTGCATCTCGAAAATATGTACGATATATTGTCAACCATTAACCAATTATTTAAAAAGGCCAATGTCATAAAATATTTACAGGACATATTGTATAATCACAAGAACTTAGCAATTCGTAATCTTTAAATCTAAAGAAATGAATACGTTAAACGTTTATGACTACCACTGCACAGTTATTTTTGTCAACTCATTTTTTATAAATATCATGAATAATATCGGTTATACAACAACAAAAAATAGTATAAATTCAATATATATCTATAAAATACTAAATGCATAGGTATTAATAATTTATTACAAACAACTTGTGAAATATTTTAGAAACAATA
The DNA here is from genome assembly GCF_005508785.2 of Acyrthosiphon pisum. Taxonomy (NCBI): domain Eukaryota; kingdom Metazoa; phylum Arthropoda; class Insecta; order Hemiptera; family Aphididae; genus Acyrthosiphon; species Acyrthosiphon pisum. The sequence continues at coordinate 8,131,042 of NC_042495.1, read as the reverse complement.
AATTTAAAAGACACGTACCTATAAACGATTTTTTGTAATTTATTTTTAGTCAGATTTTCATTATAATTTGCAGTTTTAACATTATGAATTTTTCTAATTTTTGTAATAAATAGTAATTATCATATTTTTGATAGTAGGTATGTAAAATTTGTGTCTTATAATATTTTAACACCAACCTTCTAAATATATTATTAATACGCAGCTGATATAAATAATATATACTACACGTGTATAATGTTTATAATATTATTTTGATATCTATGTACTTTAATATATTTATTTCAACTTGTTTTTAAACTGAATAAGTTATAATAATTCATAGGCAACGGCTGAGGACCGTTTAACACATTTAATGCTCATTGTTAAACGTAAATTGAATTAGTATTATATTTTTATTTATACTAGATTGTATATACATATATATTATATACGTTTATTATTATATATATTTATGTAAAATATTTTAATTCCAATCAAAGTTAAATATTAATTTAATTATTCATTTCTGTCGTGTTTACTGACACACACACACACACGAGTTTTTTTTACCATGTATATAGCTAGTTTAAAAATATATTCAATCTATTCGTAATTTATGATGAATATATTACTTATAATAATAAGCCAATAAATTAATAACACGTCGTAATAATTGTTATGTGAAATCTCAAATAGGTTATAGACAAAATTTCTTAAGCACTATATAAAGTGTCTACACCTATACGGCTATACTTAAAGGTTAAATGTTAATAATATAGTATAGCTAAGTTAAAATAATGTAGATATCGGTGACGTTTATATTTAGAAGTCAATCAAATATGCTAGGTAAAAAACGACAAGCTATAGAGTTGTGTGAATAACGTAATGATATCACTGCTTATTTTTAATTTATAGTGTTTCGTTCTAGCTTATAATAAACACATCTAGATTATACTCCCCGTTTTGCCCGCGGGAATAAAATATGTACAAATATAAAATACAGCACTGTATATTGGTCCCTGGTGATACTCGCTTTGTAAACTAATTCGACTTAAATGGGAAATCCACATAATTTGTCGGATTGGATATTGCACTTGATATATTTTTGAAAGTGGTTCAAGCTATATAGAGTCTATTCGAGTTAGCCTCTAAAATTATCTGATACCTCTGATCGAAGAGTTTTTGAGTTCATTGAAACATACGGACATTGCCTTTTAAATGATATATATTGTATATTATTAAACTATTTAAACGTGAAATAATTACTTTTATACTTATATACTTTGAAACGGCTAAACTCAGAAACTACGAAGCCGATTCGGCTGATTCTTTTTTTGTAGTGTTTGTAATTGTCAGGACAAGGTTTTTATGAAAGGACATTTTTGTAAAATCTACCGAAAAGAGGGAAATTCAGAAGGCCAAAATACAAAAGTAGCGCCATCTGTCATAGTGTATTTTTGTTTATTGTAAGGCATTGGTAATTTCGGAAAACTTAACGACTCGCGCGCTTATAATATTGTTTATAAATATTTATATTTTATATTAATATTTACTATCGCGATAATAATAGAGTTAGGTTATTATTTTTTTCAAAAATTATTAAAAATTAATAACAAAATGACCAAAAGGAAATATAATGTTGGCCGCTCAATGTGAGGGGAAAAAATATTGCGTTGTCATAGAGAAAATGAAACAATTATTAATTTACCTAATTATTATTAAGATTAGGTATGATTGAATATCATTTTAGACCTGTATATTATATTTGGTCAAAACATATAACTTAGTAAAAATGGTATTCCTAACACTAACTTTTCGACCGTTGTCTCGAGAATCTACACATGCGCATTATAAACAACGAGTTATTGTAATAATAATGTTAATAAAACATTCGTAATTAAGTATGCACCTCGCGGGGTGGATTGCCTACCTGAAAATATACTGTTCGCATAATCACAAGTGTATCTCACGGAGAACACCGGGCGGGATGGCTATAATATAATATAATCGAACGTGTCCTGACTGACCCACTGACTGATCAACGTAGAACCTAAATTATGATAGCTTTAGGCTTTTCACGGTGCTTATTTTATTATATTAGTCTCATAGTCTAAGATATTTTTTCGGCAAGATATTATTATAGACGGAAATTAGGATTGTATGGACAATAGACGTACGGTGATACACACATATTTTATACTCAGGCGAAGCCGGGTTGTATTTATAATATAATATATTTAAAAGTCTCCTTTTTATTTTGTATGTTTATTATTCCTGGTTGCCATTGGTTACGTATCAATTATTTTATTTTCTGTAACAAGCAACTAACGACAACCTTATGATAAATTATAAACAAAAAAACTATTCAATTTTCGTGAGCCAAACGAAATTCATGTGTGAGGCATCCTACCGCGAGAATCTATATAATATACCAATATAGGCTTGTAAAACGAAACAAAAAACACTCCCCGAGTCTCAATAGGAATGTGTGTACAACGTTTTGTGGCAATTGGTTCAGTAGTATATAAGCCCCATACAAGCATACTTTCATTTTTGTATAAATATATAGTACTTAATAGTTCACATTAAACTATACATTGTATACCTATAAATTATTATATTATCGTACACGCGTAGAACACATTCGAAATACAATACCAATATAATTATCATAAAATAGGTGTATTATTATTATCATGCGATTCGCGATTTATTCAGACGTACATTTACATATTTTATGAAATAGCTGGTAAGTACTAAAATCTTTGCGAGTTTCGTTACAATAAAATCATTGATGTACTATAAAGACGCAATGGGCGGAGAATAATTTCGGGAGACATTATATTATCGTTACGAAAAAAAAGAAAATCGTGTATAGAATTCGAGATAAATAAATTGCGTGACTACTGGTGAATGTATCCGAGAATATAATATAATACTATTATAACAAACGTCGAATGTCCAAACGTCATCGGGTGGAGAGCAGTTTGTAAATAATCATCAACCAACCACACGGGACACAATGGGCACCAGTCCGGCCGAAATAGTCGTTGATTGCACTTATGTAGCCAGTGATCTCCTTTATCGATCACTATACTAACTTTTCAGTTCTTGCCACCGTTCATTTCCGTTTAAGCCTAAAATACAATCAATTATAATGATACGTGTAGGTAGGTAGATAGGTAGGTGCTTGTGTATAACCGGATTATATTGTATTTATATATATGTAATTATATATATATTATATACGTAGGTATTTGTTATTGTATACAGACGTGACATTGGCCGTGGGTAATGAGTATAATGACTATCTCATTACATTATACGGTTTGTGCATATAATATTATATATATATTAGGTATTTGGTAAGGCAATTAGCTGTTGTGGTCGGTGCGAATCCACAAAGACATAATATTATCTTAAGAGATATGTCTTTATGTCTATACATTTTACCACGAGAATTTCAATTAATCGGACATCAGGATTTTTTTTTCGAAGTTAAGTAAAATACGTTATACTTCGGCTATTCATACATAAAACCACAACAATATTTGTAATTATATATGTAACAAAATAGTGAACGAATGAACATAAAGGCTGTTCATAAAAAATATCATATTAGAACGAACGTAATACAAACATATTGACTTACCTAAACTATTAGTGGTTAATGTTCATAGTTACAACTTGGAGATAAATAAATAAAAACTGACTTCTTGAATAATTAATTTTATGGATTATTGTGGGGTTGCTGATGAGCATACTAACTTGTTGATGATAATGGCAAGGACATTACATATTTACATCACGGGGCCACGCCGGTGTAGAAATATATCATCTTTCTTTGCATCGTTGATGTAAGAATAATATTGAAAGTTCTAATTCACTAGCTTCTTATATCACTATATTGGGTTCAAATGATGGTAGAAGTATCAATTAAAGGCGTGTAATAGAAGACTGTTATATTATAGTTATAAAGGAGTAATCCCTTGTGAATTGAACCGTATGAGTCCTAATATGTTCTATAATATAGGTGCCTATCTGCAAAATCAATACCATTAATTTCGGTAGTTTAGGTAAAATATAGAGGAAGGAAGCAGTAACCGCTACTGCCAACAATCTTCGATCTATGTATCAGATTTATCAGCAATATAAGGACTTGGTGTACCTAGACAGCTTAGACAGCTTGGAAATCTTTCAAGAGCTGGTTCATCACCTGTGATGTAGAAAGCAAGAGTAATCAACTGCATTTTCCTGAGGATGATAAAATAGGCAATATCAATAGTTTATCCAACTATAGGATTGAAGAAAAATAGGTAAAATATGTTGCCAACTACAATATTATAGATATAGTAGTGAGCTATGAGCTAGGTACATATTCATAGTTGGCAATAATAATAAAATAATATTAATTTTTACTAATTATTTCTTCTATTAGGTACTATTTTAAACTGAAAGATGTAACCAATGGAAACCATTTTTTAACAAACACCATTTTTGATTTTCGTAACCTCTTACGGGCAATTTTTCCAAGTTTTCTTTCAATATAAAACTTAATCTGATATTCAAAAAAAAAAAAAACGAGCTAAATGAGCAGTCCTTTCCAAGCGATTGCCGACGAACAGTATATTTTAATTTTAATTTATGAATATGTTATTATAATATGTAACAAAATGGCAACCAAAAAAAATGTTTACGTATAATATGCATATATTTTCACTAATCATAATAATAATGTAAATATTATAATATATAACCAATAAATAAACAATAAAATAAATATGTTTTTGTGAGCCAAAATAAAACTCATGTGTGAGCTACCCTTTAGTTATCTACCTCTAGAGGTTAAACAAATACGCTATAAATACACTCCAAGACTCAAGGAATCTATTCGTATCATTTTTACTTCAAACGGTACTTCAAATGTTACACGATTATAATAACAGTCTACATTCAAAAATTATATGTATTAAGATATAGGTAGGTACATAATAGCTATTAAAATTTAAAAGAAAGTAAAAATGAAAAAGTCGAATAAAACCAATCGAACGATAAGGTAATATTTTAAATTATTATTACATAGACATTAGAGGCGCCGCACATAAATGGTATTATAAGATGTGGACTGTACAGAGTATCGTTATTAATAATTAATAAAACGATAACTGCAGCAGCATTTATTATTTTATTTATGTCAACTGTTCATACGAACATAATATTAGTATATAACACAGAGATATGATTGGTTTTTAGTAGTTAGTACGTAGGTACGAATGACTTGAAAATCATATAACGAAACAACTGTTATGTAATTTGTGATGCAGTTCTTTGACGTTTTAGTGAGTACAAAACTACACCGCCGTATTAAATTGCCCAATTACAAAAATAATAATAATAATTTTGACTACCTATACCTATCATAATATCATATTATTGTTTTTATTTGTATAATTTTCCAATAGGTCTTTAAATAAGTTGTCATTATTTTGGAAAGAAATATTTATTCATTGAAAAAAACAGTACCTATTAAATAAAACGTGACTATACAGGGTCATTTAAATTTTACATTACAAAAATATTGAAGATTGCATTAGATGTTGTGTAATTCTCACTATTATAATATTATATGCATAAACTGTTTGTATCCAAATTCAATAGACATAAGTATTTTAGCTATCTATATATATACGTATATATTAAAATACACGTCGTGTTAACATTAACTTGCTCAATTTTAGATTGTGCATAGTTTATACTGCATAATATTATACACATGTCACATAGTGCAGAAAATATAGACTTTAATTTCAATTTTCACTTTTCAGTGTTATAATATACCTACATATTTTTAACAACTTGCGAATTTCGATTATAGTCATAATATATAATCAATCATAAACGAAATAGGTACCAACATTCGATATTCTGATCAATTTAACGGTCATATAATACATAGGTACATATTAAATATCGTGTAATTAAATTTTTAAATAATATTTTAATTAATAACAGCTGTGCGTAATACCAAATAAATGAAATCAGAAATATAAGTGTTTAAAATGATTTTAAATGTTTTAAAATGATTAGTTACCATTTTCTATACCTACCTAGTTATTTATTGCTTTTTATATATTTCAATCTTCTAACAGCTTAATATATTACGTATTACGAGCTCTGAAAAAATATTGTATTATGTTATAATACAAATGAAATTAGTAGATATCAACTAGTATCTATGAAACTATAGTCAATACATTATAAGAATTATTTTACATATAATTAATAGCATTGTTGTCCTTAAGAAATACAGCTGCCCTTTTGATTTTATTTATTTCGACTGGCAACCAGTCGCATAATTAATACTTAATGTCATATTATGCTAGCCAGTTGTCGGTTATTTATGCATATAAATAGGGGAATACGAAAATTAGATGGAAATATACCACCTTCCACGGACTACGAGTGATAGGTATACTGTACACAGGTGATAAGGTTATTGTGCATTTTTGGAAATATCAAATATTAAAAGTAATATTATAACAAAATATCATAATATTATAACAAACACGAATTTTTATTATTAACCACCACATGTATAACCACTAGGTCTAACTTATCTTTCAAACTCTCATTACACAACAGCTCTGTCCAATTTACCTGATTAATTTTCATCGTCCCATTTAATTACGTTACTACCATAGTAGGAAGCCTTTCGAAGGAGGGGATGGACTCTTTTAGCCAATCTTGCATTATACATATTTTTTTTTCTTTATCTTCTTCGCCATCATTCTTACTCACTCCATTTAACCGTTTAACTCCACTGACTTTTTTTGCTGTTGTAGGTGTTTTTGTTCTATACGATTTACATCAGCTCCGTCCAATTTGTTGGTTATACTTCGAGATTTGTTGTGGTTATTTTTATGCCCTGGACAATACACAACTATTGTTTTCGGTTTTAAATGAGTTTCTTCTATGTGCTCTGGCTCCAAATTTTTTTGTTTTTCAAAAATCAAACTTTTATTTTTCAAATTTACAATATTTTTTGTGATTTTACATTTCCATGTTTTTTGAAAATGCTAAATATATATATAGCATTATAGACCATTAGGCCTATACTGGCCTTTGCTGTCAATACTAAATTCTTCCACTACTCTCTATTCTACGCATGGTTCATGTCCCCGTTCCAATTTGGTCTCAGATTTTACATGTCTCTAATATTTGACTACATCTAACCCCCGTTGCTTCGATCTACCACGAAGTCTTTTCTTGTTCAAAACCCGTTCGTTTCCGTATTTTTTCCTAGAACATTTTGTATTTAGTCAAACCACCAATGTAACTATGTCGTAATACGTACTACATTCAACATAATATTATAAAATATAGGTACCTAATTTATATTAATATAATACCTACCTGCATACTTATATTATATTTTTGACACGTAAAAAATTGTAAACCAGTTAGAGTAATTATAAAAACAAATATGTTATGTATGTCATTAAATTCAGCATAATATTATGTAAGTTTTGACGTTTACATATTTTCGTCGGTGCTACTACTGCTATTCCTCGTACTGAGATAACTCGATCATAATTCGTAGTTCGTACTAAATCTTACCAATGTGGCAATGTCCTATATTATATTATACTTATTAGTTATTACTTAGGTAGTATTGAATTACTCCAAACATAGTGTTTAACACAAGTGCACGTGTGACTCGTATGTGTAACTAAATGTAGAACGTTATTCCGATTTCAAAACCTTAACAGTTTGCAGATGTGGTTGAATAAATATCGTTTGAAGAATAATATGTGTTAATTCTGTAATAACGCCACCTGTATCGTTATCTGATCTCTAACGGAAACCAACACGGTTTTTCGTGTCGATAATATTTAATACAGTTTCTTATTATTATTTTATATATATATATAAAATGTTATAGGTACTAGGTAGATAACAATCGTTATAGTAAATAGTAAATGCGTGTATTATTGTATTATATATTATAGAGTAGATATACCTACGACTACAATAAAGTAATATGGTGTTGCATTGCTGCAAAATGCATATTATAATAATGCTGTTGCGTAAATTATAATTTAAAACAACAATCGACAAAGCACCTATAGTATTATTTAATTATTTTGACCTTTAATATTATAATATTATAATAATGGTGAAAAAATATATAGGTATAATAAGAATGATAAGGTTATGTAGAAAATATATGTATGCGTATATTATATATATAGCCACTGGTGGTCCAGCGCACAAATAATAATTATTAAAATAATAAATGAAAATGTATACATTAAAATATAATGCCTACTTATGCCTTATGTTTACTGCGGTGTAATCGTACAGGTACATATATTATATTGTATATCTGTATAAGGCGAAATGAAATCAAAAGTTATAAGTAGAATAGGTACATTCACGATTATGAGCACGAGATTCACGACTTATAAAAATGTTAATAAAATGATATAGTTTTATAGTATATAATAACAACTATTATATTCGAACACGATCATTAAAACCCGGTTAGGTATGGTAAAAGTATTTTTACGAGTTTTCATTTTCGGGCATTAGGCATTTATAACACACATAAAACGCTTTACAAAGACATTATAATGATATTTTCGGTTTATTTTCGCTCGGTCGCTCGATGTTCACAATAGATGATCGCTTTAAAATTATCATTAAATATTTTATAGTATTCATTTATCATTGTAATCAGACTGAGAAATCGAAAATCTCCGATGACACTATGAACGGATTCAGGGGGGGCTAGGGGCCTAGCCCTCCCCCCAGACATATTTTTTTATAAATATAAATATTATATATTAAATAACAAATAAACAAAATCTAAACTTCTTTTCACATTGTCGATTTTTATATTAAATAATCAATAATTTATATATCACATTGATTACTTGTATCTACTATTTTGACAACATTTTTAAATTAAGAATAAAGTATAATATTTTATTTTAATAATTGTATTTGTGTTGTAAAAAAATTGTTGCCCCCCCCCCCCAGATCTTTGCTCTCGATCCGTGCCTGGATGACACACAGTTTCAGTATAGGTACCTATGTCCATAATCAGTTATCCGGTCTTATACCATTATTTAGGCGTTGCAGCATGCAGGTCAATCGTCGATTAATAATTATTGGTTGTCATTTTGTTTCACATATTTTGCATGATTTTTACCAACGTATTGTCTTTCTTTTGACATTTTATTATTTTTTGTGTTTTAATGTAATTAATTTCGTCTAAATATTATTTATCTAATTTGTAAATGATATGTTTAGTGTTTACACTTTACACTTCACACTAAAATCATCGAAATCACAAAATGAAGCAAATAAGGCATTACCTAATTACTAAGCACCAAACTCGGGGTTTCTTAACTCATAAGTTTGTGTGATAAATCTAAAAACTAAAAATTATCACGTGTGAATCACAAGCCAAACTATTTGAAATTTTTAAATTATTGGAAATCAATAATATTATATTATTTCTTACTAGGTAATAGGGACCTATATAATATTTAAAGTATACCATACCTATTGATTATATTATGTGCACATAATAGTACCTACCTACAGACATATACTACGGTCTGTTGACTGTTACGTGGCCTGACCTTTGAGTTTGAAGAACCATAAATATTGTTATGATAATATAAACACAATTGTACGATAAAATCTCTAAAGATGATGTTATTATCTTGTCGTAATATCAAAACGTCAGAATATGAATACACCACAGAGTGTTTATTGTTTGCTTGGTAGGTACCTATATATTTTATCTATTCACATTCATGTATAATATTATATATTATCGGGTAAAAAAATAAATAGTTAATATTACATTATAATATACACTAAAAATACAATTTTCCGAGTAGGTGGGTACTCGATTATATTTTAGGAAAGTAGGTATAGAGGTTTGAGGAATAAAATCCAATACAATTTTCACAATATTCATGTATTTCGTTCTTTCGTTATTCGTTCACAAAACGTTGAAAATTATTACATGGCTCGTTTTTATGTCCCACAGTTTTATAAAATTATTATAAAATATGTTATTTTTATGAAACGCCAAACGCAATTATTGAGAATAACTGTAGATGAATAATAGTATAATATATATGTCTCGAATCACATAAAACAATATAAACCCGTATAATAATTATTGACCTCATAAGTCACAGCCCTCGCCCCTCAGACCATAGCGTGTATTGTACTTTATGTTGGACATAATATATGTAATGTAGGTTACCACCTAGATTACCACTTATATACCAGGTGTGTTAATATACTGTCGAATGTCTCGGTCGCGAACACGTTCGAACCGTTTGAGCGCTAATCAACCGTGTAAAAATCGCTGCCGTCACCGCCTCGTCACTTATAAAATAATAATATTCGTATGTCGTCATAATTTAAAAACCGTTTTAGTCCTTAATAGTTTTTAATCTCAATAACAACACGCCGATTGCTTTGTACCGCGTCGTATATGTATTATTATTTATCATTATTATTATCATCACGAGGTATATTTATGTTTTTTTGGCATTTACCAATTTATTCTCCCCGAAGATTACACACACACACAAATCCAATATACCTAGTACCTACTGGTATGTGAGAGGATATTTTTGGGGGTCATGACCCCTCATTTGCCATAAACATTGTAACCTTGCCTGCTATTATTACCTATACCTACTATAGTTATAGTAGGTGCAGTAATTATTGACTAGATCTAAAAAAATTAAATACATCTATTTGCAATATGAGCACGCTTAGTGTGCTCGTATAGTGTGATAATAATTAATAATATTAATATTACGTTTATACATAATATAACACCTCATACATTCAATATATAAAAATAATTAGGAAGACGCCTGTAATTGGTTTCACCATTTGCGTTTATGCTTTTTATTTAATTGATTATTTCATAATATTAGAGTTTAAGATTTTACTTACTTATACTTATGAGTAACACTCGATCTTTATATCGGAAAAATCGTCAATGTTATATATATATGTAGAGTGTAGACACAGGTAACGATTGAAATGCAGGTTTAAAATATCAAATGATTAAAATACCAACTGATCAAAATCAAGAAATCTATGAAGTAGGATATTTGAATGTTTCTAAAGAATTATGAATTATAATTCAGGCGGGGAATCCATGGGAATCAATATAATGTGTGCATATCTGAGCCCTGAGGTATTTATCAGAATCTTTGTGTAGGAAAATATTGCAGTGCTCCAGTATTCCAGCTTCGAATATCATGGTTTACTTAAAGTTTCCTGTAAATTATATTTGATATTTTCAAACAACATTACAACAAAGAGCACAATATGCCATATTAATGAATATTTATTAGTATTTATTATAGGTAAAACCAATTTTCTAACTTTCTATATTTCTAATTACTAAATACTTCTAAGAAACTTAATCTGAGAAACGGTCTAAGCATAGGTACTTTAATCGATACTTAAAAAGAATATTTGTAAGTTTGTTAATTATATATGAATATTTACTACTTACTGGCTGCAACTTGCAATGAGTATTATAACCAATAAGATTTTAAGGCGATCGAGGTTATCAAAAAGTTCAAGTCATCACTCATCAATCTAAAATCAAGTTTAACAGCCATGATAATAAACACTTGCGTCAAATTAATTTTCATTTTTAACGAGAATAGCCTATTATATATTATAAAATATAGATATTAGAGATGTACATACGGTATATGGTAATTCATTAAATATAAAATATTTTCATAATCCACTTAAATAAAATATTAAAATTATTAAAAGTCTTTTAACTTATAATTTATCTCCGAATTACTATACTGGTCAAGCGAGACTAAACGGTTTGGCAATCTGTATTATACACCGAGATATTAATATTGATCCACTGATGGTACCTAATGGATGAAATGGCGAAAACTTCAAAACGAAGACTCAATACATCAGTCTTTAAGTTGTTTTTTTTTTTTTTATAACATGACATTATTTTGTTTTCTTATGTCTTATAATAATTCAATATTGAAAATGTGATCGAATAAAAATGTCTACACCTTTTATAAGTATTACATTATTACAATATTACATTATATTAATATTAAAATTAAGTATATCAGATATTTTTTACGTACATATATGTACAATTTTTTATTAAAATGACGTGAATACCTACTATGATTGTCGGTGAATTTGATGACGGCGAAGTGGCAAATCACCCACCCAAATGCGTTCCAATGAAAAAATATCATATTTTTACGTAGCCTGAATGCTTCCCAGTTCGTTTAAATTACCCAGGGTGCACCATGAGTGGTTATTATTATTTATTTTATTATTTTTGTTTATACCTACTCAATTTTACACGTTTTAAGATATGGTAGGTACGTGTAATAATATTTATATGATATATCTATACATTTATATATTTTTTTAACATAAATGTGTTTGGATTGGATACAACTTCTTTTTTTCTAACTGATTTTTCAAAATCGATTTTGCGTAACGCTTATGTTTATGGCCATAGAATTATAGAAACGTAAGAAAATAAAAAATAGTTTAAAGAATAATAATTATGCAGTTCTTGAATTTTTTATATTATTTTAAAAATCAATCTATAATTCTTAATTAATTTAATTCCTAACAAAAGATAGCTTTTATAGTTATTTTTCCACTACACTATAAACATAAAAAAAAATACCCAAACGCATATTTATAACTTCTCAATTGTCCATGCGGAGGAAAAATATCTTGTAACATGTAACATTTTTAGTATCTTCATTACAACTTTACATTTTAAAAAAATGTGGAAAATCAAAAACACATATTGCAACTATCTGTATATTATGGTTTATGGCATTACTTCGCGCATCGGTTCACCACTCACACTTATTGACCTATAAATGAAACTGTAGTCGGGTTCTGTTAATATAAAATGTGGTTTCTTCACCATTGCCACAGTCGTTGTTATAAAAATTAGGTATAGGTGTATAATTATACATAGGTATTATTTTATAGTCGACGGTGTTCTGTCTCTTAAAAAATTTGGGCTGCGAGCCGTAGAACGCACTCGGCAATTCATATATACCTAATTTGTCGTTAAGACCACGGACGCGCTCGGGCTATGAATAGAGGGTAAAAATTAAAAACGGGACGCACCCGATACCTCCCCCCCTCTAATTCAGACCACGCTTAGTTAAGATTATTATGAAGTCTATTCCATTTGATACATATTAATATCACTGTTATTATTAAATATTATTACCGGTGGTAGGTAATGGTATATATAGGTACGACTCGAAAACGTCGTGTTGTTTTTCAGACTTCAGGTGTACACTCTTTTGCACTGTAAGTTTTTGGGAACCTGCAGCGTTTGTATATACACACAGTATAATAATATATAAGGCCGCGAGGGGCATCGTCGAAACGTCCACACACAATTTTGATCGTGTTTTCGTGCGTACTGCGGCATTGCATACCGAAATGTAATTATCGTGATAGTTTTCTTTTTTTGCCGTGAAAGGTGTGCGCGCCTATTCCAGCGCCGGTTTCCATAATCGGTTTGGTCATTTTCCCCCTCGAGAATTTGCCGCTACCGGTGGCACATGCCTGTCGGGGCGGCCTTGACCCAAAACTCGTCATCGTGGTCGGGTCGTCTAACTCGAACCAAAGGAAAATCGTCTCTCCTAACCGACGTGCCTTATTAAGCACGCGCCTAGGTGGCCAGATTTAATAATAATAACATTATGAATCGTTACATATATGTACATAAATATATATATTACCTGTACGACTGTACACAAAATAAACCATGTCCGTGTGTACTTTGTAAAGTACGTTTACCTCACGGTGATCTCGGTCCATTCCAATTGGGGTAAAAACAACTTAACTTTTTCAATGATAATAATTAGACAAATTATATATATATATATATGTAGATCAGTAGATGTATTATAGTATATGGACAAATTATGATACGTCGTATATGGTGGCAATGCCAAACATATTTATTGGTATTAAGTGTTATACTACTTATACATGCAACACAATGTCACTATTATCAGTAATACCTACCTATACCTAATAAGTAAAACATATGTGTTAAAATATGACTAATTATACAACACCTATCGTATTAAACAAAAACACATGGTACCTACACAAATTGAAAAAATTAAAAATTTGATAGTAAATAATAAACACCAACAAATTTAAAAAAAACTATGAACAACTTACTATAAAGCTATTATAATAGGAAATTAGTTGTTTGTTAAATATAAAAAAAATTAAATAATTGTACGTAATATACCTACGAAAAAGTAACGTCGTTAAAAGGTTACAATCTAGTTAGTAGTTACACTCGTCTCAGTTGTCTCTGCTCGCTAAACATCTTGCAATATTATGCTATATTATTTTCATGGTAATATAAAAAATATAAAACATTTTAAGTGGATTTTTTATACATAGTGTAAGTGTACAATTAATGACCGAATATTATTATTATTATCATCATCGAGAAATCGATATCCGAGTAAAAAGTATAGAAGTTAGATAGGTCGTAACTCGCAGGTACTTAAATAGTTAAATAAAATGTTCATTGAACTGTATCGTAAAACCAAATAACACTAAATTACTGCAGATTCACCATAAATCCACTGACCAACTCTCTCCATTAAAATATTCAAATTATAAGGTACTGCAGTGTATATTATTAATTAATAAAATATGAAAAAACATTTTTTTTTTTTTTCATTTAACGTATACTTGAACACATAAATTGTCTTGTAATTAATGTGTTAATTTTTAACTCATATTTTTCAATTTTTCCGTGAACATTTAGCCATTTTTTTAGTGGAAAAGTACAGACACAATATTAATTCAATATTTCAATGCAAAAACATGACTCAAGTTATTCACACAATAATAAATTTGTCAAATGAATACATTTTTCGCTACGCTCAGAACCTAATATCTGCAAGCCCCGACTAATATGTAAGACACTTGAAGCCTTCTAAATATCATACATCGTGTTATGGCGATCACTGACATCTGCAGTAGAGCCTTAGAGGTTATTTTAGAGTTAATATTATATAATATATATATATACAATATACATATTATACCATTCATATCACATATCTATTGTCACTCACACAACACAATTGGATTTCTTAAAATTATCAATAAAGAAAATATATTTTGACCTTCGATATGCTGTCTTGATGGAAATAGGAAAAAAATGCACCATAACAATAATTTATACATATCATATTATGTATGATCATATACAGGTTATTATGCTTTTTAAATCATAATAGATTCGTTTGAATAATAATAAAAAAATAAATAAAAACGTTTAAACATATTTTGATTTGATTTAAGATCGATGTACCAATGTATACAGGGCGTATCACTGTGTCTATCCACTATATAGTAATATATGAATATAGGTACTCTTCGTATCGCCATCAACCAAAAGTTGAACATTTACATAATGACAATTTAAGAATTCGAATTTTAAGATATTCAAATGAATAATTATTTCTATATTTTTAAATGTTAAGTAGGCACCTACACCAAAGTTGTTGTATTTTAATTTATTATTTTTTTTTTTTGTTTTTACTTAAAATAAAAATAAATATCACAATTTAATTGTGATTCTAGAGGTACTGATGGGCTGTACAATGAATTATACTAACGTTGCTATAGGTTTTAAACATATAATCGGAACTCAAACATAGTGAGGCACTCTGTATAAATACATAATAATAGACACTACATAGTATATACATTAAAAATTCGTTTAATTTTTTTTTAGTCGTGACGAAATGTTTTTTTATTTAGTTTTTTCTTTCTTTATAATCGTAGCGGTAGGTAGGTATTGTAGGCAATCTCAGAAAAAATGTGTATGGGGAAATGAAAAAAAAAAACTAGTGCACAGTGCACATACCATAGGTAGGTAGGTACGCACTTGACACGACAACGAGGTGAATATTATATTTGCATATAGTTATTCATGTCTGCGTAATTGTATGAAATGCACTGCTGTATTTCCGTATTTTAATATAAGGTGCGGTACCTATGTATTGTTTGCACACGTAATAGGTATCTATGATAAAAAAAGCAAAGAACACCTTTACGTTTTTTAGATATTTCAAAATCAATTAAATGTCTGTAACATACACGCACACTATACTTGAGATAGGCACTAGTGCAATCAGGCAAGCCCAGATTAAGGATCAATTTGCACCGGCGCGGCGCCGGGCAGGATACCATACACTAAAATTTGGTTATACACTTTGTACTTAATAACTGTAGGTAGTTGTTAATACTTATATTATGTTTTTGCGAATTTAAATACAGTTTAGACATTTTAAAATATCAAATCATTTATTTTGTGTCAAGTTGTATTATTCAATACATAAATTGTCCTACAGTATATTTATATTCATAATTAAATATTCTGATAAAACATGTTATTTGTATGTATATTTAACTCGGAAGTGCCTATTTAATGAAAATTGCAACATATTGTGTCATTTAATAGAAAAATCGGTAAAAACTAATACCTACATGATTCATACAAAGAAATGTAATTAAAAAATCGGTCTTCTCAACATATTATTTGTCACACAGTGTAAGAACAGGCGAATAGCATTAACTATTATGCCTAAACTATAACTCATAAGCTTTATTATATAATGTTAGAGTCTTAGAGATAAAATTTTGAGACCAAATCCAGATAATGTACTTACATCAATATTATAATATTTCCCTTTAGATATTTAGACAATAAACATAATTATTAAGTGATAATTAGTTAATAATAATATTATATTATTAATAAATCTTATAAATCCAACAATCTATAATATAAAAGGGGTTTATATAGGCAAATTAAAGACAATTTTAATAGTTATAAAAAATTGTAAATTTCAAAATAAAAAAATGTAATACTTTCATAGTAAAATATAGAAACAAATAACTTTATTTTAATTTTAATATAATATAATATAATATAATATAATATAATATTATAGTTGACTTTAAATAGAGAACATAATATTCTGTATTTACTATTTAATTATATTTAACTATTTAATATTGGTCAATTTTTAAGGTTTTTTGTATAGGCAATTTTACTGCAAATTCAATATTTTTACGATTTCCTCAAAAACCATTGCAGATATAAAACTGTCTACTCTTACTTAACTGTGTAACGTATGGAAATTGATTAAACATTTTGTATAGTATTTATAACCAATTATATGGGCTGCCATCACTTTTAATTGTTTTCGACCAGAACTATTTAATTCAGCTGGAAATTCACGTGCATGTTAGAAAATCTCATCCAAACGAAAAAAAATGTAATTTTTTTATGCATTTATTCAGCACATAAATTGCTATACACATTTCACAATTTACATGTATTTTATTTGCGTGTAAATGGAAGGATATTAAAGGTGGGGTCAGCGACATGTGTTTCTAATCCAACACATATCACACATTTTTATTTTATGCAATTTATTCGACGCTAATATTTAGCATGCGATTGCACGACTGGTCCCGAAACCCTAACTTTACTATTTTCCTTATTTGTAAATATCTCTAGGGTTAGGTTTACCATCAGTACTCTTTTGAGCTATTAAAATGTTTGTACTCTGTTTTTTCTTTTTTTTTTTTGGTTTGAGGCATCATTATCTGAGGTCATTAGCCTGTGGAATTGTGGGGGAGGGTATTGTAGTGGGTTTTGAACACGTGTGTGTACGTTTTAGCAGAATTTTTAAGTGGGCATTCGTAGGTATTTGCTATGCCCGGAGGGGGGGGGGATGGCGGCCTCACTCTTCGGACACCGTGACTGCCCGGAGAAAAATGCCACCCGTGGCCGAATTCGAACCGGCGACGGCGCGCGTCGCAACCGACGCCTTAGTCCGTTCGGCCACTCCATCCCTCATAATCTTACTTTTTATATTGACAAGAATGTACTAATTTTTTCTTTAATCCATTATTATTATTTGTATTATTACATTTTATTGTTAACGGTTGATTTACTGATTACAGTAGACTACCCTTTAAAATACTAAAAAAAATGATATCTTCAGTATGGTACACTTGCCAGTTGCCCCCAACAAATTGTGGGCCGGTAAAAAAGTATTTTCCCGGGCTGGTCCGAAATTCCAATCTGTTCCTGAATACTATTAAAATAGTATAGGTACTCCTGCGAAGGTTTTTGACATATCACGCATCTTGGTGTATAACTGGGTTATACCAAAACCAAGATACGGAAATCAGTGGGAGGGGGCTTAGCCCCCTAAATATCACATTATCCCCACACAAAAAATGTACAGTTTTTAGTTGTGTAACATTGAAGCTCCCCCCTCTCCCGTTCACATTGATGTTTTAACCCCTCCTGAAATTTTAATGGATTTCCACTTATGAAGCCAGGTTATACATCTATATTAAAAACCATAGAATGGCACATTGTACCCGTAGATTTTAGTAAGTAAAAACGACAAACTTCCAGTGTTTCCTAATTGCGGACAATAATACTAATAAAAACCATGCGAGTCGCGGACGAAACCTAAAAAGGTGACATACGAACTGCGGACACAAACATAACATTCTACCCGTGGACAATATTCCAATCATTATTTGATGATTAATATATTATGTAATATTATAATATGATATGATTGACTCTAATGGGCTGATTATTTATCAGCATGACGATGGCAAGTTAAGCTTTTGAGACGACTGCCAAAAACTATTATAGGTAAATCAGTTTACCGACGACCTTACTCAATACTCGTGTCTGGGTATCACACTGTTTAAATATCCTCGGTTTTTATTAAATATTAGTAAAACGTACACTGAACAACTAAAATGATCGACGGTTTTAAGTTTCGTTTTCACAGCATGTTGGCCGTTGGGCAATGCAGTTCAGCGGCGGGCGTGTACAAAAAAATCGTGTAATGTATTTTTAAAATTTGATACACTTTGCTTTAATGAACGATCACTTGTACGGCAGAACTGCAGAAGGTAAAAATTATATATAATTATAGTGACTATAGTGTCAAGCGCAAAGCGGTGGAGCAGTTATGGGAACGTCCCAGCAAAATGATACATTCTGAGATTTCACCGGATGATTTGAATATACTACTAGACATAAAAGATGTAAATTTAATCCGAAAGAATATTCGCACTGCTCGTATTGTACGGATTCGTAATGTTATGCGATGTTACCCGTCATAGTAGATAAATTACACACCAAGGGAGCTGTAAATGGATTATTGACATTAATACTAATAAAAGTGTCGCATTTGTGTCCACAATTAGTATTTTGATACCGATACCCGTGTCCGCAATATTATAATGTTACAATGCAAATGGTTATAACCAGGGCTCGTTACTTCATGCACTAAAAAATGCATAAATAAGCATGCATTCATGCACTAAAAATTGTCAAAATATGCATTAAAATATGCACTAAAAAGTTCGAAAATATGCATTTATATGCTCTAACATTTTTTAATCATTCATTCAAAATATGCATTATGTAAAAAAATCATGAGAAAATTTTAAAATAATAAGAATTAATCCATAAATTTAAAAAAATACAAATTCCTCCACAAAATTTTGCAGTTTTTCTTTCGGAATTGTTTAAATAAAATATGAATAATGTGTACAGTACCAATACCTCACATGAAAACACTAAAACAGGAAATTGAATGGACAAACGCATACGACTCATACGAGTAAACTCATCGGCGAGTGTAATAGTGCATTATAAGAAAACTATACTGTAGAATGTACAAAATTATAAATGCTGGTTGGTGAGAAGCTGCCATTTTATACAGTTAGGATGGTAGTGGTAGCGATTACATTGTTTCCGCGATACAATTTCGTAAGACGCGTAAAGTCTAAATAAGTATTAATAGTATGTAGTATGTACTAGGACACTAGGAAGTCACACACTCACTGAATAAAAATAAATCAAAACACTATTATTTTGTAAACGGGAAAGTAAATAAGAAACAAGTAACTTTTCAAATATTTGTCTAAAATATATTTTTATGAAATAATATGCACTAACGACTGTAAAAAATCGACTATATGCCAAATATGCCTTTACACCCAAAACATGCAAAAACATGCTCTATCAAACTTCATATTATTATTACTATTGTTATGAAACGGATTTGTAACTCAGTTAGCATGTTTTCCTGTGTAGCAAAAAAAACATGCAGATGCATGAACTTACGAGCCCTGGTTATAACTTATAATATTATATTATAATATTGACCGGAAAAATTCGTCCGAAATTAGTATGCAGCCCAAACTTGGTACCTATAACTTTAAAACTTTAATTAGAAATTATACACTTACGCGTAGGTAAGCACCTTCGTAATATTATACTGATTCATAGGTAATCACAAGCCAGTTTCACAGGTAACACCTGGCAGTATGGCTATAATAATTTAATATTATAATCGAATATTTCCCGAGTCCTCGTACTGAATCACTTACCTACAGATCAATGTAGAGCCTATGATAGCAACAATGATAGCTTGAGGCTTCCAATTTGCACGATACCTGCATACCACCATGTAAGTGTGCGCCACGGTATATCTTAAACCGTGGTGTGCACCAAGAAAGCATTTACCAAAATTCGCATTTTAGAGCGGTGCACAACTGCATAAGTATTTTTAGATTTAAATGGCTAATGAACATTTTAAAGCTTTTAAAACTTTATAATGAATTAAACAAAGTTTGAATCATAAAGAGTTGTCATTTTTAACGGGCAACGATGAAGTGCACGGGATTAACTAATATAGTATTATACCTATATATTTTAAATTGCATAATATATTTAACATTGCATAATATATAACAATTTACATATCATTCAATAGAATATAAAATAATTGTATAAGTAGTACCTACAAGTAAAGACTCTGATTTATATAATGTTTAGTACCTATATTATGCAATTTAAAATATATATTATAATATATAAGTAGGTACTGTTTTATTTTACGGCTGTGATCCGCAAAAACCTAATAAAATGAAAAGAGTTTCGTGATTCTAAAAAGGTTAAGAACCACTATCCTAAAATTACGAAAGAATTGTAACTCTGACCCATCATTACCTATTCACAACTTTGGCAATATTAGAATAAATCTCTTAAGTACCTACACACAAAGGCTAAAATCAAAGAAACCGCCATGGGGAACTGCTATGGAACATGAAATTTCTAATTTAAATCCTCTAAACGTGTGGCGTGATGATGGGATGGCATCACAGTTGGGTCCACAAAACCTGAAGGTACAATGTTGGCAGTTACCATATCCCAGGGTACCATCTATATAGCAAAGTATGGGCCATTGTCAATCGAATCCGGAATGGGTATGGGACATGTGGATAGCTGAAGATGTACAAATGGGGTCTAACTCCTACCCCAGAATGTGACTGTGTCCCATATCACATGGTTCTGTGATACCCCAGACTATTTTAAATATAGAACCTATGCGAGTGCTCAAGTCGCAAATACAATGGGCCAATTTGAGAATTTCGTAAATGCAACCCTTAACGCAATCAAGTAGATACGGAAACTAGATACCAACCTATACACCTATACTTTAAATTTTAACATATATTAACTGTTATGACCCACATTTTGTTTCTATAGTCTATACACTACAATCATTACATACTTAGTATTTTATAAACCAAATGAACAAAATATAAAGACGTGGTAACTAAAACGTTTTTATTTTTTTCACTGATTTTCAAATTTAGATGGAATATTTTCTCTAAGTACCGGTTAAGAACCACTGGGCACTGGTGTAGGTCATAGGAACCATAGATCTTATGTGATATAATATGGTAAGAACTAGAGAGCCTTTATAAAAAAATGTTATTTATTTTAAAAGGCTCTCTAGTAGGAACCATGGACAATAATGCGTTTGGATTTTTTTTAAGGGTTCTAAGCTTCAGGGTAGGTATCTTAATTTTTCGTATAGAATTTTCCTTAGTTTTGAGTTGTGGTTAAAATACATCAGAATCTCCGGTTTATCAATTTTTCGAATTGTCTGACCTTGTCTCCCAAGATGGTAGCCATGTCCGTCAACATGTTAATTAACTGTCAAAATAAATTATAGTATTACATAGTGAGTAGTGAATAGGTAAATGAGTATAATCGACACATTTTCCTAAAAACTAATAAAAATACTCCAGTTAGGTATATTTATTGTTTAATAATCCATTTATTAATTAAACTTTAACCACAGAATAATGTTTTCTGTGAATTAACTTTATCACAATACTGATACCTGGATCATACATTGACAACATACATATTGCCCAAAAATGTACTGTATACTGTATAGTAAATCGCATTATTAAAATAAATAATAATATTATGATCAATATGTTAAAGTAACTGATCTGAATTGATTGAAAAATGTTATAAATACAGTGTATACTTAATAATATGAGAAAAATGAAAGCTGAACCAAAAAGTAGTAAAAGGTAAATATCAAACATTCTTTTAAAACAACATAAAATAATATTCTAATAAATCTCACAAAATCCCTAGCGATAACCATAATACTGATACTACAATATATTTAAAAATAATTAATAAAATAAAATAATAACAGAACAGAAAACCAAGAAATACAAACTAATTAGGAAACTTATTTTAAAATTAAACATTCACTAGAAATTCGCTCGCTCATCAAACTAGTGTGGAAAAAAACCCGCCTGACTGTTTACACCATATCATTTACATTGTTCATTACCCCTCGCTGGGATAATATGGGGATAATTTTACACCGGTTTGGAACAACAAATTTCTTGTCATAGTTCATACAGAAAAAAAATGTGTTCAGTTAAATTCGAATTAGACATTAATTACAAATAATTCAAATATTTTTAAAAACAATGTTATTTCCACGCTTGATTTCTCTCAATTATTTTTTTTTCCGCATCGGAATACCGAAGTATGCTTAATATAGCGTTTAAATGTCCAGTGGTATTCGAGGGATCGGTAAGATAATAATAAAATGCTGATTTTAAGAATTGCAATGTCATTTCAGCATCATGTATTGGACGTTGACGTTGTTGTTCCAATTGTTGTTGAAGAATAGTTTCATACATTGCCTGCAAAACACAACATAAAAAAAGTTTTTTTTTTAATAGACAAAGTTATTAAGAAGACACTTTTGCAAAGCTATTAGTTATCTCCAGTTGGCCACGACCAGGATAAGCCAGTGCAGTAGTAGTTATGTACACACTTTTCTACAATATCGTGTTTATCTACATAAAAACAAAAAAAACATACACAAAAAAACCATACCATTATGTTCACTTACTAATGGGACAGGATAATAACAGAAGTAGTGCGTCAAATATATTTCACCTGAGCAAATAAAGCTATCAAATATCAATATTATGAACAATCTACAAATATTTCCACTATTCAGTGTATATTTTACACAAAGAAATCTACAGATAACAATCAAAAAAATATCATGTTTTTTTATGTATAAATGTATTACTCATCATTGCCAAGAACTTTTATATACAATTGTCTATTATATAATATAGAAATTTCACTCTAACAAAAATTGAAATCGGTCATATAAAAAAATGTAATATCATGTGCAAAAGACAACTGAAAATTTAAGTGGTGAAACTTTGATAGTTATTTTTTTATGTACTGTTGTAATTAAATAGCTCATAATCATATGATTAATGTGTACTTTCAATGAAAAAACAAAAAAATATATGAATTTTGTATTATATAGGTAATTATTATATTCCATAAAACTCATTATATATCGTTATCAACTACTTGTCAAATAAAAATAATAAATAACAATAGACAATAGTAATAAAATCAAATATAATTTATTTTAGAAATCCAATCCAGTATAGATCAATGTACAACTCGCTTAAACTCCCATGCGTATCAAAATTAAAATGCCAATAAATTTGCACATAAGAGGGGATCTGAGAGACGAACCTTTTTCGTGCCGATCATCCAAAGGGCAATGGCCTCAGGTCCGGATAACAAAGCGCCACCAACACTTTGGCTACGTCCCTAAATTTTAAACATATTCTAAAAAGATTCTAAACAAAAAAATGTTTACTCAAGACAAACGTGTACAGTAATAATTTGTAAAATTAAATTGCTACATGTTAGTGAACACAAACACAGGAAGGTTAGAATTAAAATATTTGAATAGAATATAATATAGTAAAATAAAATGATAATAAATTATATATTGTCTTACTTTGGTCTTTTTTAGTTGCAACTTAACATTACTCAGCTCATCAATAGAGTCTTCAACTTCCTGACCATTAGTCTCAGTATCCTAAATAAGTATATCAATATATCAAAACAAATAATATAGAATACTGAAAAATCAATAAATAATACGAACCTTTTCTAGACATACAATTTGTTGAGTTTGCGTTGGGATTACATGATTTTTGTCTGAGTCCGATTTGTGTAAGGAATTTTGAATATTTTCTGTAATAGCACCATAGAAATTGTGATGTGTTTGATCAGTTTCAGTCTTCTAAAGACCCATATAAACGTAAAAAAATATATTAATAAACATTATTTTTTTATTATTATTTTTTTTTTTTTATATAAACCTTATCTAATTGTAATACTGATTGAGTCTGAGTAAGAACATCACAAAAAGTCTTCTTTATGTGATCAATAGAAGTTTGATCAATAGCAGTTTTAGTATTATCTGGTACAGTTTTAGACCATTTAAGGAAATCATTTTCCATTTCAAGTTCTTTGATTCTGATATATGCTTCATCAAGTAATGGTTTCAATCCGTAATATCTTAAATAACATACATATCAATTACAAAATTAATATGGCTTCAAATGCAATACGTATTATTGTTGTGTAATTACTTTATTTGTATACCGGGTGATTCTTTTATCATAAAAGAATCACCTGGTATAATAAAAAAATAAAATAGAAAATAATACCTTGGGTTTATAGGCAGAATTAAGTGAATCAAATTTATTGAAGAATATAGTATACATAGTGATTTATCAAGCATGATCACCCACAATTTAGATTCTGAGCAGCGCGATGAATGTATTGATTTTACAATGATAAGTAGTCAAAATAATGCTTTGATTTTCAACTTCAATATCTTATCCGATGGGAAAGTGAATCTAGTTGGTGCATTCAGGAGGTCAAATTTTAAAACTATCGGTAATTTTCAAAAACACTGGGGGATAAAAAAAATTGATTTTGGTTTTGGTTTTTGGTGTAACTCCAAGGTACATGAAATTTCCACTGAATGTTTATATTAGCATTTTCTAACACCATACAATTATTTTAAACTGTTTACCAGCATATTTTTTTTATTATTTTTCCATACATGTCAATATAATTTTATTTTTTGGGTAAAAAAGTTTGAAAATTTAATACAAGACTCCTAATATACTGTTACAGAGGCAGTTGAAAAGTATTAAAAATACCGTAACAGTTTTTTTTTATAAGCATTTAAAGTTGAATTTTGATAAAATACGTAAAAATCATGGAAATGAGCAAATTATTTTGAGTTAGAAATTCATAAAAATTTTTATTTTTAAATTTAACAAATGAAAATTTAATATTCCTCATAAGTTATTTTACCTTTAAAAAAAATGTCTACCAGAAAGGTTAAATTAAATGTTTATGAGTCTGAAGTTTTGGCTGCTCAGAATTGTTTTTTGTATACAATGATATTATATCATTAAATTCAAATTAAACATCATCCATTACAGTGACCCACTTGTAACCTACTGGACAGCAGAGTGACACCAACTTAACCAAATCTTTTGCCTTAATAGAACATATTATTTTATTCAAATTCTGAGTTTTTAAATTCTTGAGTATACGTAAAGACCATAATTTCTATTTTCTAATATTTTTTGTACTACTTAAGGAGTGTCCTGTAGCGATACAAACTTCTATTTTTAAAATTAGAATCCACGCCTCCTTTTTTAACGCAAATTATTTAGTCTATGATTTTCTTGAACAGTGTATTTAAAAATACCAAAAATCAGAATTTGAATAGATGGCAAGTGAGCATGCTTAAAAAATCGCTCTGTGTACAAGTCTACACTAATTGTTTTCTTCTTGATTAGCCTTTTTGACAAACCAAATTCTATTTGTCTTTAACTCAACCTCTGTAGCAAAAATCAATTTTTCTAATCATACTCTTGTCCATATGTTACTATAAATCAAATTATTTTGTTCTTCGTTAATTCTAGATTTGTCACTAAATTTGTAAAAAAATGTTCGTTGTTTTGCAACATTATTCTTGCAAGTATAATTATATATGAAAATATGACTGGAATTTCAATAATTAATATAACAATTATTAATCAAAATTTGGGTAATTTCTAACAAATAAAAATTAGAAGATACATTTAAGTTAATATAAAATTTACTGTTTTCATTATTACTTAGTGATGAATGAGTTAACAATGAAAATTAACAACTCTTACTTTTCATGAAGTTCTCCTAAGCGTTTCAATAGTTCTTCAATCTTATCATTATGTTTCTCTCGCAACTCGTCATAAGCTTGTCTTAATTTTTTAGCTTCATCATATTCATCACCATGTCCTGAATCTGCTGGTGATGGTGATGGATTCAAAAAACTCCTTGAAAGTTTACTAAAATAAGAAGTAGAAGGGCAAATTAAAAAAGTTCAATAACATTTTCTATTCAAAAGAATAATTACGTTGAATCAAGTTCAGGGGTTTGTTCTTTACTGGGTATGAATCTAGCTGTGTCTTCATCTTCATTACCTTCAGCAATTGAATC
Source organism: Acyrthosiphon pisum (assembly GCF_005508785.2). Taxonomy (NCBI): domain Eukaryota; kingdom Metazoa; phylum Arthropoda; class Insecta; order Hemiptera; family Aphididae; genus Acyrthosiphon; species Acyrthosiphon pisum. The sequence continues at coordinate 8,104,170 of NC_042495.1, read as the reverse complement.
GTTAGCAGTTTCATAACCACATTTTACTTTAAGTTCAATATTTTCTTTCTTAAGTCGATCAATCTCTGTATCTTTATCATTAAGTTCACTGTGAGCATCATTTAGCAATCTCTAAATTATTTAATGACTATTATATTATTGAATATTATATGGTTAAAATGACTTAGTTTACTCTGAGATTTCTGATAGTTCGACTAGATCTCTGTGTAGGAGTAAGATACTCTTCACTGCCTATATTTGAGGGACAATAGTGTAAATAAGCTTTTTTGCGGCTGGAATATGTGGTGCCATTAAGAGCAAACATAGAATGGCCATTATCACACTGACTGCTGGTTGTACTGCCAAAACTTTTTTCTGATGCACAATCGTCATCTTTTTCATAAGTATTTAAAGTTTGCTAAAAATAATATTAAGAACTTAGATTAAAACACAAATCAATCAAGTTTAATAGATTAATATATATTATGTTATAATGTTATATTTATCAAATGTACTGCATTTAGAACAGTATACATAAAAACCGGCCAAGTGCGAAGGGTTCCGTACCATCATCAACTATAAACATGCTGACAACACTGCAGTTATATTATATATTCTAGGATTTTTAGTATTTTTTGTTACAGTGGTAAAGGAAATACATAATCTGTGAAAATTTCAACTTTCTGACTTTTATGGTTCATGAGATACAGCCTGGTGACAGACAGCGGAGCCTTAGTAATAGTCCCTCCCGTTTTACCGTACGGAACCCTAAAAACTACATAAAAATATAAATTTGTACCAGCTTTATTATTATTGTTATTATTTTCAAAATATAAGAATAGGTAGTAAACATTTAGTAAATACTAAAAAAATACATACAGTATTACTTTATAAGTATCAAATATTGTGTTTATTTGAAATAGTCTTACAAATTGATTTAATATTAATTTTTATGTATGAATTTTAAGTTTATTTTTATTTTACATATACCTATATTATTCTTGATAGTAATAATTGTGTACATTAGGCTTTCATTAGCTTAGTAAAACATTTTTGCTTCCAAACTAAATTTTCCAAGTACTGACTAACATTGAATTTCATCATGGTCCTACAATTGGTAACATTCCAATATTCAGAACATTATTTTCTAAAAGCATATTTCAGAACATTTTAAAAATAGAACTTCATATAAATAGCATAATGAATATATGGCTTATCTGGTTAAAAATATTAAAACCCTATTGTACAGTAATCTACAAGTTTATTACAACTTATTATAATTTATAACCAATTAAAAATGATTTATTAGAATCTACCTAGTCTAAAACAAAAGTCTAACCTACAGATAATTAAAAATATTATATTTAATTGAATAAAGAACAATAGAATTGAAGACATTACAAAAAAGTTAAAACTACATTTCTAGAGACTACAGTTTATATATATATATATATGGGTAAACATGAACAAATATATTTGTGCATACTAAATGCAGATAGGGAAGGTAGAAAACCCGTAATTCATATTAAAAACAAATTGTTTTGGGCAGATTCTTTAAAACATGTCTATAATTTTAATCTTAAATTAATTAATATTTCTTCTTTTTATTGTTTTAATAATGTTATTAATTACTATTTATAACTTTTGTCAAAACATCAATTGACAAATTGAATGTGTACCTATATATCAAGACATTAAAAAGCTAACTTTTTGATGCTATACAATATACATCTAATTATCTACACAGTGCACATAATAAATTGGTATAATGTTGTGATTAATTAATTGATGTAAAATTATCAATAATTACTTATTGTCTAATTTTTATATTTGACAAAACTGTTGATAGTATATTAATAATAATTTACTTATCATTGAAAACTGTAAGTATCATTATTTTTACTGACAACCATTATGATTATTCTACTAAAAGTCAAAGTTTTATCATTATATATATATATATTATTTAAAAAAAAATACAATCTGTAAATATTTAGGTGGGTACAATAAGAATTTGTGATAACATAAACCTATATTTAATTAACGTATTAATTATTTAGTTAGTGATGTATATCAAAATTATTTATTATTATGTTTAATTGGCTTAGTATATATTGCGTCAAAAAAAAAAAAATTATCATCTATTATTAGTGAATTAAAGAAAATTTCAATAGTACCAGAAACATTTATTTAAGAGTCTGAGCCTTTTATGGACTTAATTTATAATGTACCGGCCAATAGTTAACACTTAATATAAATGTGAAAAACAGTTTTTCACTCACTAGACTCTGATGTCTTTGGATCTTCGGTGTCTTATTCGAGTGCCGCAACCAATTCGGCTTTGGAATACGGCTGGGCGATGCATTATTACTGTTTGACATCCTGACATCAGACAACATCAACAATTATTATAATTATAATAAATATAATCAGTAACTAACTGATAGAATAAAAATTAATTACGATCGCACACGTCATAATATTATTAGGCAGACGACGTGGATCAGCCTTGTGAAATTTGCGCAACGCTCTACATTATAACTGCGAGCGCTGGGCAATATAGAAAGGAAAAAGACTAAATTTTTTATGAACGTTTAAAAACTCACATGAATGTCACGGTACTGGTAATGGTGTCATCATCACCAAATATATTTTATAGTACGCGACGAAATTGGTTTCGAACAGATTTCATTCGACAAACCCGTATCGATCGGCATAAATACATAATAATAACGGTATACCTCCTGCACTAGTTTATTTAGATTTTAGTTTGTGTTTAGTAGGCCACCATTTAATCTTTTTTCTATGTAATATGCATATACAGGCCGATGTTTTATAATAGTATCAATAATCAATTTGGAACCGGCTTCGTAGTTCGTAATAATTTATAATAGGTATTAATTAATAACAAGTATTGTAATAATATTCTCGACGATAAAGACGTGTACACTACTGCAATACGGTTACGGTATAAACTATAAACTACAAATATTAAATATTCGTCACGCTACTACGCTATAGTAGTTAATAATATAGTCGTTGATCATGTATTCATGTTGATGGTTGTTCCATACTTCCATAATATGTGACGCGTCGAGATAGATAACTATACTAGATAAGACGATAATTGGTAGTGGTCGTGGAGTTATTGTTGTTGTTGTTGTTGTTATTGGTATTTCCGATGCGCCGATGCGGTGAAGCCGGTAACCTCGTCGCCCCGCCGTGCGGAATCTCAAATAGGTGGCTGCCGGACTGTGACGGAAGACGATGGCGCGGTGCGACGATTCCGGTAGTCCGGTGTCCGGTCCGTCGTTGCTTCGGTTACTGTTGCTAGCACTCGTAGTGGAGGAAATACAAAATACAAATTGTCAGACACACGTCCGGCGCGCAAATACAATTTAATAATAAAATTATTATATAAATAAATAGCCAACTTTGTTATGCACTTTACGTTGAAAGTAATAATATAGTAAATCATGGTAACCTATCGAAATAGAAGGTTATTTTATTACCTATGTAAATACTAAATATATGGTTTCGATAGTCGGTAACATATTATACATAAGTAGGTACTGAACTACTGAAGTACCTATCTTCTATACAGAGAATACCTAATGAGTAGTAGGTAATAGGTATAAACTCGTAAACTTGTTATTAAATACTAACTATTAACGAAATACTATAATATAACATTACCTACATATTATAATGAATAGATAATAGCCAATAAGTACTTCCCCGAACTCATATTTGTTGGTGTACCTTACGGTTTAAATTTTCTAACACATATTATGTTTTAGTTTAATAAATGTTTAAAAAAAACGTATTGAGTAGGACAGTAAGTGATATTCATTTTTACACCAACAGACAGTGGTAAAGAAAAATAATTGCAGGTATACGTTTGAAAGTTCGCATATCATGAACCAATTATGACAATTACGCGTATGACTGTCATAGATTCTCATAGGCTCTGATGAAATTGGTGATACCACTAGGTGTCTAGGTATACCAGGTAGCTGTTAGGTACTTACCATTTCTATATAATACTGTATTACAACTTGTAGTGCCATTCTCATTCATATGTCATAGCTGTCGCTCGTTTGATATCCAATCAGAAGTTATAGAGCCCAAAACAATCAATTAATATTACACCATGTATATTACCAAGTGGCAAGTGGGTATACAATGCATACAGATATAGGTACGTAACATAATTGACAAAAGTTAATACCTCCTTAACACGTTATATAATATATAATTTATTGTGTTTTATGTAGACATTTAGTATATAGGTACATATAATATTATAATTAATAGGTAGTAGGTATACCTACCTATCTATACTAAAAGATCATATTTCATACAAATCAAAAATAACTCATACATACAATTTATAGGTATAAATCTGGACATTTTGGTGCAACATCAAACATATATAGGTACAATGTTGAGTATAATGTCATATTAATATTTTATTCGTTTTATTCTTTCTTTAAAGTATTTGATTTCTGTAACAAAAAATATACATAAATACAATAATCATAAAAGTATATTAAATAAGTATTAATATCCGGACAGCAAGACTGTAATAATATATAGCCATATAGGAATATCAAAAATCAGTGTTCCGTAATTCATATTAACCTAGGTGGGTAAGTACCTTCTAATAATTATTATTTTTGTACACTATATTATGGTCATAGAAACAAATTATATAATTTTGACATAAACTTACATTTGAAGGACGAATACCCCAGTAGGTATTATTCAAATATTCACCAACTAGATAGGTAAATGGAGCATATAAAAAAGTTCCCGTGAAGAAAATCATTCGCAATGGCAAGTTCAATTTTGCAAGAATGGGGTAAACCCACATGCCACTCTTGTAAAATACATAGTTGATCCTGTAAATATGTTTTATTATTCATTATTATATACATTTATGATATTTAATTTGATTATGATTAATAAACACCACCAAATATGTAAATACGTTGCTTAAGTGGACTAAAGCTCTCCCCCCCAAGAATTATTTGATACCTACTCAGATATTATTGGGTAAATGTATATGTACATTGTACACTGTACATAACATATATATACTATATAGACATATATTATAGTTATTTTTATTTTTGCTATACAACTTTAAAAATATCTATTATATGTTTAATATAATGATTATAATATGGGATTCCTCGTCACCTTCCACTTTACTACTTTAGCATATTATATTATTTTCATTTTACCAGCTCCGTAGTTAAAATACCTTATATTTGACTATCGTCTATCAAAATAATTACGGAAATTCTGGCATTCTGGCCCTTTCCCTAACCTAAAAGCCAAGTATTACGCCTATGATATAAGGGCAGTGAAGTTACTATATTTTTTTTAGATGCTCATATTTATTCTCAAATCCTAAGTGAACTAAAATACTTTTTGTAAAACTGTTCATTTAGATATAATTTTTTTTATTGCAGTAACATGATATTTTTGTAATTTTTTTTTAGTGCAATATTTTAGTATAATTTTAAAAACATTTAAATCGATATGTAAAATAAAAATTAAATAAACGCAGCAATACACATTTATACCAATAAATTTGTTGACATATTTCTGATTACCAAATTTTGAAATGAGTTATGAGTCAATAAAGTGATTGGTATATAGATAATTTGAGTAGGTATATAGCAATGATCTAGTTTACGTCCAAATTTAAAATACGCGCATTTACAACCACAAATGTAGACTCAGGTTTCAGACACAGGAATTTATAGTGCGTTAACAGACAGTCCATCAACATCGATAACTTAAAAAATATTTTTAAAAAAAAACCAGCCAAGTGCGAGTCGGACTCACCCACGAAGGGTTCCGTACCATCATCAGCTATAAACATGTTGGCAACACATAATCTGTGAAAATTTCTACTTTCTAACTTTCATAGTTCATGAGATACAGACTGATGACAGACAGACGGACAGCGGAGCCTTAGTAATAGGGTCCTGCCGTTTTACCGTACGGAACCCTAAAAATCATTTGATGAGCAATGCAGTAATAAAACTATGAAAGCAATGTTTATATTTACTTTTTTTTTTTATATAATATTTAATTTACAGTATCAATTTATTATTATATTATTTTTTATTTTATTTAAATGTTTTCTATGTAATTTAAAAATGTGTAAGTGCAATTATTTATATACATATTAATATAATAATGCGATCAATTGAATGTGTTTTTTAATGCGATAACTTTACCCTTCTAGTATCTACCTAATAATAACTATATAATAATCATCCATTAATTCAATCTAAATGTCTAGTAGTGACCTATTTAATTGGTTTTTAATTCACAAAATGTTTATAACACAATTCATCATTGGTAGTCAAGTATTAATTTCATTTCATTACGCCTATTAATTTTAAAATATTATGAAATACCTATATATGGCAAATTTCAAACTACATAATATACTATATTATAATTAGGAAATTCTAAAGAAGGGATATGAAGGATCTGGATCAGAAGACGTTTGATTTGTTTTACCATCATGGGTTATTTCTAAAAATATTTCTTGAAAAATTGTATATTAAATAAATAGATACGTTAAATAGTTAAATCATTTAAATTACAATTTTAAGTAAAATCTTTAAAATAATCTTAAAAATAAAAATTAAATGCTGTTCGTTGGTAATCGAATCAATTAAGAACGGCTGCGATTGATAACATAATTCCTTTTTTTTAAATTGTCGATAACACACCTTTTGATAGCCGAACGAACCGAAAGTTGTCGATAACAAATCTTATCGATTTACAGAATCGATCTACTGGACTGATAAGGCTTATTTTTTTTGTTGTAATGTTTGTTATAGCAATATAGCCCGAATAAGGTGAGTTTACGGAAATAAAAAGTGCACCGGAAAATTATTGAAAAAAATTGCTTTTTTGAGTGATCGACTGACTGATCAATGTAGTGCCTAAACTATGATAGCCGCCATCTGGAGATTTATGGTTAGGATTAAGAAACTTAGATACTTAATTAATAACTAATCTTATTAAGATAATTAAATATGCATGAACCATTATGGTACCTTTGTACCATCACGTAGAAGTGTAGGTTCCAAGAAAGGATTTTCCGAAATTCAAATTTTAAAGAGGTAGATATAGGTACTCACAGAAAGATTTTGACATATACTAAGGAAATCGAAAATTTCTTTTGTTTATAAATGGTTGTCATTGGTTTTCGGGCAGATGAGGTAAAAGTAAAAGCATGCGTTGTTAAATCGTCGTATTTATGGCCCCCAATAAAGAAATTATGTCTACCTTAAAACAAATACAGGAGTTGAATACTTGAATGTATATCTGTAGCTTATATATTCAAAAACTATTTAATTGATTTTGTGAAAATTCAAAATTGTTCTTAGAGATGTCAGGGAAGTTTAGAGAGAAGTTTGAATCACATTCGATTAATACCAAGATCGAAGTACACGAACGCTAATTATCCCGTGAATTAAGGTACCTGGGTACCTACAGTGGCGTCCGCAGGGGGGCTGGGCTAACGGGCTGAATCCCCCCCCCCCCCCATTGCCCATATTGTTATTACTTTTTCAAAAATATTTATCAAGTTTCAACTCTCAACTATAGTAAGCAAGACGTAAATTTCATATATGTCTTACCAGAATGAATTCATTTTTGAAAAAACAATGTATTTGCATACCAATTTTCATAAATCATCTGTAATTTTTAGGTAAAAGTATGAATTACCTGTATGAAAGACCTTGTATTAAATTGTTTAGCCTTAGTTATATAAACATTTAATATTTTATAAGTTTTGAACCACAAATTAACTGTGGTTTTGACGAAATTTGAACTTTAAATGCTTATAAAACATAACTATGATGCCTATGTATCGTTAATATTTTAGCTAAAAACTTACGCATTACATTTTTAAGCTTTTTGACCGAATGAATAATTTTTTATTGGCATTTATAGAAAAACAAATTTAAATTAATCAAATACAATCCAAATGAGGACGGTATAACCAAGCTGGTTACCGAACAATTTTAATAAATTTTCATTTTTTTCTCCAATTATTTTAGAAAGCACTGAGCATTTTCAATTTCGACCTCCTAAAAGTATCAACTAGATCCAATTCACTTCTAAAAACATACATTCGGGATCGATGTTTATGATCAGAACATTTTTTCTACTATAAAAGTGAAAAGTTACAAAAATTTTAAAATACCTCAAATAAACGTCTGATATTATTAGACTGGACAAAATAAAAATAAAATTGTAACTAATTTTCAAGCCCCCCCCCCCCCCACTGAAAAATCCTGCGTACGCCACTGCCTAAGTACATTAAACCCAAGATACGCCTATATACACGCACTATATTTTAAATGTTTTCATTTTTTCACGGGCGAAATTAGGTTAAACGGCTAAAAATGGATGTTGGCTTATCTGAAGTTAATAGACTCAAAAACTATTGGACCGTTTCCAATAAAAGTTATATCAATAGATGCCTTGAGATTTGTAGCCTTGGAGGGTGTTTATAACTTATTTTATCAACACCTATAGCTAAAGGGTAGCCCACACAGGAATTTTTTTTCAGCTCACGAATATTTTTTTTGTCTATTAAAGTGATTGTCATTGATTTCATAATATTATGTTACTATTATATATAGTTAGTAAAAATATGCCATATACATTTTTTTACAATTATATTTATAAAATAACAAATCTTTGGCACAGGTAACGCCTGGTTGGATAGTTAGTAAATAAATAGTAATACAAATTACAATCAATAATTAATCATTTAGCCAAATTCAAAAGATAAAGCGCATCTATTCAATCAAAAATAAATTGTATAATTTAAGCCTATTGTTTATTGTTTACAGTTTTTGACTACTTCAAAATGTTTATGTATATAATTCATCCTATTACTATTATTCTGATGATCAGTTATATTTATATAAGTAAATATTGTTTTCCCACAATTTATATTTATTTTAGGTGTAAAGAATATATACCTAATGGCTTTCACCACTTTTCCATCTCTCATATTTACATAATATATAACATAGGTACAATAGTTATGTCTCACTATTTTTTAGATCCCTACTTTCCAAATGAAATCTTTGAATGTTCTATTTTCGAATTTTTCCATGAAACTATTGGTTGGTATAGATAAAACATTAATAAACGTTTTAAATGTTTTAAATTTGAATATTTATAATACCTATCTATATATTCAATAATATTTATTTATTATTTATTGACTTTTAATAATTATACCATATTATTAATTAGACTGGCACTAAATAATAAATTATAGTTATACCTAATACCTAAACTAATAAATATGTAACTACAGGCTATAAGTCACAAGGACACAAGGTGCGTAGGTACCTCTAAATACCTAATTGTCATTTGTTATTGAAAAAAAGTTTGCCTAGGTTTAAAGGTTTTTATGTTTAAATATTAAATTCGTCCGAACTAATACTAATATATTTTTTTTTATTTAGGTACACTAATAAATAATAATCCGCCTTAATTTGAGGCTATTTATACATGCGTGAATACTTCATTAGTAGATTTATATACCTAGTGTCCTAGTGCTCTACGCCTATATAGGCCTTTGAGCTTTTCCATTAGGTATCTATAGACGTGCGCACGTGAAGTGCCATGGCATCATCTGTAGAGACGTAAAGTTATCATAATCAATAATCATAATTTTTAGTTGTAAATATATTGATTATATAATTTAAATATTTTGACAAAAACATTATTTTTTTTTATAAAAATGTTGAGAGTTGAGACCATATCAAATATTAATTAGATATCATATAGGAATATTATAGGTATCGGGCCAATATTTCATAAACACAACAGATATAATTATATAAATATAAAATAATAAAACCATGGTTTGCTTCAGCCGTTTTTGCGGGAATTACCTATGCAGGATTTATTTGCCTATTTAATACCGCATTAAAAAAAAAAAAATAATAATGATATTATATAGATCAGTGGTCTCAAACTGTGGCCAGTGAACTCTTTTAGCGTGGCCCGCAGTATAAATACTTATTTCTTCAAATATTTTGAAAAGTTCTACCGTGAACTTTTGACTTTAAATTTATGACCGTTGGTAATTTGAGTTTGAGACCTCTGATTCCAAATTACCTACTAACTAAATTGAAATTGTATTATTCTAAATATTATATTGTTATAGGTTTTTATAATGAATTTATTATAGTTAAATACTTAAATCACAATACAAACTTTTCAAATTATAAAATATCTAAAACCAAAAAATAAGTTAATGCATGTTCATTTTTTTTTCGAATTTTGATTCGTTCATGCATTACGAATCATGCTCTAGGGAGATATTTTTTTGTGTTGAGCTAGGTATTTTTAAAAATATTTATTTATTGTATTTATTAAGTATAGGGACTTCCTCACTTTAATCGGTTATACGTTTTTAAGTTTAAAACTATCAAAATATTTAAATATTTAAAAAGTATTGCATAAAGGGCACTAGATTAACAAGCACTGCTTTAGTAAATTTACAACTTGTAATAATTGTCAATAATCATTGCCAGTTTTTAATTTACTATAAAACTTATTTAGTGACTTGTTTTACCTAATACCTTGATAACGCTTATACAAGTCATGTTACAATTATTAATTTGTCAAATAATCTAAATTTAAATTGATAGCAGGCATTTAATATTTATATAACTTACTAAAAAAATCCTAATAGTACTTACCAAATCAAATAACAAAGCTTAAAAGTAATAAAAACAGACAATCCTGTAATCCTGGATGGATATTCTCTGTAAGTCGTGATCATTTCCAATATTGCAAATATAAAAATATGGGCATGTGTTACATGATTCAGCCAAGACGGAAAGTATAGATCATAGTGTATAGGCATAACTAAAGATTTGTCAGCAAACCACATTGGCCAAAAGCTTACTGCAATAAACTGTAAAACAATAATCACCAATGTAATTATGAATGCATTTTCAAAATTCAAAATTTTAAATTTGCTTATTATTTGTATGATAATACATAATATTATGTAAGTATACAATATATTATATTTATAAATATTTGTGAGGTATATTAATAATGCATTTATACTGTTAATAAATTATAAAATAAAATACCTACTTATGTATTAACTACCTAGTACCTATATTAATATAATTTTAAATAATATATTGTATTATTATAAAATACAATTTATTCATAGTCAATATAAAATCAGTTATAGACTGATAAAAATTGTTTTTCGTATAATATACCATGATGTCATGGTTATGAATTCAAATTGAACACATCTAAAAAGTGACTTACACAAAATCTATTATACAGGCATACAGCAGTTAATTCTCCAGTTTTTACTTATATAATTTATTATATACTTGTACCTATATATACGAACTTTTAACTTAAGTTTTAATTTATTTGTATTGTAAATTATAAATAAAACTGCATATTACCATCGACAGTGGAAATGCAAAAATTGTGAAAAAATTGTGTTGGCTCCTTTTCAACGACTCTGATGTGACAGCAGAACAAGTGCGTACGGCGATGTGATCGACGAACACAGCGTACAGGTAAAAAACTGTTTGGATGACCTGTGAAAGAAAAAACAATCACTGTTGTAGTGTTGTCAATCATTGAAACATTCGGTTGATTCTAATTTCTAGGTATATAGTCCAAGAAGTGCAAACTAGTGTATTCTATGTACAACTATATAGTCTATAAGAAATTTCATTTGACCAAATTGAAAGCATTTTATTTTGTTTTATGTATAAAGGTTAAAAAAATGTAAAATAGGATAGCTGAATACAGTGAACCATCGTAGGGCATTAGGGTTAATTTCTTTGAATTTGAATGAGCAATAATAATAAATTATTATATGTCAATAATCGAATCTGAGCGGCATTGTTTAAATTTAAAATAATTAATAATTGTTCTTAAAAAGAGGGGTTTAATATTTTTACAATTGTTTTTAATTTTTATTAATTTTCAAACCAATCAAATCTTTATGCTAAACTTGTTAAACCTTATATTGAATAAGTACCCAATTGCCGAAAGAAATATAATAATCCCAAACACATTTTTGAAATGATATATAACTCCTCAGTAATTTTAAACGCTTACAAGCCATGATTTGAAAAGCCTTACAAATAACAATATAGGTATTATACAGGCGAATATTAGTATCTAATCTAATTACCTAAGCTTAACACCTTAATATTGTACTCCTGTTTCAGGTTTCAATTACTGTCTATTAATAATTACGTTATACTTATTACTTAGCTGCAAATTCATGATGATGTCAAAATCAAATACACCCTCGTGAACTTAACAGCGCAAGACAATATGTTAACATTTAAATAAATCTAACAAAATTACTAGTACCTAAGCAATACGTTTTTAGAGATTGTTGGATAACTTTCAAAGTTTGTTAGATTTTATTTTAATCACAAGACAGTTTTAAACTTTTACCTATAGCTATCATCACGTATTCACGTAATTAGCAACAAAACGTGTAAAAGAATTTTTTTTCTGGAACCAACGTTCAAATTGTTAGTTCAACTTTATTCAAGACGATTGAATATTTTTAACTTTTCGCTACTGTCATCACGTTATTCTAATACATATATTAGTACAAAATATGTTAGAAAGGAATAATTAGAAGTTTTATTCAATTAAAAGTTAAAACCGTTACATATATCAAACAACAATGAGACAATATAACGGTTAAATAATTTTTGATAAGTTTATAATATCTAAAATTACATTTAAGTTACACTTTGTAGTTGGGTTGTCAAATTGTACTAAAAATATTAGAATACAATTAATTTTTCATACAAACTTAAAGTTTAAAACACTAGACAAGTTTTGTTCGTACTGATATTAACATTCCGGTCATAGTGATTGAAAATAAAAATTATATGAATTACCTATAAGATTCAAATTATAATTTCAAATTTTTTATATTTTTAACTAACTTAATACACGATTTAAAATTCAAACTTTAAGCTTAAAAATATTATTATTGTTATTATTATTCTTTCCGAATCACAAACAAAAAAAATGTAACCAACGAATTTATATTAAATATTGACTGCTGCTCTTCCGCTGCTAAGTTTACAAGAGTGTAAAATACCACATATTTACATAGCCAAAAGTATCAATAGGAGAGAAATAAACGAAAATAAAAACTCCTTTATATATAGCAGAGAGTTTTTAAGCGGAGGCTGAATCACTGCAACAGTGAGTTTCATTAGAATCCAGAATATTCTGGAAAATTTATTTTGAAATGCACAGTGTTCTGCATGAACCAGAGCTGACTTATACAGTATACAAGTATTTAATATCTATTAAAATTACAAAGCGTTATTATATTTATATTCAGCTGGACTTAATATTTACGGCCATATGGGGCTGAAAACGAATTTTCAAAAGAATCGCGTATAGTAAAAAAGGTATACTTACCATATTGCAGAAGGTTAGATATTTGAATTTTCCGCCGAAGGCCTCATCCAAGGGGTTGAGTCGGGCTGGTATGTTGACATAGGTGTAATAATAGTATAGTGAATAAGTAAAGAGCAAAGCACCGGATAGATGTACGCCCTTGTTGATGGTGTCCATGGTGCAATTCTTGGCCGCGGCGGTCATTATTCGCCGTAACCTATTTTCTCCAATATAATTATTTTATATTATATTTAACGTCCGAAAAAAAAACGTGCCACTGAAGATAAATTCGTATACATGCCAATTATATATTATTATGTTATATATTTATATCACGAAAACGGATAATTCGTTTAAAACCGTAATTTTTGAGTAAGTACTTATAACGAGTATGGTCTGATCGAATGAAAACGACTAAAACGAACTGACTCGACCGCTCGGTTCCGAACCGGTCGACGGTATAGGTACGATCAGTAATTAGCAATTAAATCTTTATATATATTATTTGGTACAAAATATAACATTATCATACCTACTTACCTAGTGTATTATTAACGAGACACTGACGCAATGAATATAAATATAGTATGCATACTGTATACAATTCTGTATACATCATGTACAGTTTCGGTATAGATAAGACAGGCCCGTTGAACTTTAGCCCGTTTATACCTATACGCCAAACTGTCAGATAAATTAATTATAAAACCATAATAATACACTGGTAAATATTATAATAATATAATCACAAAATAATAATAGGTATGTCGATACAAGCCACAAGGTGATTCTTTTAACAAGCAAAGAACACTTAATATTTCAATGAGTGTTCTTTTTTTTTTAAATTTAATATTTTAATAAATTAAGTTATCTGTGGAATCCTAACATTTTATATATTGCCCTCGTTTTTTTAACAATATTTATTTTGTTGGTTAGTCTGATATAGATTTGAAATTTTTAAATGATCGCACAAATTGTCATGCTTTTAAGTCAATTTTTTTTTAAAAAAGTTTTTGAATTTTGTTTATAAAATTAAAAAGCAGGTAAGTGGATGTCGCTCTGCTGTACAGTAGATTGCAAGTGGGTAATTGTATAATGGATTGTATTAAACTTGAATTCAATGATACAATATCATTGTATAAAAAAAACGATTCTGAGCGGAGACGGTTTGTTAGTTTGGATATTTCATATTGATATTATTTATTTTATCATGTAAGTTGAATTAATATTATAATATTATATTTTTTATATTTTTTTTATTCGTTTCTATGGTGATAAACAAAGTGTTAGAAATTAAAATCCCTTTTTTAGCGTTTTTTCGTAATTTTTGGCGGCTTTTCCCGTGGCATTAAATAACTATTGAGAAAATCGATAAATGACCTCTTTAAAGTACCATCTTAAACCAATTTGATAAAAGATAAGATACGATATGTTGAAATCGAAGCATTCCTTCTGGTAGAAATCTTGTATACAGGATATAAAAAATTAAAAAATAAAAAAATAAAAAATAAACACCATTGTAAAACCAATAGCTTCCTCGCTCCACTCAGAATCTAAAATACTTATTGGTTATTGGTGTTTAAAAATTAAAAGTTGTTATCAACAA
Organism: Acyrthosiphon pisum; assembly: GCF_005508785.2. Classification (NCBI taxonomy): domain Eukaryota; kingdom Metazoa; phylum Arthropoda; class Insecta; order Hemiptera; family Aphididae; genus Acyrthosiphon; species Acyrthosiphon pisum. The sequence goes on along the minus strand of NC_042495.1, from coordinate 8,089,088 downwards.
AAATAATGATAAAAAATAAGTGGAAGTATAAAATGTTACAAATGCATAATACTTAAATTTTTCAAAAACAACATTTTCCAAAATGTATATTCTATCAAAATAATAAGCAGTCACTGTTAAGAAACACCCTATATAGTATTGGTGTTTCTATGGGTGATTACGCCTATAATCAATCAAAAGTTAACAATGTCTTTCAGTACCAATTTGACCTCTAAACAAATTTTATGTCTATAAAAATATTCCACATAAATTGTATACGTACCCATACGTATTTTACGACCAATCAAATACAATATTATCTAATCATATAATTTTTGATAGATTATCTCTACATAATATACCTAACTAAAAAGTATTAAATATTAATGTGCACATAAGGGAAACTAGGCAATTTTATTAGGAAACACCAAATGATAAATATGAAAAAAAAAATCTAATTACAAAATAAATAATTTTTAATTTTAATTTAAAATTCTATTAAGTTAGTTTGTTATCCAGTATTTCAGTCAGTATTAGGTCAGGTCATCATGGCCTGTCCCGTAATTTCACCTATGTTAATGTATGATAAATTGATACTTATTAGTTATTATAATATAGCCGTAACTTGTCATATTATATTGTAGTATTGTACTACTTCATCACGGGAGTTAGTTTTTAGCTTCTCGATTAATTTTAATATTGTTATATAGCATTTATTGTAGGTACATCCAGACAGTGATTATTTTAAAAGTAAGCATTCCAAATTGTGATTTAAAAACTACATTTTTGTGATAAATTGTATATATAACGGATAATTAATATAAAATAATCACTATTGACATCTATTTTTATTTTAATAATGTGTTATTGTAAAAACATTTTAAGTTCATATAAAAATGAAGTTATAAGAGGTAACCCCGATTTCAAACCGTATAATGTATTTGATAGTTGTTGTTCATTAAAATGTGTACCTATAGAATAATATTCTGCTATTCTGCTTTAGAATATAAAACAAAACCAAATTTAAAACTAAAATATAATGGTTATCAAGCCTGGATTAAGACATTTTGAGGCCCAGGGGCCAACGTTTTAAATGAGGCCCTTGTACGAAAAAAAAATATTAATGTATATAATGTGTTCCGAGGTGAAGTGACCATCCGACGTCATATAAAAGTATACCAAAAATGATAAAGAAATAGCCTTTAAAGATTGGGTCTAACTTTTTTATTTTTTAAGTTATGGGCAAACTTTTTTTATCAAAATCATACATATCACGCATTTGTTTATATATTTCCAAAAGTTTTTAACATTTTTATGTATTTGTTTTTTATTTTAAAGCTATTTAATTGTCCTATCAACACTCCAAAATACACAATTGAACTAGAAATGCACTAATTATTTTTATTAAATTAAAAAAGTAGAAAAAAGTTAGCAAAAATTAGCATTTTTTAAAGGAAATCGTGTATTATTCCAAATAATTGATTACTTGGTATGGGTTTTTTTTCGTATTATTCTGCTAAATTATACTGAATAACACATTAATATACCTAGAATACTTTGAAAGTTTGGTTTTCATAATATATTTCTGTTAATCTTCACAATCTTAGTTTTCCTAGGATTGAGTCGGTTAATTGGTCGTCATTTGTTTAATTTTATACTATTCGGTGAATTTTAGTTGTTATAATACAAAAATCAAAAACTCATAGTTAATAAAAAATTATTTGGAATAATGTACAATTTCCTTTTAAAAATACTAATTTTTGCCAACTTTTTTCTCTTTTTTTAAATTTAATAAAAATAATTAGCAAATTTTTGGTTTAATTGCGTATGTCAGTTGATAGGACAATTAAATAGCTTTAAAATAAAAATAAAATTACGTCAAAATGTTGAAAAGTTTTGAAGATACATAAACAAATGCGAGATACTCATGGTTTTGATAAAAAGAGTTAATTGCTCATAACTAAAAAAATAAAAAGTTAGATTCAATCTTTAAAGGTTATTTCTTCATCATTTTTGGTATACTTTCATATGCCGTTGGCCGGTCACTTCACCCTGGAACACATTGTATATTATTTAATATTTTATTTTTCGTACAAGGTCCTCATTTAAAACATCTTAGGTATATAGGTACATAGCAATAAATAATGAATAATGTATTAATGTATCACTTTATTTATAAATTATAATTATACAAGCTTTTTTTCTTGCTAAATAATCATCGATTTTTTTTAGGTTAGGTATATATATTATTCATTGAACAAATAATTTATTGTTAAATTTTTTTCTACCTTATCTCTATAATTCTATAATAAAAAGAATAAAATATACTAGTGATTACAAAATGCAAGATATATAATTTTCAGAAATTAGCAATAACAATAACTACAATATGTAATTATATTATACTATTTGACTATTTTTATAGCCAAAAAATAGTCATATGTTTTTAAATTAAATTATAAAAAAATAATATCTTCCGGAGGAAGGTCGGACAGCTAGTATATTATAATAATATATAATATAGATATTAAAGTGACACAAAATGACAAGTTAAATAGTTATTAGTCAGGTAGTAATAAAAAACACTAGACAAGAGTACAAGGCACAATAATCTAGGAAATGGGTACGTGATGGCGATGTGCATGCATAAGTAAAGGTCACTGGTCCAATTGGTAAATTAGACCGACGCGTTTATAAGTTATTTAGTGTTGTGGGGCGGAAAGTGAACTGTTCATGTCTGATTTTTGAGCCGATTGTAGCAAAGTTTCGCCAAAATAATGCGTTCAAAAACTTTTGAAAGTGCGAATAGCAGTGCAATAGGATGGTACTATGGTAGTTAACTGGGTGGCGGTGATCCTTGCCCGGGCTTGGGGACAGTGATTATGATTGCGTGCGTGCTTCCATGACTTAGGGAAATATTCGGTATATATATGCATTCGTTTAATATGTGGGTGAGTAATACGATCAGAATGCACCCTTATAATAAACCCCTTTGGTCGTACTACCTCTTCGCTTGTCGGTTGTTTGCGTTCCGTCCGTTACGCTATCCACGCGCACGCATCTAGGGACGGGCGCTTTCTCTGTATGACTTTACATCAGTATATTCCCATTTACTATACGTCTATACCCCAATGTAGAATCACATTCATCAGGTATATTTGTCAATTGTCATTCATTAGTTATATTATATTATATTATATTCAATCATTAGTCAAGTTTCAAGTCTCTACGTAATCTATGTCGTTTGCGCTCGATTAAACTACTTTTATGAACTAATCGTGAGAGTGGTGGCTCTGAAAAGGGCTTTTTTATTATGCATGAGGCTCTACACCGTGACAAAATAAAAACAAAAATGTATCCGTTAATGTGAAAAAAATAAAAAAAATTTTTTTGTGAACAACAGAATTTTATTTTTGAATAACGAGCACTTTACGAAGCAGCCGAGCCGCCAGATGGTCTCGCGAGCATGCGACCGCGAGTGGCCGGAGAATGGTTGTGTTCAGCCAGGCCCGTCCTTGGGATTTTCTTAGCCCCTGCTCGCCCCCGCCCCCCCTAAGGGTGGCCCTGTGTTCACCCGTATTCGGGCGACTTACCATCGGACACCGTAAAGTGCTCTTTCACATACGAATCTCCTATATCGCCGGCATCCTTGGTTGAGGAGGAGGGAGGGGTAAACTGTAGACTTCATTCCTCTCGGAAGCAGCCACACTGTATTAGGCGTGTTGCCCGTTTTACTGTCAGCCATATGGCGGCGATATTCACCTAGGCCGTCCACGAGATCCATGTCACCAGCACCCCCCCCCCCCCCCCCTTCTAATGTCGGGTCCAAACTTGGGGCAATCGTTTGTGGTCCAAACAAAATTACTCGTTTGTACCTCGTTAGTGCACGTTACTGCTTTATCCCTTCCAAAGTTATTCGCATTTCGTACAGGGAGGTGCCAAGGACATGCCAGTACCCCCCCACCATTTCGAATTTCGGGTAATATTCTTTGTACATTTTTAAATTTAGTAAGAATAAGTATGTCCGTAGGTATTTATTATTATTTATATATTATTATATAAATTATTAAATTATATTTATTACCTATTTATTACATAGGCAATGCAATAAATTACATAGGTATTAATATTATTATTATTTGTAATATTTGGGTTTTTTTTAATAAAGTTTGATAAAATGATGTGCTAAACGTTTAATATAATACTCATTCCCAAAGGTGATACGTTTATGATTATTCATTAATATAATGGCAAATCATAAAAACATATCGATTTTTAAAATTTTTTTTTTTCAAAATGTGTGTTTTAGGATGCTTTATAAGAATGTAAAAAAAAGCCCGGGCAAACTTCGTTTTGAAGTTATTGTTGAAAACTTCAAAAACTGAATTTTTTCGTTGCGTGTTTTTTTTTTTAAACAAATACTTAGAATAGAATATTTTTTTATTTATTTTTTTAAAAATGTGTGGTTTTTAACGCTTAATAGATTGGTGAAATCAAAACTTACCTATCATACTTACTTTTGAAGTTGTACAAGTCGAGGGATATTTTCGATTTACGGAGCGGAGCGACGGCGCCAAGGAGCGTATAGGCATTGTCCATACCACACGCAAACATTTTAAATATTATTTTCAATGTTTACGTGCAAAAACTTCAAAAGTAAGTATGATAGGTAAGTTTTGATTTCACCAATCTATTAAGCGTTAAAAACCACACACGCTTCCCGGTTTGTTAGTTTAAATTTTGAGAAGCGATTAATGATTACCGGTAACCACACCAAGTTCAATATTGGGGTAACTTGTAGTGGTACCTTTTTTTTTTTTTTAAGCTGATAAATTCAAAATTCTAGTTTAGCAACATATCGATTTTTAAAATTTTTTTGAAATTTTTCGTTTATACGTAAATATTACTATTCCATATGAACATTCAATTGCTATACGATATAAAAAAATATATTTGTTAAATTATTAATCTGAGATGAGTATAGTTTAAATCAATAAATAATAGTAAAGTAAAAGTAAAAGGGTATACAGTATCAATTATGATAAAAATTCAATAAAATTGTTTTTATAATTTATTAATTAGAAACTAGAAAGACATATTCACTCTTTATGTGATTTATCTAATTAAAGAAATTGATTAACTTTTTTTAAACTGAGTTAAGTTAATATTTTTTTCTATATTAACTTTGAACTTATCGAGTTAAATTTATAATTTGTTAACTGTTAACTTTTAACTTATCGATCTTGTGTCCTCTTAACTTAACTTAACTTGAGTTAATTATTTTCATTAACTTGCCCACCTTTATTTACCTAACAGGGTATGCGTAATACCTGTATGTGTATACCTACTTATTTAATGTAATTACAATTTAACTGATACGTACATAAAAATATTATTTCAAATTCTAATAATATAGATGCCATTATACCAACAGGCAACAGTTACTCTAGTATAGCCTATAGGCACCTAAATTATATTATCATGTTCGCATTTTTAGTTACATTTTGATTTATTTTAAGTATAGATAACAATATTGAATTTAATTGATGTCAGTGTTATCGCAAATAAATATTGTAAAGGTATTTAAATTTATAACCATTTTAGATATCTATATGAAATATTAGTGTTTCGGAACAATTAACTTTGAAGATATTATTTAAAATATATTCAACAGTTAATAAATGAAAAAATATGCATTTAAACATAATAGCGTTATAAGATTTTCAAACCATTATGTTTATTGTTTACACATTAGGTACTTTTTTGGTTTATACTAACCTCTAAAAACGTTAATTTTTTTTACTGAATAGGTACTGATTAATTTATATATTATGTTTTTATAAAGAACTCAGTGTTTTGTGTATGTAGTAATAACAGGTAGGTGTAACTACTATAATATATTTCATCTTTACATTACAATGATTGTAATTTATAATTTCACCCTTATCCCTTAAGTTGAAAATATAATGTCTGAATTAGCGTATCATTAATTTTCACCTTAGCATTGTTAATAATTGGGTACCTATATATTGTAATATATTGTATGGATGTATTAATTATAACTTTTCAATTATTTTTATTAGAACGTCCAATGGGTTCAGATTAAGCTTTATTTCACATTGGACCGCTTCATCGATACTGTTTCAGCAAGTGGCCAATATTTTTTTTATGACTTTATTGAACTTTATTTGAATTTTTTATTTGCGAGCCTAATATAATAAATCCTTGTATAAATTACTGAAAAGTAATTATAAATATTTTATGCAGGTAGTTATTACTTATTTGGCATACAAGTAATAAATTCTTGTACGAATTTATGAAATTTAATGAACATTATTACTCCGCATTAGTAGCTAAATAGTTTTAAAATTTATATTTTATAAATAATTTTATCATGATATAAAATAAATATTTTATAAATGAATCAAAAAAAAATAAATAAATCTTTAATTAATTTGGTATAATATTTATAAATGAAGCGATAAGTATTATCTGGAGGTCAACCATCAAACCATCAACTGTATATTTAAATGAACAATAACATATATATATTTTTATTTTAACTTAATTTATTTAATTCATAGACGTTTGATTATTTTGGAAGTGGTTAAGTCAAAACTTGGGTGGATTATTTTTAACAATGTAATATATACATCCTTGATACAAAGAATTGATTTTGTTTTACGTCAAAAAGAACTATTTTTTAGAGAAAGAATTTTTATATGAGTTGTTTTTGTGTATTTTGGGTCAAAACTTAAGTTTATTACAAAGTGAGTTGAACTTTTACCGATCATCCGAATAGTCGATTTGCTGCCTTAGTGCTATCTCGACTTTGCTCAACGTTTGTGAGCTATTATTTCCCATAAACCTATACCTAAGTGTTTTGTGTATAGGTACCAACGTTTCTAAAACTTTTTTGTCCGTGGAACCCTTTTTATGTCCACTTTTATCGTGGAACCCCTACTTTTTATTTTTTTTTAAACTTTTTAGATATTTTTATTTAGCTTTCAAAAATAAGTTATTACAGCTCGACAATTAGAACCCCTACTATGTTTCAATAGTCATATCAGTGACACAGTTTAAGAAACGCTGGACTGTATACAGTATATATACCTATAATATACAATTCTAAATATTCAATAATAAATTTATCCTAACTATGATTTACCAACAATTGGTACATATTATATAATATGATATAATAATATAATATATCATATTATACAATACTATAATAGGTACATATTATTATAACACAAATCATATAAATCATATAAATCTCGTATCTGTGAGTTTAATAAATCATACATCAAACAAATGTAAGGGTAGTATAGGTACCTACTGAAAATTATGCAATGACTCAATAAATTCAATATTAATATATTATATTATTATGTGCGCGGTATTGGTATAGGTACCTACAATCTACCTATTCTAACAGTTAAAAGAGGCCATAACCACATAAGTCACCGAGTGTACAACCAGGGATATTTTATATTTTATTTAGAGTTAATATAAGACAATAGGAGAACGTAAGGGGTCAAAGATAAATTAAAATGTATTTTTATCTTAAAATCTGTATGAAATAAAATAAATTAATAAATAAAGTATATTGGTAAAGTACGCAGCTATATTGACAAAGTATCGTTCTATTATATTCAGCAGGTATAAATAGTCACTCGGACGGGAGTCAAACATTTTTTTATTAGGTACTTTTTGAAATATACATTTACTCTATATGGACACTTAATAATCACTGGATAGTGGATATTATCATTTATTAGTTTATCACACACTCACATTTCAGTTTAAGTCCGGCCAATATTTTTAGGTTGTTGAGTCCTTTCAGCCTATTAGCGTTACCCAGAAGTCACCACGTGGAGCTTGGCTGACTGATAAAATTAAAGACTAAAAATTCCGTAAACAGCTTAAAACGAGTTAAAATATATTGAAAATGTTATGGTGTATAGAAAATACACTATTATATACTAATATATATACATTCAGTGAAAATTATATGTATCTGAAGTTATTCGTTTTTGAATTACAACAAAATAAGAAAGTTGCTAGGCATATGAGAAATCGAATGTTGTAGAAATTTGAACTTCAAACGCTCATAAAAATTGAATTTGAGTTTCTGGTAGATATTTTTATTTTTTTTTTTGATAAACGTAGAAAAACTGATGAGTAATCTTGTATTAAATTTTCAAATTTTTGATTTAAAAAAAAAAATTATATGAATTTCTAATTAAAATAATTTGTGATTTTTACGTATTTTTAAAACTTTGAACTTTTAGGATTATTATAGAACCTAGTTGGAATTTTCTTCTTTAGTAGGTATATTTTTAATTCCGTGTTTAGTTGCTGGATTATTAACATGTTTTGTAGCTGCGTAGAGTATAGTGCCCTTTCTTACCTTCTTAACTTGGGGGTGCTTCTTGTGCTAGGTTTCTTATACTTTATATAGGACATCGTTTGAATACCCCAGTGCATAGCCTTAATGCCTTATCCTTATGCTGGAGTTTAACATGCTTGTCCAGTATTTTTAGGTGAGAGTGACTGGATGATTGATTTGGAATCGCTCCAAAGTATATTATAGTTATAAATATTGTTACCGGTAGCGGCTCGTGAGTAAATATTCTGGGGAGACTTAAATTATATAACATAAATTCCATATAACAACGAACAAGAAAAACCTTTTTATTGAAAAAATTAATTATATTAAATATTAATATTTCATTTAATATTTAGTTGATATTTTTAATTTAAATTAATACTAAATTTAATTAAATTGATTTTTTTGTTTGTATGTTAAAGCATTAAAACCACTGGTTAGTAAAAATTCTATTATATTTTCTTTTTGCATTTTAAAATATGAACAAATGCTGAAATGCTTATAAAAATGTAAAATATAATAATAAATGTTAGACGGATATACGTATATAATTAATAAACCGTGAATAAAACGTCTAAAGCTAGTAAAACTAATTATTAAACACGGGCCACACAGTACACGGGATACACGGCGCAGCGGCACGGCAATTATTGTGTTGCACCCAGGTTCAAAAGCGTCTATGATACGCAGCTTATTCTCCCCGGCTCCCTCCGACCAACCAGCCATGCCATTTACATGTCACGTTTGCAACTGACGGCTTCAGTTTACTGAACCGTCGACCGTCGTAATGAGCCGAAATGACCCGCAGAAATTACTAAAATAGTATTTTTATCGAGATAGCTATTAATAGGTTTTCGATTTTGTGACTTTCAATTCAATATAATAATTAACAATAAAAACGATATAATGTATTTTAAATACAAATGAAAATATTTCTATATATTATACATTATTATTTTTAATTAATTATATTATTTACAAGTAGTTGGTTTATTTTTAAGGGGAGACGCAGTCTCAAAGTCTCCCCTGACGAGCCACCCCTCATTGTTACAACTAACGGTTCTAAAATCTATAATATCTCAATTTGTATTCTTATTGTCAATTATTATTCTTAAGAAGCCGCAATAAGCCCATAAACAATAATATCTTAAACAATATGTAATTATAGGTTATTATTTCTGTTATTCTTTGTATTTATTGCTAGATATATTCTTTTGTGTACTTATTTGATTTAAATAAATATTTTATACTTTTTATTAGTATGTTATTATCTGCTTACAAGCATTTCAATCACGTAAGAGGTAAATTAGTTTTTATGTCATATAGAAACCTTAACATTATTAATTATTCTGTAAAGTAATAAAATGTATTAATTCTATAAATAGGTACGAGGTATACCTATGGTTTTTTTTTAAATTTGAATAGTAGGTACTTATTTAGAATACGTATGTCTGATGAAATATTACCTAAGTTGGTAGGTTGGTATTTCATCAGTTATTGACTATTGTCTATGAATATTAATAAGTCGAATAATTTTTAAACTATATTATTCCTCCCCCTACCGACTATAACATAATTATTTATCATTTTAAAAGTCAGGTTAATGTGATTGTAAAATTTACTACAATATTTTTTCACTCGTTCAAATAGTTTGAAAATTTAATACTAAGTTCTTCTTACTAATTTGTGTATACTATTTAAAAAATAAATGTGTAGGACGAGGAAATCATAATAAAATTTAATGTTCCCAAATAAGAAATTGCCTATACATAACACCTTAAAAATTGAATGTTTAAATGTATTTATTAATTAAATGAATGTGTTCACTATTTGAAGTCAATTGTAAAATAGATGTAGTATTGTAGTATTATTTTTTCATCGATTTTATTACAAATTTTTTTTATCATTTCGTAGATTGTCTATTTTTAAGTAGGTACAAAAATTCGTTGAATTTGCCTATATAGACCCCTTTTATTTAACGAAACATTAACAATATTATTGTTCCCAAGGTGGATAATAATATATGATAATATTGATAATAACCACATTGATTGTTCCATTGTTGTTATCAACATTTTGATTATATTTCATTAATGCAAACTGATAAGGGTTATCTGTAGTTGTCGAAGGATAAATATTAGAAAGTGAACGAGTATAAATTCTATATAATTTCGATTTAGCAATTGCGCTGCAGCTGCTGTGTCGAAGAATGAGGGCCAGGAATATATCTTCTCACTGAAGGTTATTTTCATAGTTTTATTTTGGCTATTGGCTTTCATTTGTCGACACGTCACTATCTAGACTGTGGTAAAAGTATCGTTTATCAATCAACAGATTTTACTAGTTAGGTAAGATTTTTTTTTAATATTTATTTATTAATTAATTACATTCATTATATTGTCTTATCTGTATGCGATTTTATTTACTGCTCAAACAATAAACAATTAAGACACATTGATTTAATGATAAAATAAAATAATAAAATATGTAGCTACATTTGGTTTAAATATAAGTATAGAATATATTGTTACGAGTACCTATTGATTGTAATAAATTTGAAGTAAGTTCAAGAGATTTATTTGTAAAATTATAATTAATATAAGTATTGGAAGTAAAAAAATATTAATGATAGATATATCTTATAAAGTAATATTTAGAAACAAGGAAACGTGGGAACATGTAGGATCTTGTGAATTAAAAAGTACCTGTGCTTTAGTATAAATTTCTGACAGTTACCGGAAAATTTACCCCCATTATCTAAATAAAATAATACCAACAATTGTACATAGTTTTTTTGTCAGTTTTCTATATTATATTATAGTGGATTATACCCAAGGGTGTGTCATATTCAGTGGCGTGTATCATAAAAAAAATTGGTGTTGCTCAAATAATTTTAGGTGACATACCCCTCATAATACTGTTATACCGACCTTTACAATTTCTTATTTTTTTTCTATCAATACCCATTCACCCATATTTAAGGTATTGCCTGAGCAACACTTGGATCCCATGTTACACGCCACTGTTCATATTAATTAGGTAACTATGTAAGGTGATTTTTTTTAATTGATCATATGTGTGTATTTATGGCTGGGGTGGCTGAACTTACATTTTTATTCATATATATTATGATGTATAATCATAGATTAGATTGTTACATACTATGTAAAATATTACATATAATAATCGGGGATCAAAAAATTCAAAGTTTTTTTTAACAAAACCCGGAGTGGTGTAAATGGGTTTTAACAATTTGCAAATGAATGCTGTTTCCTGACACTTTTTATTATGACATGTTTTTGCTTACATATTTAATATTATATAAAAAGTTACTTATACAAATATATAGTGAGAATGGAAGATAATGTTTAAAAGTAAAATAACATGTACCTATTTTATCATAAAAGTTAATATTTTTATTTTTTATTAGTTACTAAAAAGTAATAAAAAAGCAGTTTAAAATTTGTTAATTTTTTTGTTTATTAGGTTTTAGTAATGCTACCTATGTTATAAGTTTGTATTGATGTACCTAATTATAAAAATATAAAAATATTGAAATATGATAAGAAATAATATTAAATTCTATGAGGAGTGAAATACATTTTTTTGTCTGTCATCATGTTAAAGAGCAGAAAAAAGTTTTAAATTTAACTTTGAGGGTAGTTTCTGGTAGTATATATTGGATCTAGTTATTACTTTGATTTCTTCAAGGGTTTCTTTGTACCTTTTATAATAACATTGAACTATTAACAAATAAAAGGAAATAAATATTGAAATTAGAAATGTTTAAAAATTGTTTTTTTTTTGTTTAAATTGGTAAAATGTTTGTTTCTTAGTCAAATTGCTTAAAGCTATAATACAAAGTACTTCATAAGCTGCTCTTATAGTTAATCAAAAATATCTATGAGTTTGAATTTTGACAAAGTTCATTCAAATCATAAATATTTTTTTATCATTTTGTAGTTAATAATTCATAAATGTCATTAATTTTAATAAGCACTTAAGGATTGAACATTTAAAAAGTACAGAGGTCAAAGATTTTGGAAAATGTCTACATTTTTGGGACCCACAACATACTATTGGATAACTTTTTTCTTTGTTTTTAATTTATTGATAATTGCTATCTTAGTCTGACAGTGTTGTGGCAACACATCCCTGGTACACTTGTAATCGTTGCAGCAAATGATGATGAGTGATGAAAATAAATTTCAAACATCAATGTACAATATTTGCTTACACGAAAATACTGTATCAAATTATTTGAAATTGTATTTATATTTATACATAAAATATATCTTTTCTCTTTCATATATTATGTATATATAGGTAGTAATCTAATAGTTAATATTTTATACCATAAAAAAATATATATAAATGTACGCGACCCACAGTTTGAGAACCTTTTTATCAATGTCAAGATTAAGAATTTACGAATTTCTATAATGTATGATTTTTTTAATGGAAGTTGTCAAAATGTTGTATATTTATCTATCTGCCTGTCTCATCTCAAAATTATAATTGAGTACATAAAATATGATATTATTAATTATTTACTTAATTAGGTTAATTAGGTAGGTATTTAAAATAGTAAATACTTTCAAATACTTAAAAAGTAAGTGTCAATCACACAAATAAAAATGTATTTTTCTCAAAATATTTATTTGTTGTTTTTTTGATTGTTACATTTTATAAACATGATTTTAAAAGTGCATCTGTGAGATTTTTTGTTATCATTATGCCCTCTCCCCAACACCCAACACTGAGTGTTGTATATTATAAACACCTGAAAAAATATAAATTTCTTTTTATTATTTGTCATATTATTATGTAATTTAAATTATCTTTTAAAAATAGATAAAATGTTCAGTAAATTGTGGGAATTAGTACAAATGGGCGGGCATAGTCCCCTAAAAAGTCCTCCTAATCCAAAAGTTAGCAATTACTTAGTACTAAGCATATAATTACTATAATTTTTGAAAATGGTTATTATTGAAAAAAATATGGAAAAACGGAAATTTTTACGCGAACCAAGTTTTCTACGAAGTTTATATAGATTTTATGCTGTAACTTAAAAATGGATAACCGGTGATACTTGATATTTTCACCAAATGTTTGTTTTTTACTTTTTCTGTACATGATAAAATTTTAAAAATATTTTGACGCTCATTGAGCAATTTATTTATTTATAGACATCCAACATTTTTGATTTTTTGTAATTTTATTTTCTATAAATATCAATAAATAAATTTTCAGTAAGTTAAAAGTTTTTATATACGTTTTAAGTTTGAATTTTGACGAAATTCGTAAATATCGCGAACATATGATAATATATGTTGTGCTTATAAATATAAGATTTTAAAACTTAATATAAAATTCCTCATACATTTTTCTGTTAAAGACATTTTAAGTATAAGTTTAGAAAAAATTTGATATTTAAACGAAGAATTACGATTCCAGTTGTTTTGTTATTTATTTTAATTATTCACATTTCATGTATATTCGAGTGTATATTATTATATTATTTTAAATACACAATTACATTTTCAAAACATTTAGATTTATTTTATGCTACCTATTTCCTATTTATATTTTATGCTGTATTACTTAGTATTACTAGTTTATGCAATGTATTTATATCATAATACGCTGACATATCTTCGGTCATAATCGCTTTTCATATAGGTAAAAATAGCGTTGAAATCAAATAATACACTCATTACAGTGACCTACTCAAATACGAGATACACTATATAGACTCCTACATACAGTAGGTACTCATGAGTCCTACTGTACAATAAAGCGGTTACCTACTTTCCCCATTTTTAAATCCGTGCCAATCGTGTACGAACAGAATTTAAGTGTTACCAAATTCATGAATTAGTCTTTAAAAGTCAGCTTTGTGCCATTGCGAACTCAGCAATTACATTTTTAGGATTTCGTGAAATAATTATCAGAAAATGTGATATAATATAATATTATTCCTTTGATTGTTTGATATAGATAATAATATAATATAACCGAACGTGTCCTGAATGACTGACTGATGAATTTAGAACCTAAACTAAATAAATAGCTAGTGATTTGAAATGGTATCAAAGGTAGGTTGTACCACTATAATATAGAGGTACACTAAGAAAGATTTTTAAAAATTTTCATTTTAAACAAGTGATCATATAATGATTAAATTCTTTAAATATGATATCTAAATTTAAAATTTTCATAATGGAAATAGAATTTTTTTGTTTATTAATGATTGTTATTGGACAGTGGTTACTCGGGTAGATGAGGTAAAATGAGCATAAAATCGTCGCAGCGTGGCTTCGAATAAAAAACTTAAATCTTAAAACAAATAGTTACATGAGATTTTATTCATAAAATGGTTCATCTATATAATATGTTGACTATAGCCTTAAAAACTACTATGCCGATTTTAACGAACATTTCAAAGATTATTCTTAGAGTTATTAAGGGCCGTTCTTACAATGTCCAGTAAAGTGTCGGTTAACTTTAACCGGAGGTCGTAAGAACCAGCCTTTGAAAGCTTAGATAGAAGTTTGAACCACTCTCAAAAATATACTAAAAGCTCTAAAATGTGAACTGAGGTATACTAAAACCGATGTACTCCAATACAACGCCGTGTTTATATACTTTTTCATTTTTTACCGTGGTCGAAGTTGGTAACCAGACTCTGGTTATAAAACTAGAAATTTATAAATATTAGGGTGGTCTGTCCATTGCTTCGTTCAACTTCTCCCTGCGGGGTAAATGTCCCTCACCGACCCATCAGGTTGCTCCCTTTGCATCTTGTAAATAAATATATATTCTGTAATTTAAAAATGTGAAAGACAAAATATACAAAACTTTTTTTAAATAATAGATAGTTTAAGTATTTAATTATTATTAATAATTATTTATTTTTGTGTTGTCGTTTAAAATGGCAATTATATGTGAAAGATAAAATATAATATACAAATCTTTCATGTATAATAATATATTGTACCGTGCTATTGAGTTTTTGGATTTGTAGTTGATGAGTGGAAATTAAAATCCATAATGTGGTAGGTATTATAAAGGCACTTGCGAAAGCCTTTATTTATTTTTTTTGTTATGAAAAATTGATTCTCCTGACGATACATGACACACAGTCTTAAAACCTCAAAAGTAAATGTTGATAAAAAAAGTTATAAAGCTATAAAATGTAAGAAAAGGTCCCTCATAAGTGATTAGTTGTTAAAATTGGAATAAAAAAGTGGAGATGAGCGTAAATCTACAATAATTCTATAAAAATAAATAAATAAATGTTTGAAGTTGAAATTCGTCAAAATATCGAAAATTTGCATATTGCTTTGTAATTAAAATTGCATACAGTTCCTAATAATAATATCTGGAGTTTGAAAATGTGTTAAGTGTTATTTCATAAATATTGTCTATGGTTTATTTTTTATATTGAATACTCAGTGAAATTTTTAAAATATTTTGACTAATTTTAAGCTAATTATAGGCATTTGACATTTTCGAATTTTGTATACTATTTTTTTAATGTTGATTTATATTTCAAGTTCGCTCAAAAATCCATAAAACGTAACACAATATAACACATAAGTTGTGTTTATAGCAATTAAAAAATATTAAAAATACATATGCGCAATTTTTTTTTTAAATCGTAAATTGTAATCATAATATAATTTTATTAAAAAAAATGATGTTTATAACGACTTAAAATTATGTAAAAAATATTTTCAAAATCATTAATAGTTTTATAACAAAATGTGTTATATTTTACAAGTATATTTTAATTATTTGTTACTTATGTCTTATAGTATCGTTAACCGAAGTAGGTACTTTTTATATGGTATTAATTTAATTCAAAGCTTTATTTTATGAGTAGGTATTTAAATATGATAATATAATGTGTTTTATCATTTATCTACTTGACCACTTCAGATTAATGATTACTTACACTTTCAAAAGTACTTATGATTTATTGTTATCCTGTTGTTTTTTATGTGGTTGTATGAATTTGTAATACTGAAATTGAATGATTAAAATATTATTGAAATTCAAAATTTGTAAAGGTATCAAATATTGAAGTATCATACTATGGGTATATTATTAATATTTTTAGGCATCATTAACAAGGTTATTAAAATATAAAATAAAATATACTGTTCATTATAAATATTCTTTATACAACCTTAAATATAAAATAAATAAATACCAATTTATCCTAAGTTCAAAGTTGTATACTGGTCTAGCCTAACCTAACTAAAAGGTCAACACAATAAAACCTCCCCAAAAGCGATATATTTTGTTACCCTCCTCTCAAATAAAAAATGTTTACAAATTAAAGATCATTCTATTTTATAAAAATGTATCGTACTATCGTGGCATAGACATTAAAATCGTGAGACTTTACCTTAGATCGGAGTGGTCCAACCTGCGTAGCCTTTTTTTGGCCTACCCCTAGAAGACTTATATTAAAAATAATAACTTTTTTCAGAAAAAAAAATAAAAAATTGCTATAAATCACAGATATACGTGCAATAAAGAACGTCCAAAACCATGATTAAATTCAGCTCGCTACGCACGTTTGTTGTAGGTACTGTGCTTGCTTTGTATACCAACTATATCAAACCTGAACTCTCGTGGTGAGAGATTTTTTTTAACTATTAAACTATAAAAGGTTGGACCTTAGATCATCACTGTGTAATCTTTTTTCTCATTCAATCTTTGTACTTTTACGCTGTTCCAAATAACAAGCCACCAAGCGGCAACGGGTGAGACCGGTTTTGCTATGTAAATCTGGTATCTTCTTATTTAGAACAGAGTAAGTGTAGTTACTAGTTTGTATTATAATAAAGCAGTTCAATAGTTCATATTTCATTGATTTAATTGCACATCAATTTAACCCTTCTTCGTTTTATATAATATGATCATTGATCAGTATATTTTATTCATTCAAATTAAATTAATGTGAATGTTTTTTATGAGCGTCTGAAATAAAAGTGTTGATAAAACGCGTCAAAACGAAAATTTGCAAATTATTTTGAATTAAAAATTCACAAAAAAATTCTATTTATATCTATATGATTTGAAAACTCAATACAAGATTCCACATAATTTTTTTACTCTTATCTAATAAAAAAAATTACCGAAAAGGCCACGGGCGAGACCGGTTTTGCTATGTAAATCTGGTATCTTCTTATTAAGAACAGAGTAGGAGTAAGTTTGTAATATAATAGAGCAGTTCAATATAGTTCATACTTCATTGATTTAATTGCACATCAATTTAAATCTTCTTCGTTTTATATAATATGATCATTGATCAATATATTTTATTCATTCAAATCAAATGAATGTGAATGTTTTTTATGAGCGTCTGAAATAA
The DNA here is from genome assembly GCF_005508785.2 of Acyrthosiphon pisum. Classification (NCBI taxonomy): domain Eukaryota; kingdom Metazoa; phylum Arthropoda; class Insecta; order Hemiptera; family Aphididae; genus Acyrthosiphon; species Acyrthosiphon pisum. Next base: position 8,071,326 of record NC_042495.1, on the reverse strand, counting down.
AAGTGTTGATAAAACTCGTCAAAACGAAAACATGCAAATTATTTTGAATTAAAAATTGATAAAAAAATTCTATTTATATCTATATGATTTGAAAACTCAATACAAGATTCCACATAATTTTCTTACACTTATCTAATAAAAAAAAAAATTACCGAAAAGTCAAATTTATTTATTTTGTTGTAATTAAAAAACAATTGACCATAGATACTTGAAATTTTCACGAAATGTTTATTTGATAATTTTCTATACATGATAAAACTTTAAAAATGTTTTAAGTCGTATTGAGACATTTGCAATATTCGATTTTTTCTAGATTTTTTTATATCTAAGATCTTAAAATGTAATACAAGATTCCTCACTAGTTATAAAATTATAATAGCAGTTGAAAAATATATCTGATACTTAGGCACAATTTTTTTCGACATTAAATTATAAATCGTTAAATTGTCTGACATTTTACAAAATAAATTACAAGCATTATATTGACAACAGCCACACTAATTATTTAAAAATATAAAGTAATATACTACATGCGTTTTTTGTTGTATCATTTTTAAACGCAGATTTAGGAAATATACTTTTTCATTATTTGCTCTATCTGATACAGTCACATTAAAACATTTGAAACATTAGACCATAACTGATAAGTAATTAAAATATAGGTATACAATTGATTTAAATAATAATTTATGTTATGATATTAATTCTGTATAGCTTTAGAATTTAGGTACTGCATTCTTATACAGTTATACCATATACTATTTTTTACTTTAAATGTTATATATAGTAGTCTCAGATGCATACAGCATTGTAGGTAGTTTTAATGATTAAAAAATATTTTGACTATTCAAAATGTAGAATGCAAGATAATTATATCCTATAATAGTTCATGTCGATTTTGCAAGTGCTCTATTTACCACACGTTTTTAATACACTCTTTGTCTACAATTAATTATTAATAACATACGCAATTTCTGTTACTTTCACTAGGTATACCTATTTCATGGAATAACATAATATATTGCATTACATGTTGAAATAACTAACATATTTTTATATTCATGAACATTTTTCTATGATTTATGACATACTTATTAGTAGATGTAGTGTATTATTCAAATATTTTGAATACCTATATTCATTAAATACGAGAATGAATATAAGTAACTTTGTGCTAAAATATCTTGTTTTCTCCTAAACCCAGTACCCACAATATATTAAATGCATGTTCTTATAAATAGGTTAAACAATATATTGGAAAATACAAGTAATATTAAGTTATATTTAAATTATTTATAAAGTAAAAGAGTTATTCACTTGAAATATTCTCAGTTCTGTGTTTTGTATAGAGGTTGTCTGATGTCTCGTGGACTCTGATAACTAGAAATCGGGGTGGTGGTAAATAGTGTTGTAAAGTATTTGAGTAAAAGTATTAATTATTAAAATATTTTTTTTACTATTGAATACTTTTTTTTATTTCTTAATTAATTGTTTATATTTATAATCCTTGTTAAATAAAAATACCGTGCCCTCGTAGTTATCCTTCAACGTTGCAACAATGTTATATTATAATATATCGTATTATAATTATATTTATCATTTATGGACAATTCGATATAGGTTTTCATCGATTAATACCTCAAATAAAACTTTTTTTTTTAAATAAAGTAAATACGCCACTGCTTTGGTAGTCAAATGTAAAAAATCCCTATAGTATTCAGCCCACTATTCAAAAGAGTCTGGAAAAACGGAGATACCAGTTTTTGACAAAATCTTGCTATAACTAAAAAAAAAATAATAATTTAAACATTTTTAGATTCTGAGCGGACCGAGATACTAGTGATTTTACAATGATTTTATAAAGAAAATTGGATCAAAATGGTACTTTAGAAAGGTCATATTGCGTATCTCTCAATAGTTTTTTAACACCACGGAAAAACCCACCAAAATACTCTATTGCTAAACTATTTTTTTTCTAATGCTTTGTTTATCACAATAAAAACGTTTTTAAATGACCACTTAAAAAATTTAAATGTATTATTTTATATTTATTCAATTGAATTTACTATTGAACATAAACATAGTTTATGAATGTAATTTAAAATTATATAATATTATTTATTAAACATAGGTACTAATTTCTATACATAAATATATATATTGCTACATATAATTACTAATTGTTACACTGATCCTCCGCTCAGAATCGTTTTTTATCGAATACCTATTTTCCGAGGACCGAGGGGACTTCCAACACTGCTGACATACTCCACCCCGCTGCACTTACCCACTTCTTTTTAAGCTTTATTCTTTCATTTCCACTACCTATCCGTTTACTATATTTTTTTTAAACAATAAATTAATATCATGTTTTGTATATGTTGGGAATGACCCACCTTAGATGAACTCTTGAAGGACAATTCTTTCAAAGTTTGTTTTAAAGTTAGTAGGATTTATTGAGTATTAATTTAATTTAATCTATTTAATACAAATAAAAATACATTTTAAACAACCTTAAAGTAAATGTATACATAAGTCATAAAAAAACCGAGAAATCTCAAGTGTATGTGATTAGAGATAAATAGCTTAATGCCCAAATGCAATCATTGTATTAAAACACACTTCTAATAATATACCGATTCAAGTACCACATTATTAATATGATAATACACATACAACTTAGGCATATTTTATTTTGTTATGCAAAATTTGCTTATAACACTGGTTACTTTTATATAAATTTAAAAAAAACATAATATGTACGTACATATTTATTTATGGCATTCATGCCACTTAATATTAAAAATCTCAAACAGTTTTTGTGTGTTTATCTAGTTATATATTAAATCACAACACATTAACTCCCTATTGAAAAATTTCAAGATACAACATTTTTAGATTTCACTATAGGTATCACTAAAGTTTGTTGGCTTTTTTTTGTTAGAAAATTAATTTTCTTGTAGTGGTAAATGGGTAACAGTAAAAATTGTTGACCTCCTGAGCATCAAATAATCAAATACTGTATTACTAATAGTAAAATAAATTACTTTATTAGCCATAATATTATAGTATATATACTAAGCACTATAGGCTAACAGACCGTCTTTGCTATGAATCGTTTTCCGTCGGTATACAATGATTTTATGTCATTGAATTCAAATTTGAAACATCCATTACAGTGACCTACACGACACCTAATGTGCAGCAGAGCAGTACCCCAAGTGGGTACCTTTTTAGCCACCTTGTTAAATATGAATGTAATAATAACACAATACATCCAATTTTAATATCACAATACATCAGTACCACATGTCCACATAGTATATTTACTCTAATCCTCCATAATATTTTGTATTTGTTTGTTATGGTTCCGTCACCAGTAAGTCTTAGTCTCATACTCAGAAATTATTTAGGCACCATAATAAAACTAAAATAAAATAAATAAATAGTTATATTATATAGTTCAGTAGTTAACCATTAATAGGACAGTTAATAGTTGTAAATAAAGACTAATAAAATACTTAAGACGATTTCCTAAAGACCCTTTAATCGTCATTTCTTAACCATTGTCATTTGTCACACATTTTATCTGTTGTCACTGAATGTTCTTTTTTGTACAAATTGAATACCAGTATCAACTAGGTACTCTATGTTATGCATCATGCAGTTATTAATTCTGCGTGAATAACTCATTAAAATAATAAAATTCATTTTTAACAATATATATAAATAAGTTTATAGATAACGTTTGTAAGATAGGTATACATTTTAAACTACACATGTCATACAATATAGCGACAAGCTATTAACAACCACATACTAACATGGTTATGTTTTAATATAATAAAATACAATTTCAAGTATTAAAAGTATTTACCCTTTTTCCATAAATAAATCATGTACTAGACTTACTACATATTAACTTACCTTATGATATCTAAATACAGAGAAATATCACGTTTTTAGATTAAAGACTGCTGGTGTACGGTTGCCTGGTGGCAGGACGATAACAAACAAAAAGGTACCCAATATTCTAGTATGCAAACATTAATAAAATCATTGGATTACTTGGACTAATGAAGTATTCGACACTAATATATATTTATAACAGAATTCAGATTACAGTAGTTTTTTATAATTATTAAGTACAGGCATATAGCCCTTGTTTGTACCCAAAAGAAAAAAATATAATACTAACTAGGTCTTTAAATATTAAAGTTGCCAAATAATATTGCATACCTATTATCTGATGTTACTGTGTTAATGTTTGATGCATTATTGCATTACTTATGGGTTATGATAAAGGAGAATGAAAGTTTTTCGTTATCTCATCTTAGGATACGGTATAGTGATTCGTTTCTTTGATAGTTATAGTTAAATTATAGAAAACCTGGAATTGAGCTTAAAGAATAATTAAAACAAGAAGATAGGTCTTTAAAATGTGCATGGTATAACAACTATAACTGCATATGTGGTAAAATTAGTTAACACTTAATATTAAGAAATAATTGTCTAATAGTTTTATCAACTGGATTATTTTTTGGACAAGTGTTTCTGTTTTTAGTGATAATAAAATAAAGAGAAAAAAAAAGTAGGGAAGAGTGTTTTCAGTGCCAAATAGACAATATATTAGCCCACCGAGTTTTAGTACTTAAACCAGTCCTAAAAAGTTAACTGTCCATTTTTCAATAAGACATAATATTTATTATTTATTACTTTTCATATATTTCATTGTTCAGAGTTCGGGCATTCAAATATTTTCAGCCATATGTGACAAGCAGGCCCAAATTGTATGTGGCTTATCGAGTTAAACTCCCTGAGCCTATTCAGGCCTGAATTTTTTACTAGGTATTTAAAATATTAAATATTATTCTAAATGTATATTAATATATATTTTTTTTAAGTTCAGTGGATACATTGGCACCAGTGGCAGGTTTAAAGGTCGTTTATTTGACAAATGCTGTCGCAATGGACACCTCTCTTAATATGTATACTGTGCTCTCCTAAATTATATAGTTAATTGTTTTTTAATTTTTACTACAACAAATAAAAACATTTTACATTACAAACTGCAATATCATTTAATATTTTTAGATTAGATTAGGTTAATAAAAATAATAATTTTGTAAGTATTTTACTGATACATTTTGTCCTTTTAATGTATTTGCCCGTTTATTTAAACTCTTAAATCCACCACTGATTGGTACCCCACTGAGGCCTCTACCTGCAGACACCCCTTATTAGCATTTAGTAAAGGGATGAAACATTCTAAATTATATGAAGTATACAATCTATTATTATTATTTCCAAAATACAAGGTTTTAAATTTTAGTTTATCTGTATTTTACTGCTTCTTTTTGCATTCCTAATTTCTCCGCCAACTACGTGTTAAATGAACCTATTAGATCGTTAATCAATGTGGATCCTTTTTTCCGATGGGCTGTTTATGAAATTTAATAGTTATGTTTATTGTATATATTACTATAAAGCTTTCTGGTTGTAAATACGTTCTATTTATCTGTATATTGTACTCCTGTAAAACAAGGGCTGATCGTATATTTGTTAAAATAAAGTATAAAATATATGTGTAGAAATCTTCATATTATATTCACTTAAAAATTATCACTGCTGTGTACAGAGAGGTCTATTTAACATTCAACTATCATTATTTTAATTTATTATAATTTAAAATAATTTAAAATATATGCATCAAATTATATTTTATATAGTTATAATTACTTAAAATAAAATATTTTAAACCATCTATATAATATAGAAGTATTTACATATTCACTTTAAATGTATCACTAATGTGTTACAGAGTGGTCTATTTATCGTACTACAATTATTATTTTAATTTATTATAATTACAAATTATATAATACTCTGTAATAGATTATAATTTTTGATTTTCATTATGTTCTAGGCTATCTATAATTTTAGTTTTATTTTTTGAAAGTATAATATTGCTTGGAAAATGTATAAGACATTTAAACAATTCTAGGCATTAAAAATTTAAAAAAATACAATGTTTAAGGAGATGCAAAACTTTCTTTCATTGATATTATTTAAATTTTAAATGCAACTATTTTTTTTCATTGATCATGTAAAAGATATATATCTCAATATTAAACAAAATATAAGCGAACAAATGGTTGCCTAGATAAATCCTTCAAAAATTCCGTGTGTAAAATAAAAATTATAGAAATTGACTTATTATTGCCTATTATTTTTCCCATTATTATTATTCTTTATTTTACTAAAGAAATCAAAGCTTATTTTTAAATAAAAAAACATGTGTATTTTAATGCATAATTATTTGTATGTCAACTTATATCAATGATACTCATATGAAATAATAATAATGTGAAGTTTGTGGTTGATGGTAAGTGTGGTTTCCTGTCATGTAATTCCTAGAATATAGTCAATTTAGATAAAAACAAAAACATAAGTAGTTGTGAATAATAAAACTGTTTTAATATTTAATATTTTAGTTGTAATAGTTTATATTATTATTTATACATTTTTTAGTTTATAACAAAAAATGTCAATTGTAATAATATAGGTCTAAAATAAATATAATAATATTTTTATATTATTCCTATTTGAATCACCATAATCATTTATTTTAATTATTATATTTTACAAGTTCCGAAACAATTTAAAACTTAATTTTATCTAATCAATTAAGACTGATAATTATTTGGTTAACACCTACTTTATGTTTTCATTCAAGTTTCAAACAATATTTTTAATAGGTATTTGCTTTATTCGTAAAACAACATCAAACTCAAACGTTATACTCATTCACACAAAATTTTTAATTTTACTATACAATATTACTTAATTTATTTGGAAAATTTGTTTTTCATTTCAGTTGTTCAATATGAGTCACGATCATCACAATCACAATCACCAGGCAATAGAAAATCATCAGCATCCTACCGAAAGTAGTGATTCCTGCTGTTCTGGTTCTGAAGCGCCAGCAAGCAGTGGACAACATATGATGCATCATATGATGTCTGTAAGTTACATGATATGATCCACTAAATATAAATCATCCATTTTAGGCAATTCATGTTGAACATTTTTTTTTTTTAGATGTCATTCCATTTTGGTACTAATGAAACTGTATTGTTTGATTGGTGGACATTTTCTACAACCAGTGGTCTAGTGTATTCAATGATTGGAATTTTTTTAATGGCAACATTATACGAGGGATTGAAATATTTCAGGTAATTAATCACTTGTTAATCGAAAATATTATATTACTTAATTATATTCCATTATATATTTTAGAGAATATTTATTTTGGAAATCTTATAATGCTATACAGTATAGATCAGTGCAAATTCCATTAGAAAAAGGACCAAATGATCCTGTTTCACAGTAAGTTTTTTTATATCTAAATTTTTTATAATATTGTTATTAGTTATAATTTTTAAGTTTTTAAAAATCAGGCATACTGAAAGTGGTTTATTTTAAAGGGTTTAATGTATGTGTGTATTCAATTTCGATACATATACAAATTATACACATTTTATATGGTTTTAAAAATATTAATTCATTTAAATTATATTACCTATATTGTGTAGTATTTTATTATAAGTTTTAACTAAATCTTACATAAACTTTAAAGAACAAGTAAAACACAATTATTATACCAAAATATTTATTATTAATTATTACTGATAAACTGAAACGATTATTGAATACAATTTAGTGATATATTAAAGTCATTAATTTAAAGCTTAACACTATGTGTGTATACAATTAAGTAACTAGTCATTAACTAATAAATAATTAATATATTTATAACACATGATATTATATAATATTCATTAGTTAATGGATTGTTACTTGAATGTATGCACATATGGTGTTTTAGTGTATGTCATTTTAAAACCTAATAAATTAATATTTCTTGTTTCTTGTACATCAAATTAATTTCTATTTTTGAATTATTTAGTAAAACAACATAATATATTATTCTTGTTATGACTTTTTTGTGTACAATTTTTAATTTTTTTTAAATATTAAAATAAATGTATTAATTATACAATTGACTATTATGGAATTATTGTGCAATCAAAGATGCATAATGCATAGATATTTGAAATTGAAATGATATAATAAGTTGCTATAACAATATTCTTACACTAATAATAGTATATAATATGTTAATCTACACTATAACATAATATTTTGTTAACAGCTAAACAAAAACTAATTGTATGATACACATTTTATTGCTAACATTTATTGAAAAAATATATTGATAAAAATAATTTGAAAGTACGTTTGTAAGCATTAAGTTGAATAAATTAATATTTGAACAGCAATACGAGCAGAATTCAATTATAGGATAAATATATCAAGAATTATTAGTTGCATTTAAAATGTATCTTTTGGCATCTTAACTGGGCCAGATTTAGGGTTGTGGGTGCCCCATGGCCCATATAAGGTTGACAAACTTATTACAACTGCCAACAGGTACTTATTATGTGGGGTCTCTTATTAATTGATTCTTGTGCCCGGGTGCCCCCCCCCTAAATCCGGCCCTGCAGCCTAACCAGCAGTCGGCAAGGTTACCTACATAGCCCATATTATTTTTCAGCTTTACATTGAAGGCCACATAAAACTAAACATTTAAAAAAATACAAATTTAACATAATATTATACTTGTAGATTTATTAATATTAAAAATCAAAATATGAGTTACGTTACTCAGTTGTCCTGATTTACTGGTTTTAAATAAATATTATTAGAGGAAAAATTTTAAAATATGTTTTTAAAACAAATTTTTAAAAATATTTTCAGCAAACATTTTTCAAATTAATATTATAGTATAATTTATTGATTTAAATAAAAAAAAATAATTAATTCACAACTAAAAAGTATGAAAATATTTATTGTGATTTTTGATATTAAACATTTTCCAATTATTTGTTTATATCAGCTTTTATATTGGATGTTGAATCTTGAATGTTGATATTCATAAAGCTGCATTCAATTGTCTGTCGCTTAATTGGAAACAATATTTATTATTTTTGATATTTTTGATATTTAATAAAGGAAAATACCTGCACATTAAATATAAGTGCTAATGAAAGTACTAAAGATTTTTTTAGCAAAACTTCCGATACCTTTAAAATCTAATTTTAATAGATTTTAAATAAAATATTAGTTTGTTACTAGTTTATTACTTTCTTGAAAAGTAGTTTTAAAAACATTGGTGTTTATCAATTCAATATAATATATAAAAGTTAGATTCAAATTTAACAATGTTTACAGAAAAAGAGTTTTGAAAAAACTTGATTTTTTCCTTGTATACGTAAAAGTCAGAAAATTGTACTGAAAATTAATTTTTTTAATTTTATTTAAAAAATAATTATTTATGGTTTCCTAATAAAGTTGGATGCAGTTGTGATTCAATTACAATTTTACAATATACAAATTATTACAAAGTGATATAAATGCTGTTCATTAATAATATGTTTGTATAATCATTTTAATTTCATTTGAAATGCTTTTATCTGACAATAGTTTGTCTTTACCTTGCATTTTGACATTCAATTCATTAAATAAAGTTGTTTATATTAATTAAAATGCAAGAATAAAAATCTACTTTTTATTTGAAAATTCTTGTGCACTTTTAGATTCTAATTTATTGACAAAAATTTTTATTTTTGTAAAAACTATTACTTTATACATTCTGCAATCGAAACAAAACTTGTGAGTTTGTTCTGATATAGTTATTAAGACATTTAAATTCTATATAATTGGCTCCATTAATAATTTTATTTTTATTGATTCAGTCTGACATTATTTGTGGTTAGAAACAAATTATTTAAAAACTAATTTTATTTCAGAATGGTTGGAAAGGTGCTTTTAAAACAACCCCTGTAAGTGTAACACAATTGGATTAACTTTTTAACTGCATGTAAAAATTATGTATTTTCAAACCCATGGAATTTTTTGTTTGGTAAACCATTGGAAATGAGTAGATTGCTTTCACAAAATTAATCAATTAAAACGGGATTTAATAATTAATAAATAAATTGTTTGCATGCTGTGTATTATGGAAAAATATTTTAAAATACCTTGCATGTACCTACCTAAATGTAATTATAATTATTATTGAATATATTATATAAAAGAAAATAGAATTTTTATAGTGGATACTTTTTGTTACTATTTTTATTTGCATGTGAAAGGTTAAAACTATAAATGCAAAGAAACCGCCATAGGTCTCAACAATTTATTTTGGTATATTCCTTCTGCCCTTCTTTAAAGGACATTTTATTTCAACAGAAATAGTAATATTTGTACTTCTCTGCAAATGTTAAATTCAAAGTATGTATTGATGAAAACGAATAAAAACCTTTAATCTTAGTAATAAGGTTTGTGTACTACGGTAACACAGGTTGTATTCATCATTTAGTAAGCAATTCACATTAATTTGCACAATATTTAATCCTCTAAAAATTGAGAAATATGAATTTCTGATATTGTCATAAATTATAAATTGTTCAAATTAGTGCGATTTGCTAGCTTAATGAATGTTGACATAAAAATATTAAAATACCAAATAACTATAGATAATAATATATGCATGTAAAATGTATGCAGTTATTTGAATTTGATTTTAATAAATTTTCAAGTTTTTTGACAGTCTAAAATATTATTTATTGGCAATAATTGAAAAAAAACATTAAAAGCTAAAATGCTTCTCATAGCTTTAAATGACTCAAAAAGAGTTATCAGTTACAACAAAAAAACAAAATCGATTTTGTCAAAAACATGTGTTGCGTAAGAAATACCGTTTTTCTTATTTTATTTTTACTTTTTACCGATGCTTTTGAAAACTACTGAATATTTTTACTATTAACCTCCCCCCCCCCAAATACTAACTAGATTTACTTTCTTGCCAGAAAAAATACACAGTATATTGTAAAATCAATATAATATTATATTATATATTATGCATCGCTAAACTCAAAATCTAAAATATGGTTTAAATAATTGAAAATATAGTCGTCAAGTAAACTTAAAAATAACAGTATTTTACTAAATTTATCAATAATAAAGGAATGACTGAACATTTTTGTTAAATCATCTTGCACAGCTATTATTTGTTATTTTTTGTTTCCACTAGAAAAAAATCTGTAGTATTCAATTTTAGTTTTTAATCTGCATGCTATTAAAATGTAGTGTTTTGAATTTTAAAATATTATATAAAAACTTATCAAAGTACAATATACTAAAGACTGAACTTATTCATTGATTATATTTTGTATTTTTTTTTTTACAGGCCCACAATGTTCAGTTTAACACATTTACTTCAAACATTCCTGCACATAGTTCAAATATCCATCAGTTATTTATTGATGTTGATATTTATGACGTACAATGTTTGGTTATGCTTAGCTGTTTTATTTGGCGCTACTTTGGGTTACTTCTTATTTGGATGGAAAAAATCAGTTGTTGTTGATGTCACAGAACATTGTCACTGAAATTATTGTTTCACATAAAAATATATTATGTTCTTATTTACTATAAAGTGTATACAATATTATAATTCATAAATATATTTTATATGGCATATTAGCTTAGAAGTGCTTCCACCAGTTATTTTATTCACTGGTTTGACTAAGCAATATATTAGATAGACACCCTGATTTTTTCAGGTCCATTTTATAAATTATACTTCATCATTATATGATTTTCTTGATGATATACAGCCTCGTGACAATGTATTATCGAAAACTCCAAGATGGCTTATTTGAATTTATTAAAAACAAATGTATACTTTTATCATGTATGTACTATTAAATAAATTTTTGTATTTTATGATTTGATTAAATCTTGATGTTTTAATAAATTGTGTATCTTTATTTCTCTAATTACCCATTACATTATATTATATAACATTATTATCTAATTAATCAACCTACATTATTAAGTTATTTAAGTATAAAAATTAAAAATGTTTTAACTCTTTCATTCACTCGTCTTAGATCCCTAAATCAATGTTATGATTTTTAATCGCATTGCAATTATAAAAATTAGAATTCACATAATAGCTCACCTACTAGCAAATTATCATAAATCATCATACACAATAGATTTGAAGTATTTATATATCTAACCCTAATTAATTGAATAAAAAATTGGATCATGGCCATCATTGGCGTCCACATTCCATATAATCATATTATTCTGTGACACAATGGCACCCAAGATATATTTTTCAGGTGTAGCAAGAAAAAACTTTACCCACCACCTTACAAAATCAAATTTATATTATTTTTTACATTTTATCATATTTTAATTGATAATATTAGTAAATATTAAGGTATTACCCAATATAAACTGTGATTAATTATGAACATATTTCAAGTTGATTATATTATGTTATTATACTCACCCACCCCTTATTTATAAGGTTGGGCGCCACTGCTGTGACATAATATAGGTAACATAATGATTAACTATTAGTACAAGTTTCTTTTTGTTTTCTTGTATTCTAAATTTTATCTTTCTTATCGAAACAATTCTATATTAATTCACCTAATTTTACTACGATTTGTGATATTTGTTTTTGTCTTTCACCTGCAGCGTCCAGAATCAATAGGGCTTTGAGAAATATTAGTTATATTAAATAATCCCTAGTAAAAAAAAAAGATAATATAATTTTACAATCTGTAAGTCATATTGTGGAGTGATTTCCATAGTTGTTCAACTTTTATATATATACCTATGTATTTTTGAAAACCTAAATATACTTTTTCAATTCCTCAATTTGTCTCAATCTAATATTTTTATTCAATGGATTTTTGCTTGTTTGTATTCGTTCAAAAAGTCAGCAACTCGGCATAAAATAAACTTGACTAACATTTCTAAATTATTATTAACACGGAAATACCAGTTTTTTAAATTTAATTATATTGAAAAAAATGACTTCACGGGAATAATTCTCAGGCCTTGCTTAATTGTCCGATTTTGATTACCATGTCTAAAAGAAGACGACTTCCTACAGGCCGCATCAAACTTCAATTTTTTTATTTTATTTCAAATAATGGTAGGGTATAATTTATAAAAAAAAAAAACACTCAAAATTGTTTTATTTTTGAAAACTTATTATAAAGTTTGAGATTAAAATATTGAAAAACGAAGTTTTATTAGTCCTGTAGAATATTACCCTCTATTAGTTAAAAAAAAATTTTTATCGAATTTGGTTGATTCTACAGAACAGGATCATCATTCCTGTAGAGAAATTTTTTGTGTACAGAAACTTGACGCCGGGTGCCTTAACTACGAAAGACTAAACTTACAATAATCTATACCAACTTATATTCTTTTTGATTCTGGTCACAACATCGTTCATCGTGTAGCAATGAAACAATAAACAGTCCAGAACATAATTGATTGTGTAAAAAAGTGAAAACTTACAACTTACCATCTTATAAACACCATAGTATATTTATGAATTATCTGCGAGGACTGAGATCATCAGTCGTATGGTTTGTTTAGTACCACCCGAGCAAAGTTTTGCTAGGACTTCACTTTTGTATACATACCTATTACCTATATATAATTATATGTACAGGACGCCCAATAAAGACATGGCTACATAGGCACAACTAGAGCTACATTTTAGGGGTGCTAAAATTATGTATCCTACTTAACTCGTGGATAAAGCCCTAGTAATTAAGTTTTTTAATAACTTCAACTTTATTACCTATTTATTTGTCAGGTTGTATAGTTCATTCAGTACCTGACCTGAGATAAGTTTGGTGAGGATGTCCAGTGTCCACTTATATATATTAAAATATATACAGAGCACAGAATGTCTAATAAAGCCATAGCCAAATGTTATACAAATAGAATAAAGATATATGATAATTAAAGAGGTAAAGAACAACGAGATCTAAAGTTTTCAATTTCTAATATTTGGTTGATGTTTGCTTTTTTATACTGGATGCCCAATATGTCATATATGTTTGTAGGTTCAACTGTCTGTTGCTTCAACATTTCAACTAGACGCTCATAGAAAATATTTGTGGAATAATTATACTAATCTTTTTTTTTTAATTCTCATAAGCATAACTTATATGGAACCTTAAATTAAATTTTCGAATCTTGGAATAGGTACGAATAAAAATATAATGGTCTACCGACTTGTAACTACAAATTAATTTGTAAATGTTCGTAATTTTGACAAAGTTTGTCATAATTCTAACATCAAACATTCATAAAAATTATTATTATTTCTACTTTCTTTTTTTAAATATCTGTATACATTAGGTTTCAAAATTGAAATTGTATGAATTATAATTTATTACTTACAAAATAATTTTCCTTTTCCCAATTATTTTGAAAAGTACTAGGAATTTTGCCTTTGACTCGTCAAAATACCAACAAGATGCAATTTGCTACCAGAAACTACATTCGACTTCGATGTTAAAGATCAAAGCATTTTTTTTACTATAAAACATACACAGACAAAAATAAAATAAATATTTAAGTATTCACATCATTATAAAATCAATACATTCATCGCTCAGAATCTTAAATATACATTATCGCGTGTTCTTAAAAGTTGAGAAGCGTTTAAAAACCGAAATAAAATTATTACTATGGTTATATCTTCAAGTGACTAGTTAAAGTAGTGATCAATATCACTAATGTACCTCCTATAGAAGTAACAAGATAAGTTGTTTATTTTGACTGGTAAATCATTTATTAAATTAGCATGTTATATATAATATAACATACTAAATAGAATGTTAGTTGTTATTGTTACATATAAGAATATCAGTATACCTATTTTGTTTATTAAATTAATAAATTTGAATAAACATTTTTTTCTTTTACCTAACACCTTTATTTAGTATTTACCGGACTTTTTTTAGATGGATATTTTTACCTTGAGCTTTTAATGCATATTACCAATAAACCAAGGGAAAGTTTCAAGCTAATTGTGTAGAAATTTGAAGTTCGGTTCTGATATCTGACTTTAAGCTAGTTCCACACAACTGGTGTACCGTATACTTGGTCAATATTGGTCGCTAGCCATCAGCCGCATTAAACAAATCAAATCAAACATTAGAACACTTAAAATACCAAAAAATACGATGAGCTCAAAAAAATAACCAAGCATAAATATATTTTTTTAATTTTTAAATGGTTTTTTTTTTTAGTTAAATTAATAAATACTTACTTACATACATATATAAACTGAATTCATTTAAAAAAAAAAAAAAAATATATACCATATGTCCATAGCATGGATTTGCATTAATTATGCTTGGTATGAATAACAATTTGTATTGATATTGCATTTTTTTCATTATATCATTTTGATTTATAACACATTTTACAATGTGAATAAATTTTACATAATAAATAACAAGAAATAATTTACAATATAATAACATATAATAAGTACAGTTGTTATTTATTTGAAATTCGGGAGAATTTCTTTTACCTTAGTTCTTTAAAATCAATTATTACACTTGGGGTCAATTTTCATCTGGATCAACTTTCCTACGAGTATCATTTTCAGAAATTTTCTGTTTAGATGGCGGCAGTTCATCCACTTTAATGATATCATCGTTTTTGTTTATAATTCCTTTTCTGGCCTCCATGAGCAATTTCAAAAATGTTTGCTTGTCAATCGAACTATATCCTTTCCATTTTAGTAGGTCAGACACCTGATCCTACACCACACAAAACAGATAGCAATGGGAAATGTTAGAATAGGTATATTATAGTATGTAAAATACCAAATATTGGCAGCGAATCAGAATACAGAAATGTTGTCAATGTTTATCAACGTTGAATTGAATATTTGTTTTTTTTTTAAATTTTTATAAATAAATTAACTGTGAAAAAAAATGAGCTAACAGATATTTGCTAATCGTCATTAATTATTTATTTTTGCTGCAAAATTGAAGGTGCTTTCTAATTCATTTTCTAATGTATGTAATGGTATGAATGAGTTTAGTTCATGGTCCACCACAACAAAATAAATCTGTTCTCATTAGTTCCAAGAAACTAGGGTTTGACATAAAACTAAAAATACAATGATTATTTTTTGTGTGAAAAGGATTTTACAACTTTTGCATTCAAGATGTATACTTCCACAGTTTCATTATTTATGTTCAAATCAAAGATCATAATTTATAAATATCTACCCAACATCATACTTTAAAAATATATTTAGATAGTTAACACAACTTTACACATTAAATCATTTATTTTCTTCGAGAATCCATGAAACGAATAAATGATGAAGTTGGTGAGTTGTAATTCGTGTAGGTAATAGTTCTATAATATATTCTTCTAATACAGAAGTCACCAAATGGCAGTCAGTGTACAAATTTTATCTGGTCCCCAGACAAGAAATTTATATTTAATGCTGAACCAAATAAAGTTTTCCTTCATTAGTTTTTATTTGATTTGTTGATTTTGCTTTTGATTGGATATGAATATTGAATTTAAATGGCCCCTAGACATTTCTTAAATTCCTAATGTAAAATAATAATAATCCCATTAATATTAATTGGTGACCCCTGTTTAGATGGTTAACATAGATATTTTACCAAAAGGTTAAATGTTCAAAAATGATATATTCACTCACCCAACTAGATTACAACCACAAAAATATTATATTACGCACACCAACATAATGGGCAAGACTAACTTAGTTTCTAATAATTCATAGAAATAAGTAGGTTTCAAAAATAAACTTAAATATTTAAAATCCACCCACCATCCCAACTAAAATTTACCTGGGTTCAACCAGTTGGATGTAGTAGCTATGCCACTGAATAGAGTGTAGAGATAGATTGATTTATTAGGTATGCCTAATATTTGATGGAAAAAGGAATTTCTACATTATTATCCCAGAATAAATGTATATTTAATATCAGTAGAAGTAACAAGATTTTCAGAGGGGATAGATTTTTTGATTTTTCTAAGCCATCACGAGTCATGAGTCTATAGACCTAGAGTGTCCAACCCACGGCCCACGGTTGACTTTAATGTGGCCAATGAAGTCAATTTCAAAACCATAAATTAATGATATACATTATTATGAAAAAATTACATTAAGAATATAAAACTAAAAACTTATTAAAAATAAAATGGACCTAAAAATGATTTAAATGTACATGAATTTATAATCGTAATTGTAATCGGATAGTGATTGCACGCCAGAATGGGCGCACATTAATTATCGATATTGGTAATCAGACAACTAAACTTGAATTGCCTCAACTTTAATTTATTCATTATAATTTTACAAAAAAGGCAATTTCAAATTAGTTTCATTATTATTTTTAAAAAAAATTGTCTTCTATTAAGTATAAATTAATATATTTTTTTCCTTGTAATTATAAATAAATTATAATATTATAAAAATATTTCTAATCATTATTTGTTACGGTATAATTATAAATAAAATTTAAATTATTATAAAAAGGCTTGTGGCCCAGCCTGCCCAAAAGGTTGGACACTCCTGGTATAGACTATAATATTATATTGGTTTAAATTAAAATATTATTAGTATGGGTAATTGATATCCTAACAAAATATGGTATCTATTTTATTAACATGTTTATATTTCATAATAATTCTTAATTTTAAATATAATAAAGCAATTTATTATTTCATCAATAATATGTAAAAATATGTAAATTAAATTAAAATAAAGGGGTTAATTGATTAATGCATCAAACCATACTAATGGCCATCGCTATACAATATTGACCAGGTGTGATAAATACTATTTTAAATAGTTAGAAATATCACAAAATTATGGGAAATATTATTAAATTTATTAACTAAAATAATAAACTAGAGCAGTGGTTGTCAACCAACAACTTTCGGACTGGTCCCGTCTTTAATACAAGGGTGTAGGTCTGTATTGTATTGAAAAAAAAATATATATAAATTCAATTCAATCTAATTGGTAAACTATATGATGGTCCGAGACTACAATAAGGTTGAGAACCACTGAACTAGAGAATATAAAGTAGATAATGAACATAGGATGAGTCCTATTGGAGTTTACTTGGTATATTGGAGCTGCATTGCTTCCGCACTCCAATATAAAATTCTAATATAAAAATAAGTCTTTATTATCAAAGATATTTTATTTAGTTTAATGCAAAATTTGCATAATATATTCAATTAAAACAGAAGTAATACTAAATTTTTTGTTTATGTATTTTAAATAATTATTAATTAATAAGTAGTATGATTGATATGCTTTGACAATATGTTCCCAAATTAATTTTTATAACAATACCTAACCTAATAAATAATACTCTCATCAAATTGTATTATAAATTAAAACAATAGTAAACAAATTGAAAGTTTTCATAAAAATATCACATTTAAATTGGAATTCGAATAAAATATAAATTTAAAATAAATTAACGACCTATCCTGTGCCTACACAAGAGTATAGTAATAGAAAATAAAAATTCTAATACAAATGCTAATAGCATGAAGTTTAGTTGTACCTGTGTAGGATCATTGGAAGTCATTATATCTCCTATAATTTTCTTTAGTTTATCTATTGAGTTATTGATCATAGTTCCAGTATCTTCAACAGAATCAATTTCTGCTTCATTTTCTAAAATATGTACGTTTAAATAGTAATTAATGAAATAAAAATATGAAATAAAATAAATACCTTTGGGAAGTTCACTGATTGTAACAAGAAGATCTGGATTGATATTGAGCATATCCAGTAATGGTCGAGCTTCTGAAGCAAATAAAAACACCAGAGGTATACTTACATCATCTATCCCGTCATCTGACATAGAAAATGCTCGGGATGTTATTACAGATGAATCAGTAGCATTATCTATTACAATACCACCTACAGCACCAGCCTCTTGTAATTTACGTGCCTAAAAATAAATAATATTTTAATTTTTAAGCAGCCATAGAAAGTCCTAAAGCTTAAATAATATAATATGGAAAGCGCTACACCATTATATCATACCATCCTCAATGAAATAACTTAACATTTTAATGAAATATCAAATATTAACATTATTTAATATTTACACAAAGTTTTAACTATATTTGACATAATATTTTGAAAGGATTTACTAACAATCCCCTCCTTAAAAATAAAATTGTATATTTTTATACATTTTGGTGATTGAACCCCAACTTTCTTGGTGCTAAAATGGCAGAGTTTAAGGGTAATCGGAAAAAGTCTTGCACTAGGAAAAAAGTTTAATGAAAAATGTATTGAAATACTTATTCTAGTAGATGTACAGTAAAGTTGTACTTTTTATTTTAGTGTGTAATGTATCAAATGATTGTACAATATATATGTTTGTTATCTACCATAGTAACTACTATCATAACCCGTATCTTTTGATCCTATATAGTAAGAGTAAGTCATAACATAAGATAGAGGTGTGATTAATATATTATACTGTTAATAATTAATATCATTATTGTAATCATTATATAGGAACTAATATATTTATAATTTTAGAAATTTTAAATTAATTGAGTTTTACCTAGTGTGCAAACTTTTTTTACCGCAATTCGAGGAAGGTATAGAATTGAATGTTAATTTACATGGTCAAATTTGTACATTTTTTTTTTTTATTAAAAAACTTATTTGGATTGAAAATAAGGTTAAGAACCACTGATCCAGGGCGCCTCATAGGCTTTTATTAATAGTTTAGTTTTAAATTGAATTATAACTATATAAAATATTACAATTTAAATTTCTTAAAATTTGTTTTAACATTTAAATACCATTAAAAGCCTTTGAGATACTCAAAATAATATTCTCACTTTTATGTTTGATAATAGTTTAATTCACTCAAATATAAAGATTAGGTAAGTTCGTTCTGTTGTACGTTTAAGATATAAGAAACATAAGTGGGTTTGGTATTCTCTTAAAAATAAACTGTCCAGATAATTATTTAGTTAAAAATAGTATTAAATACAATTTTTTTTTAAAGTAAGATTTATCATTAAATTTAAATTCAATATATCTGTTACAGTGACCTGCTCAATAATGAGGTACACTCACACCTACTACACAGAAGAGCGACTTTTCCAGTTTTTATATTTATTCACTTAAAAATGATATTTATGCAACTCTTGTATATTTTTCTAATTGAAGACTTGAACTTGAAGAAATCATATTTTTTACACCTGGACAATTATTTAAGAATTTAGAGTGGTTGTAGGTAATTAAACAAAAAAATTAAGTTATACTTAAATAAAAATGTTTTGAAATTGGAATTTGAAAGAAAATATTTATACAAACACAAATAAATAAATTCAAAATAATGTGAGATCTTATAAATAATTATAAACAAAACCAATTACATAATAATAATAAAAAATTTTTAATAATATAAAATAAATATAAGTTATTACTTATTAAACTTACCTTTTCAATAAACATGCAGTCACCACGTTCAACTAAAACTATTTTTTCTTTGACAACCCCTGGATTAATTAAAGTTTCACACCCTTTAACAGGATTTGCAATAGCAATACGAGCTGCAACCTTAACAAAATTAAAAATAAATGATTATTAAAGAACATGTAATGCATAATATTCATATTAATATTTTATCTAACCTTATGACCGAGATTCAAAGGGAGGCCAAAATTGGCAGCACCGGCATATAATGACATTTTTTGTCCATCTTGGTCGTCAAATGATACTGATTTAGCAGAATTAATTTTTTCTTTTTGGTTAACATCTTTCATAATAATGTTTAGTTCAGTTAAAAATTCATGTCCATCTATTTGATCGTCTGGACTGCTTTCCTAAAATAGTATAAATAATTATTTATTGTGATATGGACTAATCAATTTAATTATTTAAAAGAAAAGTTAATATTTACATGAGAAGAATTCATAAAAAGAAGAGGAAGGCCATTTGGAAGTTTAGTTACCACAATTCCCATAGCTTTTATTCTCTGCATATGATTCTCATTGCCAAACTGTAATAATTTATAATAAAATGGGAACAATTAAATATTTATTTTACAAAAAATTACCTGGAAAACTTTTGCAAACTCTCTCGCTTCTATTCTTGATTTACGATTAGGACATAGTCCATCAACCATGTTTTTCAATGGTTTTCTTATAGATTCTGTAAGTAAATTGTCAAAACTCGGACATGATCTTTTAGGAAGATCAGTATCTTCATCTAAAATCTTTAAATAATAAAATTATATTAATTATGATCCTTAAAGATCGGTTTTAATAGACAAAATAAAATTTTACCTTATCAGCATCTGTATAATTTTGTGGTTGAACAGATAAATATAAAGGTAATAAATGACCTTCAGTGGTGAATAAATATTCATCAATATTGATTATGAGATCTTCAGATTCAGCAAATAATAAGTATAAATACTTAAATGTTTCAGCTAGCACAAACGAATCCATTCTATAATTTAAAATTGTATAAATATGAATTATTCATAATATACAAGGAAGAACGTTTATAAAAATAAACTATGTCATAAAGTAAGTTAATATTTTTTACCTAAAACGGTATAAGTTTCTCAGATATTTAGCATAGAAATAAATTATTATTACGTGTCTTCGTTTGCAGTAGTTCGGACATCTTTAACAGCAGCAAATCCACATTCAACTCTTGCATATTTTTGCAAAGAATTTAGGACTTGCCGACCAACATTTAAATAATGAGGATCGCCAGTAGCTTTATATAAAAAGTATGTTGATTCTAAAAATTCAGGTCTCAAAGGATGTTGTCCCCAATGTACCTAAACAATCCCATCAATCAAATATCATTGAAGACTAAAATATAAAAACTGAAGATTAAAACATACCTGAAAATCAGTTGTAAATGCTTCCGGTATAAAGTTATGTTTTTGTACCACTTGATACAACATTTCATGTGTTTCTATTGCTGGTTTTAGATCGCCACTAAGTACTTGCAAACCAGGCCAAAAAGCTAACAATGCATCCATAAAATTTTTAGAATTTATTTGAGGTCGATGCATATGGACATCCAATAACATAGGACCTTGACTTATATACTTCATAATAGAAGCGTAATGCTAAATAATTAAATCCATATGTAATTATATATTTAAAATTATATAATAATTGTATTAATAAATTGCTTATTAACCTTATTAAATCTGGATAAGTAACGACTCTCTCCAAGTAAAACATAAGCTTTTAAACAATACTCATAGTATGAATCAATACCGGCTCCAACTCCAGAATCTCTTCGAACCCAATCACCAGAATCAACATTTAAAACAGTTCCCATAAGATTGGAAGACCGATGCCTTAAGCTCCACAAACTATCCATTGACCTGTGAGCTCTTTCCTGTTGAAAGAATAACATAATCAACAAAATTATAAACCTTTACAAGAGTTTTTATAATTTTTTTAAATAGGTATAATATATTTTTACCTCAAATATAGGTATACCAGACAAACGTGACAAAGCTGCCAATTCTAAAATCATACTTCCGGCACAAGCTGTACATGTTTCTTGATAATGATGGAGTTGATCTTTTTTGATACCATATTTTAAATTAACCTACAGAACACGAAGTATAAATTATTTAAGCTAATGAGTAATAGGTAATAATTAATAAGTCAAGTAATAAATTATTTTAGTTCTTACTCTAGAATATGGTATTCCTGTTGTTGTATTAAAAGCTGGCATTAATCTATATCCTAAATCTTTGGCCATGGCTAATAGTTCTCCATTATACCATTGCAAATGATTAGAATTTTCTTTAAAATGTTGTGCGAAAATGTGCCCAGACAATAAGCCTCTACAATAGAAAACAAACAACAATTAAATATGAACAGTTAAAATAGAATAAAATAAAATTAGATCTCATGGTATTTTTTTTATTTACAATAAAGTAACAAATGAATAATTATAATATTAACAGTATTTTATAATTTATCATTGATTAGTTAATAAATGTTATGTGTTATGTGTTGACAAAGATGAAAAATTTATTATTAAATCATATATTAACATTTTAATAATTGTATAAGTATAATAAGTACAGATTAAAACATTTTTTACTCACCCCAAAACTCTAATATTGATTTCAAATACTGATACAACGACATCTCTATCAAACGTCACACTTGTCACCACTTTTGAAACAGCACGATCAAACTCTGGTAAATCACCAAGGACAACCAGTGTATCCATCGTATCAATTAAAGTTAAAGAGTAGTTGCCAAGTACATCGTCCATGTCACCGCGGTTATTCTCTTTTGTTCTCCATCGTCCTTTACAACTCAATGGCATGAGTTCATCAGCAGGATATGCATGTTCCATATAATTTGTGTATGCATGATAGAACATTTCTTTTGCTTTTTCCATCAGACCAAGTTTTTCTTCTTTGCTCATGAACGAACCAGAAAAAGGTTGGTCATGAGCAGTGGCAAATGCCACTAGGGAGATTAAACCTAACGTCTTTATCATGGCGATATTTGTTATTTAATATCTGTCAACTTAATTTAATTAGAAATTTGGAAAACATATTGAAATATAAATTATGAAAAGTACAAAACTTTTTATAAAATTACAACGCACAATGAATAAATAAAAATAAGACACTTCACAATGTTTCAGATAAACAAATGCAGATACAAGAGGCACAATAAAACATGTCTAAATTACTATAAATAGGTACGTATACAAATTAATAATTATTATTTATAATATTTATTTGATACATTTTTTTTGTTGCCCCATTTTAATAGTAATAGTAAATGTAAATCCTAAATTGTAATACGTGAATACAGATAAGAATGTTACTATTATTAGTCAGTGTAGCCACATTTAATAATAAGAGTTATAAACACTTAAATAGATAACAACATACTGTGGCGCTGTGAACGGTAAACTAGATTCCTATAATCCCAAAACACCACCGGTATGACCATTGACCATACTGTACCACAGACTTCTAAATATTGTAGTATTATAGAAGTCTGTGTACTGATCTATAGTTCCTATGGAAATCTATGACTAATTGCTTTATAGGTCATCGGTATGATCTGTACCCTCACCACGGCACCACAGAAGGCCAAAATATAAACACCCGTACGATTAACATTGTAACGTTTTTCTGGAATAAATTATCATATCAAGTTGATTTTGGACTTTGGTGTTTATGCCATGATAACCAGCTAAGGCGATCAAAAGACGCGGAAGTCCCCCACCCACCTATGAGCGTCACTGAACGAAATTATATTTGTTGTGAATCGAGGCGTGATCATTTCACATTTAATACCTCATACCTCATACCTTATACCAATAACCTAATACCGATTCATATTTCAATTCGTCAGGTTTCTTTCCAGGGTTTCAGACTTCGGTACTCGGTAGTTCGGTGATTATAAACGTTTGCGATTTGCGCGACTTCGGACTTGGTAAATGTGAGTATTATTGTTTCTAATTATTTTGTATACGTATTCTTAAGTAAAAATTCTAAGTCAATTACAATTGT
The DNA here is from genome assembly GCF_005508785.2 of Acyrthosiphon pisum. NCBI lineage: Eukaryota > Metazoa > Arthropoda > Insecta > Hemiptera > Aphididae > Acyrthosiphon > Acyrthosiphon pisum. Next base: position 8,046,793 of record NC_042495.1, on the reverse strand, counting down.
ATTCCATTGTTATTGCATTAGAAGTGAAATGGATACTTTAATAGAACAGCAACGTCGTTACCATGAAGAACGAGAACGGTTAGTTGATGCTATGGTTAAAGAAATGCTGTGGAAAAAATCTACAACCAGAGATATTATTAATTCCGAACACAGACAAAAATTGTTACTTGATCAATATATGGAAGGAACTAATAAATTAAAAGAGTTTTATGAAGATAAAGATGGTTTACGCAAAGAGGAAATTACATCCATCACTGGTCCAAATGAGTTTGCTGAATTTTATTTTCGTTTAAAAGGCATTAAAGATTTTCATAAGAAACACCCAAATGAAATATCAGTGCCATTATCCGTTGAGTTTGAAGATTTGAATAATCTCCGTGAGAATCCTTCAGAGGAAATGACCAACATGGTAGATTTCACCGATGAAGAAGGTTATGGAAGATATTTGGATTTACATGAATGCTATGAGAGGTATGTGAATTTAAAAGGAGTTGAAAAAGTTGATTACATTACTTACCTATCAATATTTGATCATTTGTTTGATATTCCTAAAGATCGTAAAAATTCAGAATATAGAAAATATGTAGATATTTTATTGGAATACTTGCATGGTTATTATTTACGAATAAAACCTTTACATGATGTTGACAATGAAATGGATACTGTTCGAATTGAGTTTATAAATCAATGGGAAGAAGGTACTTTTCCAGGTTGGCCAAAAGACACAAGTAGTGCATTAGCCAATGTTGGAGCACATTTAGATTTGTATGCCTTTTCTTCTTGGGAAGAATTAGCCTCTCTTGGACTAGATCGTTTGAAATCAGCTTTGATGGCATTAGGATTGAAATGTGGCGGAACTCTGGAAGAAAGAGCTCAACGTTTATTTTCGACCAAAGGAAAAACTTCGTTGGATCCTTCTTTGTTAGCCAAAGGTAAGCCAGGAAAAATGAACCGCACTAAAGAACAAGAAAGGCAAAAAGAATTAGCAATGCTTGAGGCGCAAGTTTATAGGTTCTGTGAACTCCTAGCCGAACAGAGATTAGCAACTAAAGAGAATGTTCAAAGAAGACAAGCTAGAACTGAGGGAGAACGTGATGATTCAGAAAATGAGGCAAGTGCTTCAGAGTCTGATGATGAACAAGGAGAAGATATCCCTTATAATCCAAAAAATTTACCTCTTGGTTGGGATGGAAAGCCGATTCCGTATTGGTTATATAAGTTGCATGGATTAAATATTAGTTACAACTGTGAGATTTGTGGTAATTTTACGTATAAAGGTCCCAAAGCATTCCAGCGACATTTTGCTGAATGGAGACATGCACATGGCATGAGATGTTTGGGTATACCAAATACTGCACATTTTGCTAATGTCACACAAATTGAAGATGCACTTGCACTTTGGGAAAAATTAAAAACAATGAAACACGATGAGCGGTGGCAACCAGAGAATGAGGAAGAATTTGAAGATTCTCAAGGAAATGTAGTCACTAAGAAAACTTATGAAGATCTCAAGCGACAAGGCTTATTGTAGTATTTAAAAAAAAACAATTAATTATTTTTTTGTTTACAATGTATTGAATATAATTTATAGACCATGATTTAATTTTAAAATATTAATTAAACCTAAAATTGTATTTTATAAAATACAACCAGAAAGATTTTATTTCCTCTTATTTACTTGATTTTTTTATTAAAAATATTTAATTCAAACAGGTATTCATATATACTCTGTCCAGCGATTCTGCGCATCCCTCGCATCAACTTGCAATGGAAACTGGTTCCCCTATGGCAGGGTGTTGCGTGGGGAAACCAGTTTTGGTCAGTGTGCGGCGCGTTCTCTCGCTGGACAGACTATAGTATAGTAGTTGAATATTGAGTGGTTAGCATCAAAAGTGTAATCGTTACTGAAAGTAGAACAGTAATACAATGATACCTTTTATCATAATATATTTTTTTTAAGATTAACTAGGTATTATTATTAAGATTAGATTAATTAATTATAACATAACATAACGATTATCATTTGGTTTAGAAAAATGATATGTAAGGCGTAAGCAATATAAAAAATGTACAAGAATGTTTTTTCAACTTTTACATAATTAATGATGTAGCTTATGAACCACAAGTACAACTGACAAAATAAAATTAACTTAAAATTTAAACATTGCTATGCACTTATAAATTGAAATGCGTTCAATCCTCAATCTGATGTGATGTAAGTTTTATCAGCTACTCTTGTTTTATATGCATGGATGACTATTGTTGATTGACTACTTAATATTAGTTGTGTTGAAGTAGCATTAATTGATGTGAAATCACATTTTAATTAGTTGATTTAGATTTAAAATGTTAGATTTATCTATATTCTATTCAACATATGATTTATGAAGTGACCAGGGCAGCTGACTAATGTGCATGGGTGTGGCATCATTCTTTGTATTGACTACTGGGAAACAGTTGTGTGCGAGATATGCACTGACAAAAACCGGTCGCTTCCTTGGTCTCTTCTTAGGTTGAATAAAATTTACTTACAATTATTTATTAATTGCAAGTGAATATTTTGTTCTACATTGCCATTTATTTATTTTAGTATAAAATGGAACCAGTTTTTGTTTATGGAACATTGAAACAAAATCAGCCTAATTATAACCATCTCAATGACACTACAAATGGCAGTGCAGTGTTTAGATCAATCGCCGTCACGGTCAATAAATATCCCTTAGTAATTTCCACTAGATTTAATATACCATTTTTGTTACAAATTGAAGGCACTGGGAATGTAAGTGATTTTATATACAATATTATAATATGTATTGAAATAACATTTAATACTTTACTAAAGATGTTGCATGTGGTTTTAGGAAGTTAGAGGTGAAATATATGATGTTGACACAAAAATGTTGAAATATTTGGATGATTTTGAAAATCATCCAAATTTTTATGAACGAAAAAAGGCTCAAGTCAAATTACCAAATGCAGATATTATTGATTGTTGGATATATTTTTTACCAAACTATCCAGATAGTTATTTGGAGTTACAACGCTTTGACAATTATGACTCTGGTGGTGATCATGGACTTGCATATGTCACAAGGTATCAAAGAGATCCAGATGACAAATTATCATTTCCCAATTGGAAATCATCTAGTTAATGATATTTAAATTGATTTACAGCGAAGACCTACACTTATTGGAATAAGTATTCAAGTTATTCAATAAAATAAAGTCATAGCGGTTTCCTCTTCTCAGTCCAATTTTTATTATTAAATCAATTAAGTGTAAAAAAACCTAAAATTAGTATTGCACTACACTAGTGCATTTTAAAAATAAATTCATATCACACATTGTTAGAAATACAATTAAATCATAAATTTGTTAAAAAAAAATTATGTGTAAGTGTTATAAGTTATAACATAATATAATCTTTTCTATATTATAAAACACATTATCTAAATTACGTTTAGGAAAAATAATTGTTTAATATAAATTCACACTTTTTCTTTCAATTTTAATTGACTAGAAACAATAATTTAAAACTCGGTGCTTAATGTGGCCAAAATATTTTTAAACATATTTTTATAACTGATTTAAAGTTACGGGACAGTTATTTATATCCATGACTTTTATTCTAAAACATTGTATATTCTGCAACACAACCAGAGCTACTTCTTCGCGTCCCAATTCATTTAATTGATCAACCAATGTACCTGAGAGGATAATAATTAAATGTTTTATTAAGATGACATTTTTATATAGTTAGTTTTTGTTTATTTTCACCTATTGTTGGCGCAGGTTGAACTGTTGCCCATGTATCTATCAGTGCTAGAAAAGGACTAGTTGGTCCATTATCAAATAGTTGAACCTTTGAATCCAATCCAATGTTGAGTGCAAACAATGCCCAATCTCTTCCTAATGGGTGTACTGGATCAATGAGACGACTTAATTCTTGGCGACACATGGTATTCAGTTCTGTTAGTGGTAAACTATCCGTACAAGATAACATATCTTCCACCTTAATTGGATCATATTATGTGTGAATATAAATGCAAGAATAAACACATAATGTGATATATTATGAATGGAATAAATATTTACCTGGTCACATCCAAATGCAATTATGTCCAATACACATTCTTTTTTTCCGGTTAACGGATTATCAACTAATGATTTAAAATCTGAAGTTTTCCGAACTGAATAGAATATATCATCAACACCATAACCATGAGGCTGTAGGATATGTTCAGATAAATTTGAGGGACTGAGAAATTCTTTAATTACTTTCATTCCTGGACATGTTTCAATCAAAACCTATGGTTCATATTTATAATTTACTTTTTTCAATTTTATTATTATAAATTCAATTTTATATTGACTGTATATAAATATTAAAAATAAAATATTTTTACTAGATTAATGGAATGCAATATTTCTTCTAGAAAATAAAAACAGGTATAACTTGATGATTTAGAACCTCGAATTTTTATTTCAATACAACCATCTTGCTCTAGGGATACCATGCACTCTATATTGCTTATACATAACACAGTACCACCATACCATTGATATAGGTAACTGTCCATATCTTCATAATAATTGTTTTGCAAGTATCGTAATTCAACCTGAAATTAATATTTAGACATTTATTAATATAAGTAAAGAGTATATTTGTTAAATATTAAGAATAAATCAATACCTGTATTCTAATAAAAATCGATGTTAAAAGTTCAAAAACTTTCGGTTGAGAACTAAGACGAATTCCGCCATAACAACAGTCAACGACATTATTACCCCAGGGTTTCCACAGTGTTTCATCTTTTTCTCTTATGATATATGCTGGGAATTCATATTCAATGTCCCCATCATTATCATACTAAAATAATAGGTTTAAAGTTTAAAGATACAAGTGGGAAATAAGATAATTACAGTTGTAGTTGTAATATTTCATTAAAAGTACTATAGTACTATGATATTAAGTTGAAAATTAAGAACAATTTATCATACTTGGACACATATTTTCATTGTTTCCAATAGTTGAAGTACTGACATGGCATCATAATGAGGAAACATGATCTGAAAATCATTTGCTTGATACGAACCAGACATACGTGTCTGACTGATCAAAAAGTCTACTGAAAACAGTGTACCAATTATACTTGATCCAAACCAATTTGGTGATATAACAATCAAATCTGGTTGTAATCCCGATTTTAAGAATAATACCTGGGAAAAATAATAAACAATAATTTTAAACTTTTAATTCTAATGAACATTGACAAACATACTTCACCAAGGTTTTGCAGCTGGATAAGTAATATATTTAAATGTTGAATAGTAGCCAGTGGATTTACTTCAAGATGAATAGTGTCACAGAATGTCTTCCAAGACAATACTGGAAACGGATTTGCAATTTTTCTTAATTTAGGTAAAAAGTTCTGTACAGCTTCACAAAAACCACTCATTCGTGGAATGTTCTGAAATCATTTAATAAAGTAAAGAAATAATAACATTCTCAATACACGAATAATTTCATGACTAAAAATAAATAATACTGAAAAGATTAAATATCACATTGAGAATACCTATATAACAACTCAAAGTAATAAATTATAGTGAAATTCCTAAAATAATAAAATACAATAATTTGTGTATTTTTTGTAACACACATGTATGTGCTATTACAATTTAATTGCACACAGTGAAATTTCAAGAAGTGCACACCATTAATAATCAAAAATTTAAAAAAAAAACTGTGCACTATTAAATATAATTTAAACCTCAATTCTTGTAACTGAAGACTTAGTGTTATAATAGTTTTCTCTAGGTGGGTCATCAAGTAATTTATAACCACCACGGGTGAAGAATGACAGCTTATTTAACCTGCCATTACTGTTTGCACCGCAAATGATATCACCTCGATAGTATCCCTGATAGAAAACTTGAATTTAACCATTTTGTTTTATTAATTATGGTGTGCAAAACAATATTATGTAAATTGAATTATTATTCTATATTTTTTACTTTAATTAACATTTAACTTATTAGGAATACTTACAAAATGAAGTCGTTTTTTACTTATACTAATTGCTTCTTTTAAGTTCTTCACACTTAATGAATCGACTGCCATTATATTAAAAAGTACTAATTGTTCGTACATTTGAAATACATGTCCATACTCATCTTTCATAGTTTTAATTAATTGGTCAGGTTGGTGACATATCCTCTGGCCATTGTGTGTAGCAACAATTATCACAGGCACTAAATGATTTGAAATACCATTCTTACCTACAAAAAATAATGTACTGATTTTAGTATAATTAAAAAGAATATTTCTTATACTACAAACTTATTGGTTCTGTGATTTGAAGTCTTGCTTGAACAAAACTAAGCCAATAACGTACAGTTTTCAAAATTTCTGTAGAAGACTGTTGCTCATTATAAACAATAACAACCACTTTGTTTGGTGTATTTTGAATTACATGATGATAAGAATTATAGTATGTATCTTCCCCAGAGAAGTCCCAAAAAGTGCATTCGTTAATACCCGATAATTTTTCCTAAAAATATATTACCATAATTGCTTGATGCTTTGATAAAAAAAGAAGTGAACATGTTTTGTTTTAAACCTTTTGAACTGCTATACCCTTAGTACCGTCATGTTTATAATTATTCGAAGTGTTTGTAGTATTATATTCTGTAAGACTCATCTCATTTCCATTATTGCACTGACCCTGAGACGTATTAGTTCCTATTTAAAATGTCTATGAGTGGTGTTGTCATAAAATTATAATTGATTAGATGTGCACTTACTGTTGGTGTTAATTGTTCTTAAAGTATTTCGTGATTTATCAAGAAGCATTGAAAACAGACCAAGTTTCATCAACCGTATAATTGATGACTTTCCAGCATTGGAATGTCCAAAAAACAACAAATTTGTGTTTTGTATGTATTCATGACTTATTAGTAGTTGTTGAATGTAATTTTCTCTTGCACTATTCTGATGAAATAAAAATAAAATAATAATAGTTAGCAATGTCAAAAAAAAAAAAAAAAATTTGAAAGTGTAGGCTAACAGTGTTTAATTTTGTAAATATTGATACTATTTCTTTTTGATTATTTTTTATAGCAGTTATTTCAGGTTTAATGTTGTCTGCACTACGTTGCTGAGGATCACTTCCTGCAATGCATAAATACCTAAAGCAATTTAAATGTACATTTTAATCAAATAATATTTAATAATATTGTCACAGAAGTAGTAGAAGTAGAATGTTTACCTAACAATTTCAACATGTCCATATCTAGTAGCTATATGCAATGGATACAATCCTCTATCATTAGGGTACTCAAAACCATGACCCATATTTATTATTGTTTCCACAACATTTAACAAACCCTCTTGTACAGCAACATGAATAGGAGCATTACCTTCCTAATATAAAAACTTATGTTCACTTATTTTTTCTCAAAATTATCGAAAAATGAATTTACATTATTAAAAATGTCTAAATTTCCGGGTGCATTGTGTAGTAAATATATCGCAACATTTTCATGTTTTTCTTTTATGGCAACCAGCAGCGGTGTATCTAGATTTTCATTAACTACGTCTGCTGTCCCACTGTGTTCCATTAATTTCATCACACATTCTAAGTAACCATAACGACATGCTATATGCATCGGTGTATCTCCATTCTGTAAACAGGTACAAAAGTATAAGTTTTAAGTAATGATGTCCAAAATTTGCGATTCAATTATCGTTATTACATGGTTTTGTTCACAGGCAACTTGGGGCTGTCGGTACAATAGACTATTGATCACAGAAAGATTATCATTTCTAGCGGCCAAATGCAGCGGAGTGTTTCCGTTTAAGTCTTTAGCGCACACACCTGTACCTCTGTCTAACAAAATGTCGACCACGTATTTAAAACCGCGGGCAGACGCCAAATGCAGGGCGGTTTGTCCTTTCTAAACACATCATTATTGTCCATAATTAATTTAGTAATTACAACTTATAATTACCCACCACCACCGTGGTAGGTTTAAAATAATTGACAAAGTTTACGTTATTTTCGGCGAAAATGTCCTGATCACCACCGTTGCTGATCAGTGACTCGGCCAATTGTTCGTCAACTTCTTCCAGCGACTGTAGCAGCGACGACATTGTTTTGACCACCACCTATTCACTCGCTCACGAACTTTGATCACGAAATGTACGACATCGTTATGTGATGTCCATCCGACCACAAAAGTTGCACACAAACACCGGAAACATACCTAAGTACCTATTGCATTTCCGCAAATAGTTCTACGAATTATAAATTACAACAATGACGATATTAATATGTTTAAATTAATGTTCATCGCTTCTAAACTGTATTACCGATTATTTATTAACTAAATAATTATTATTACTTATTATATTTATTTTTATAGGTAGGAGCATAATATTATCATATAGTTTATCTCATTTCTATGGGTTCGAGCATGATAAAGAAAATATATTTTCCAATATTCTTTATCATGATACCACGTTAGAAGATATCTTTTAAGATCGTGTATGCTACTATCTATTATTTTGTTCTCTCTACAATATTTTCAACAATAATACCGATTGGCGATCACCTTGGCTCAGTGGCGCCTTGATTTCGATCCACCTTGGCCCTTGGGGAGCCCATAATTTTCCAAAAGATAAATGAAGCGAACGTTAGTAATCCATAAAGTAAATATAAGAGAAAATAGAATTATAGAAAGCAAAACATCAAAAAACAAAAATAACTGGGAATTAACGTTCCAGAATGTTGTTTTCATTTAAAAAATAAAATGAACATAAAATATTATACATAATTTTAATTCCAGAAAGTCGAAAACCTGAAACAAGAATCACAGACCAACGTAGTTCTACAGAAAGTGATAACGTAGGCAATTAAATTCTGAAATTACCCATATGCGTTATGCATATAGGTAAGGGGGCTAAAATAGGTCATAAAATAAAATAAGGCATACAAGTAAGGAGGCTTAGGGGTTAAGGCCCCCCCCCAAAAAATGACTTTTTTAAAGATTTTTTTATGATTGTTCTGTGTTCAATATTATTATAAATTATAGTAGGACTTCAGTCCCCCCAAATATTTGCGGCTATGCCTAACCTATGGCCAGTGGCGTACCCAGGGGGGGGCTTAGAGGGCTTCAGCCCCCCCCATTGGCCGTGTTATGGAATACATTTTATATTATAAAATACAAAGTACCAACCATTATATTCCTAAAAACAGTGTTGAATACAACGTTGAACGTACTATTATCTTAAGTAACAACGACCTATTATAAGCAATAATCGTATAACACATTTTTTATAATAAATCAGTCCCTACTTCCTACTAATTAAATATATCACTAATATATTATGTATGTGTTATAAAAAGTATATAATAATGAAATATTACAATTAACTGCTATAAGACTTTATTGAAAATTGTTTGTTAAGATGATGTTAAATTTTGATTTACTTTGTTTAGCCCCCCCCCATTCGAAAATCCTGGGTACGCCACTGCCTATGGCTATGTCCAAGTCAACCCCTTAATAAATAATAATGCTTGTCGTCCTTTTTATTTATTCAATCCAACTTTACTAACTATATCAGTAACAACAGTAACAGACTAAATAATGTTAATTATTATTTATTACAATATTTTAGAAAATTATATTATAATTTATAATAGTGGTACGAAAAATAAGAATGTCGGTATTAATTTATAAAAAACAACTTGTAAGTGATCAATAGTTACAAAAATATTACAACTATTGAAAAATTACTATATCATTTACGTTTAACTATTTTAATATTATTGTGTGGAAAAAGTAGGTAGTCAACTAAATCGTACATAAATGGTTTTAACATTTGAAATATATTTGTTCGATTTCTTCGTAAAACATATATTATATTATATATACAATTTCATTAAAATGTGTTTCTACATTATACTGACCTCTATTTTACTTTGCAACATGACCAATTTAATTCTTAATTCCACCTAATAAACCATCACCACCACGTTCACCACCACCAATATCGAATTTAGAAGAAATTGGTATGGATTTCAGTGTTGCCCCAACAACTTGTTTGGTAGGGGGTAACATTTTTTTTGACGATCGGTGGCAATTGGCGATTGCCATTGATGATACGTATTATAATATAATAAATGAGCATTTGTCACTAGTACCCGGGTGGTCACTGGCTCAAAAATGAAGCCAACCACCGCTTCACACCAGGCCACTAAAACATATTTATTCATTTATTTAACTATTCATATAAACAGACCTAACTGACTCACTTTATTATTAATCTTTATACTTCGCGCAAACCTTAGGTGTTACCCGGCGTATAGTATAGGCAAAATAGGTACAATAGTCACATATTAAACTTTTCGGTGTGAAACGAAGATAGCGTTTGGATTGTTCGTACAAAAATGTGATCTAGCTAGGTATCCTATTGATCTATTCGCTGAAATAAAAGTTTAGCCTGGTAAACAGCTGTGCAATAATAAATTCAATTACAACATAATAAGAAAATTGTTGTATACGAGAATTTGTTAATTTATTTATGTATAAATATACAATATCTAATTTAAAACACTTGTAAAAAATTAATTTGACTTTTTAGTAAGTTTATTTTTATGTTGAATGTAGAAAAACTCAAGGGGAATTTTGTATACAAATTTCAAATCTTAGATACCTATTATATATGTATATAAAAACATTTTTAAGAATTTCTAACTAGAAATAATTTGGACATTTTCGTGATTTTGATGACTCATTAAAATTTTATTTTAAAAATAAATGTGGACTTACTACGTTCAACATTTAAATCTGAGTGGAACGATGAATGTATTGATTTTACAATGATGTGTGTTTTTTTTTTGTGCCTGTGTACACGATAAATAGTCGAAATAAAGCTTCGATTTTCAACTTCAGTATCTTGTTCGATGGGAAAGTGAATATTGTTGGTGCATTAGGAAGGTCAAAATTTAAAATTCTCAATAGATCAAAATCTACGAGAAAAACAACATAATAATTAAGGAAAAACCGGCCAAGTGCGAGTCGGACTCGCACATGAAGGGTTCCGTACCATCATCGGCTATAAACATGTCGGCAACACTGCTTATATTATATATTCTAGAATGTTTAGTATTTGTTGTTATAGTGGCAACAGAAATACATAATCTTTGAAAATTTCAACTTTCTAACTTTCATGATTCATGAGATACAGCCTGATGACAGACGGACGGACGGACAGCGGAGCTTTAGTTTTAGGGTCCCGTTTTACCATACGGAACCCTAAAAACTAAGAAAAATTGATAATTCATCATGCTTATAGCCTTTAATAATAGCTCAAAAAGAGTCTAAATATTTTAAAAATGTTATCTTGTATGGAAAATGGTCATAAAAACATTTGGTAAACATTTTGAGTATCTATAGTTATTTGTAAGAATAATTTTCTTTTCTGCTTTTGAATTTTAACAATTTAAAAATAAAGATTCACAAACTATTTTTTAAGTTAGGTATCATATATATTTCTTTTAATTATTTCAATATTACCCTAGGATTGGTCGAGGCTAAGATTAGCCATCTTTAATTAAACAAATAATAATTTGGTGATTGTGAATTCTTATTTCTAAATTATTTATTCACTTGATATTATTATAAAATAATTTAATTATTACACATAGATTAAAAACATGGTTTGATTCGTCTCAAGACGTTTATTTTGAATGTAAGTATACATACCATTGCAATATATTTGTTTATTAATTGTTGAAAAATAAACTTGCGTATTTATAAAAGCCTAAAAAAATATTTTATAATGCATGTATTATATAAAAATATTATTGGTATGCTTAATACAGTAATACATAAACCAAAAAAGAAATTTAAAAATAATATTCATCATCACATTTGTTATAAACTGTTTTCAAGTCTAGTATAATGTAAACCAAAACTGTAATGATTTTCAATTGGAAGTTGGAACTGCAGGCTTCGTTGAATTTTGAAATGTATTTAGTTTAAATAATATATTTAATGCCATACTGATGATAATAATAACAATCTTAATTGTCTAATATATCATGTTCCACATATTATAAACAAGACGTACCTAGTTAGATGTTCATTGAACAACCCGTAGGTATAAACGAATTTCTAATAATTATTAATTATTCATCAAACATAAACATATTGTGCACAACAGATATAATAAATGACAATTATTTACATTTAATAAAAATAAAGGTCATAATATTAGTTTATAATAAATTATGTTTACCTACCTATTTGTCAATTGCCATTTAGTATACTGTATACCTACCTAATATATTAAATAGTATACGACATCATGGAAAGTATTTACGTTTTCTGAATATGTATTTTTTTACATAATTCGAAGTTTATCTACACTTCAAACATTTTATATTTATATCAAGTTATACCTATAATTAGTAAAAATTAAAAAATTAAATAAAATCATTATTTCAAAATTATTTCAAATAAATGCTTAATGTAATAAAAATTATTTAAAAAACTACCATAAAATTTGTGTAATTGTTATATCGTACATATAATAGGACAATACATAACATTAATTATGACACGCGTAATAAATTACGATTGTAAATGTATAGTGTAAAGCTACTAACTATAGTATAGGTACCGATGGCTACGATGAGCCCCTATACTGTTAATTCGAAATAATAATTTATTAATATATTTGACCCAAATTAACTAAGCAAAACCCCCATATAATGTTCCACGTCAGTTGAATTGTATAATATTTTGTATTGTATTTATCTACACTACAAGGTATCCCAAAAAATATATATGATGGCAGCATTATTATATATTTTATTGTCCTCATTTTAGATTCTGAGTGGAACGATGAATGTATTGATTTTACAATGATGTGTGTTTTTTTATTTATTTTTTTATCTTTGTGTCTGTCATCACCTTTTAGGACAGTAAAAGTGCTTGGATTTTCTTCAACAGTACCCTTTCTGATAGGAAAGTGAATCTAGTTGGTACTTTGGGGGGGTCAAAAGTAAAATTTTTCCAATAGTTTTCAAAAGCGCCGTGAAAAACAAAGAAAAATTAAGGAAAAACGATAATTTTTACGCAAAATCTGTTTTCGAGAAATTGATTTTGGGTTTTTGGTGTAACATTAAACGAATGACTGTAGATACATGA